>NC_135662.1:82198591-82500199 GCF_964188315.1 Podarcis muralis
TCACCCCGTCGCGGGGATTTGAACCGCCGACCTTCTGATCAGCAAGTCCTAGGCTCTGTGGTTTAACCCACAGTGCCACCCACGTCCCTTCTCCAAAATGTAGCAAAGGGTATTTTAGCTGAAATGCTACCATGCAACACCAGGGAAACATTTACATGTTGCTTTGGGAGAGGGGTGTCTGTAGTTATGTGTGGTAATAAAGTTCTGTACAGGCAACTGGATCTCCTGCCTATTGATCTAGCAATATATGAAATAATTATAGGCTCTTTTTGTATCAGATATTCTGAGTTTTAAAGTCCCATTCATTTTGTGTGAGCACGTTTATTTTTTAACAGAACTTTGCCCTGAATTGATATTGTAATGACTCTTGTAATTTTGCTCTTTTTTGTTATCTGATCAGATATGTTTGATATCGACAGTAACTTTGAACACACAGGTTTTTCCCCTGTAGATTTTGACAGAGTGCTGTTATTTCCTGTATAATAACAGTTTCAATTTCCTGCTCACCATCTTAGGGTTTGTTTTTTTAAAAAAACACACACCCTGCAATCGCAAAATAAAATCTTCAGGGAAGACTGAGTATGGTTAGAGCTACATAGATGGCTGATTAAGGAAGCGATTATCTTCCTTCTTTGCCCTTAAGGCATAATACCAAAATGATTACATACATTCTCCTTTACTTGATTTACAAGGGGCCAGGGGACGATAGTTCTCCCAGTTTTTCTGGTCAACCAAATCAGGGTCTCTTTTTCCCTCTAGTGTCTGCCCACAGTTAGGCCTCACAACCATAGTCTGGCATTCTGGAGGAAATGACAGCAATATCACAGTTGACAACATAATCCACATAGGTTCAGTTGTCTGGTGATGCTGTTCTGTAGATCAGCCTCCCTCTGCCTGATGTTCTGTAGATGATTTAGACTCTAATCCCCATCAGTCCTTACCACTGGTCGTGTTGGCTGGGGATGATGAGAGCTGGAGCCCAGCAAGATTTGGAGGGCACCAGCTAGAAGAAAGCTGCTGAAGGTCAATTATTTTACAATGGGTTCCAACATAACTTTCAACACTCTCCTTATCTTCATTCCTCACCTGGGGGTGGGGGGAGTCTAAGACAAGAATGAAACTCCCTCGGATGAAGCTCAGAGTATAGTTAGATAGTTGGCAGAGACATCACTGGTGTTCAGTTGTACAGTGATGTGAAGTGTCATTTCCTGTTCTCAGAACATTCTGTAGACCAAGTGTTCGACAATAGCAGAACGGGAGGCCTCAAGGCATCCAAGGCATTAAATGATCTTGGCACACATCAGAGGCAGAGAGTAGCGTCACCGTCCACTAAACAACTAGTTAGGAGATGAGCCACCTTTCTTAGCAGTCAACATTTCAGCTGCCCAGTGCATGTGAAGCAATGGGACCTGATCCTTCTCTAAACAATATTGAAAATGGGTGAAATGGGAGGAGGACAGTAAGTCCACTAAATAGTTGGATGCAGAAGCAACTTGCTTGGTGGAGAGGAGACACAAACCTAGCTTCGCACAGCAGTGGGGTCACTGTTGCTTATCGGAAGGAGAGGGTGAGGGACCAGGTGGCAAGCATGTCACTGCAGGATGGATGCACTGCTGGGAGCACTGGATTGGCTTCACTGGTACACCTGCTCTGCACTGACCTTGCTGCCTCTTCATCACTTCCCCTCTCCCAGTTAGCAAAAGCAACTCCACTGGCTGTGCTAAGTGATTGCAGAAATCAGTTGCAGAGCCCAAAATAGCTATCATTTGCTTAGTTCCAGCAACAGCTTTTGGCATCCAACTAGTTCCTGCAAGATATGGGAGATGGTTGCTTGGCAGGCACCCTAAGTCTGGGGAAGCTTTTTCAGAATGATGGAAATACATATTGTCTGGCTGCCTGGATCTCAGGAGTGCTGCAGGGGATGCCACAACTATTATTTAGAATGGAGCACAAGAGGCGGGGGGCACCAAAATTTGAGATCCCAAGGTCTGCCACTGTGGGGGGGGGGGACAAAGAAGTGGCAGGTAAATCCTCTCTCACTTGCCCCTTTTTTAAAATAATTTTTATTGAATGATTTTATGTTACAAAAAACAATACAACCATACTACCAATAAATATAATTAAGAAATAAAAATTACATACATCGATATTTAGTTTATTTGTTATTTACTGTCTTATTTCCTCCCAAACATGCCATACAAAAACACACATATGTGCAGACACCCACACACCCACACACAAAATGATAATAATGAAAGTAAATATTTTTCCCCTTTTATCTTCCAAATTCTTTTCTTCAACTTTGACTTCCTGTCAAGTCCCTTTGCATATGTTTTATCTTACATTTGAATGCACACAAAACAATAAACCTTTCTATATAATTTTGCTAATACATTCTGAAAACATAATAAATCCTTAATTGTTGTCCACCTCCTTTGAGTTCCTTTATCACTTGAATGTTAGCACGGAGTCAAAACTATTATTGTATTTTTGAACCTATCTTCTATAACCATCTCATTTTTCGCAAATTTTTGCTTTGAGTTTCCTCTGAGTTTGCTAGTCAATTGAGCCGTCTCCACCAACTCCTGTAATTTGATTTGCCAATCTGTTATTTCACTTACCTCTTTTCTTTTGCAACCTGCTCTCCAGCCCATTTTCCCTTGGCTTCTCTTTTGGACATGTGTTTGCCTAGGCTGGCAGTATTGTGTAGAGGAGACTGCAATGAACTTTGGGTGCTTCCATCTTGCAGTTTATTTATTTTACATTCTGCACTTTGCACCAGGGATGCTACCAATGTCCGTGATTTATGCCTCCTGATGAGGAAACCACATATTCACTGCTGCAGATAAGTGTCCTGATGGGCTGCAATCTTGAGAATATTAGCATCACAAATATGGAAAAGGGGGCGGAAAGATCGCTGGATCTACAGGGTATTGCACATTTAGGCTCATTTGCATGCTATGCACAATGAACTGGATCTATATTATATTCCAAGATATCTGTGCTTTTGAATGAATAAGTAAAATAAAAACAGAAACACACAAAAAACAAAGGAAACCTTTAAAAAACAGCACTAAAATCCATTAAAATCCAACAAAAACACATACGCAGAGAATTAAAATACTTCACGGGGCAAAATTGTGATGCACACCATGGACAATACCAGTTCAGATCTTGGTTATAGTTCCTTAGAGAGATATCTGAGAATGGGGACCAAAATGCACAATTAAACCAAGTGTGGGAGATAATTTGCCTGCAGTGTGTCACAGTTACTTTGACCAGCATTTCAAAAATAGCATGTCTCTTGTTGTAGGTATGTGTTCTGAAGATGTGGTGTTGGTGCAAGAAATAGAACTCTTTGCACAAATGGAAGTCTGCTTCATACATCCCAGCACTGCACTCTTTTCGTCGTTGTTCAAAGAATAGATCCTTTTTTGCTCTTGTAATATTTTTATGAATCCATGCGTCAAAAGTGATGGTTAGATCTATCTATCTATCAGCATTTTGTTTGGGAGATACATGATTTATCATGTCAAGTGCCTTCATGTTTAATGCTCACTCTAAGCATGTGTGGCTCCCTCTTTGTTTTACATTTTCAGCACCCGCACTTGTCTCAGTGCTCTGCTAGAGGTTAGCTTGGCTGGTGTTATTACCCCTGAAGAAACGCAAGATGACAATGTCCTTATACGAGAGCTATGAGATTACCAGATAAACTTCTGTCACTCTGAAAGGAAACCTTTATGCTGAGAAAGATTCACGATGCAATATCCCTGAACACAAGGACGGGGACAATGTTAAATCAGTGGTGCCATGGCAGAAAGGAACATGGTTCCAAATTTCTAAAAACAAAAGAAAACTAAACCCTCATACATTGCACACCAGACTTTTGTTTATTTCCAAAAAGTGTTCAAAGTGCTTCCTGTCTTTGTAAGTTGCTTTGGCCACTTTTGCAAGGAAACAACAGCAACCACTTAAATTTGGTGTTAACAAATATTTGATCTCATAGATGCAATGCATATTTGTGGCTTTTGTTTCAGTGAATGAAAAATGCATATTTGCAGCTGTGGATAAATTTTCCAGAATCGCTGTTGTGGGTCTGCAAAAGAGAAACAATAAGTGGGATTCACCTAATGAGCACTGTGCAATGACTTTTGCTTGCACAGTGGGGCTCCCCCTCCCCCCACAATCCCCCTTGAAATTGGCTGGTGGGGGAGGGGGTTGGAAGAACCCCCAAACACCACAGGGGGAGATGGGAAGGGGGATCATTCTGCTTGGCAATCTGACATCCTTGTGCAGATGGAGCATTTGTCATAGCACAAAATACTATTCAAGCTGTGCACAATAAGCCTAAAAGGTAAAGGTAAAGGTACCCCTGCCCGTTCGGGCCAGTCTTGCCAGACTCTAGGGTTGTGCGCTCATCTCACTCTATAGGCCGGGAGCCAGCGCTGTCCACAGACACTTCCGGGTCACGTGGCCAGCGTGACAAGCTGCATCTGGCGAGCCAGCACAGCACACGGAACGCCATTTACCTTCCCGCCAGTAAGCGGTCCCTATTTATCTACTTGCACCCGGAGGTGCTTTCGAACTGCTAGGTTGGCAGGTGCTGGGACCGAACGACAGGAGTGCACCCCGCCGCGGGGATTCGAACCACCGACCATGTGATCGGCAAGTCCTAGGCGCTGAGGTTTTACCCACAGCTCCACCCGCGTCCCTGTACAGAATATGCACACCAATGTGGTGCTCTCCAGGTGTTTTGGACTACAGTTCCCACAATTCCTGGCTGTTGAGCATATTATGTGAGGCTGGTGGGAGTTGTAGTCCACAACAGCTGGTGGGTGCCATATTGGCGTCCCTTGATGTACAGTAATGCCAGGATCTGAAGAAATATGAAAAACAAAACAACCCACAATCCTCACAACACAAAGATTGCATAATCACTTTGGATAAATGCCCCCGCCCATTATGCATGGAAGAGATTTGGTCTTCAGTTTAATGTGACCCTCCCTTAATTTGGACTACCTGGACCAATTTGTAGCCAACCATGGAAATTCATACTTTCCTGAATTTTGCAATGCAGTTCTCCAAGCAAAAACAAAATGTTCAAAAAGTAAATTTTTGAATTATACTGTTTTAACACTTTGGAATTTGCCTTCCTGGGCCCCTTTGGAAGGAAGAATAGAATAGAATTTTAATAAAATACAAAATAACATATATGGATTTTTGTGAGGATTTTTAAAAAATAAAATTCAGAATGATGAAAAATTGCAGAAAACTGAATTTAAGATATGAACTGACAGATTTGTCCATTCCAACCCTAAATGCAATTTCAGTTTGGTGAATTGGATCAAAAGAGAATTTAAAGAAGGTGTCACCTATCCCAAATTCTTACAGCCCAATGTTTACTTTGAAGTAAATCCTTGTAGAGGTTGCTCAGAATTGAAACTCTGGCAGTATTTGAAAGGCATGACATGAATGCCAAATGATTGTAGGTTTCTTTATTTGGCCAAAACATGCATCACAATAAAATGAAGACCATGAAATGTCCAAAACATGAAACAATTATAAAGCAAAAGCAGGAATAATATGTCAATAAAAACTGGAGCCCTCTTTAAAATAATTGTATTATATTATTTATTTGATGAATTTAACAACTTCCTTCAATAAGCTTCTAGGGCCTCTAACAATGAATGAACCTAGTTAGTATCTGTCTGCAATTCCAAAACCCTTTAGTAGTTTCCTAAAAGTCTGAAGGGGTTGTGTCTAACCAATCTCACTAAAATGGAGATGCCATGGGGAGGGAAGGTCTACCTTAGTATAAGCAGTTGTACATTTTCATACATATGGGGGTGATTATAGTTGTTTATTACTGTCTTTCTCACACAATGGAGCCCAAGGCAGAATGCACAGGGTACCAAGACAATCTCTCATCCAGGTATAGACCAAATCCAAACATGCCTAGATTAAGCAAGGTTGCTATATCATGTACACTTCATCATCATCTTTATCATCATCATCATTTATTTATATCCCGCCCATCTGGCTGGGTTTCCCCAGCCACTCTGGGCATCTTCCAACAAAAGATTAAAAATACATTAAAACATCAGTCATTAAAAACTTCCCTAAGCAGGGCTGCCTTCAGATGTCTTCAAAACATCAGATAGTTGTTTATTTCTTTGACATCTGATAGGAAGGCGTTCCACAGGGTGGGATCCACTACTGAGAAGACCCTCTGCCTGGTTCCCTGTAACTTGACTTCTCTCAGTGAGGGAACCGCCAGAAGGCTGGACCTCAGTGCTGGACCTCAGTGTCCTGGTAGAATGATGGGGATGGAGACACACCTTCAGGTACTGGGCCGAGGCCCTTTAGGGTTTTAAAGGTCAGCACCAACACTTTGAATTGTGCTTGAAAACATACTGGGAGCCAGGGAGCCAATGCAGATCTCTCAGGACTGGTGTTATATGGTCTCGGCAGCCACTCCCAGTCACCAGTCTAGCTGCCGCATTCTGGATTAATTGCAGTTTCCGGGTCACCTTCAAAGGTAGCCCCACGTAGGGCACATTGCAGTAGTTCAAGCGGAAGATAACTAGAGCATGCACCACTCAGTCCAAGGGCAGGTAGGATCTCAGCCTGTGTACCAGACGGAGCTGGTAGACAGCTGCCATGGACACAGAATTGACCTATGCCTCCATGGACAACTGTGAGTACAAAATGACTCCCAGGCTGCGCACCTGGTCCTTCAGGGATACAGTTGCCCCATTCAGGACCAGGGAGTGCCCCGCCCCCTCCCGCCCCCTGTCCCTTATATGCAATTCTATTTATGGCTGCAAGAATTGGGTGGGAGGGGGAGTGACAGAACCATGGCAGTTCTTGCTGTCTCATTTATTTAGAATGGGCATTCCACTCTCATTTGTATACCTTGGCACCTGATGCTATACAATAAGAGGGGAACTATCTAGACATTTCTGTCTAGCTTTTGGAATGTCACCCACACATTTGGCAGAGTTTAAGCTTGAAGCACGGGTTGTGCTGTGGTCTAAACCACTGAGCCTAGGGCTTGCCGATTGGTAGGTCAGCAGTTTGAATCCCCTCGATGGGGTGAACTCCCGTTGCTCGGTCCCAGCTCCTGCCAACCTAGCAGTTCGAAAGCACGTCAAAGTGCAAGTAGATAAATAGGTACCGCTCCGGCGGGAAGGTAAATGGTGTTTCCGTGCGCTGCTCTGGTTTCGCCAGAAGTGGCTTAGTCATGCTGGCCACAGCAGACAAATGCTGGCTCCCTCAGCCAGTAAAGCAAGATGAGTGCCGCAACCCCAGAGTTGTTTGCAACTAGACTTAACTGTCAGGGGTCCTTTCCCTTTCCCTTTTAAAGCTTGAAGCAGTTTAAGTTTGGGGACCAGGAGGAGAAAGAAACAGTGAGCTGGGTCCCCCCCCCCCCGAGTAAGCTCAAACTAGGAACTGGCTTAAGGGGGAATAGTCTGAGTCAGGAATAACATCCATGCTGCCTGCTTTAGCAGCGCTTACTTCCGCATTCTCTGTGTGTAGATCTGCAAACATATTTTTCAAAGACTCCATAATTTCCCAGGCCTATCTTATTCTCAGGGAACAGGCCTTGCTAAAAGGCTGGCCCTAAAAGCTACAGGCCCTTTTAAATAATAATGTTTTATCCATATTTTAGTGCAAAGATTATGAGTGCTTCTCCAGGGTGTTTTTTCCAACTAGGTTTCAGATAGGTTAGTTTGGGGATCTTTTTCTTCCCTTAAGTTATTTGCCTTCATTGAGAGGGTTCCCGTGCGTTAGCAAGCTGGTAGTTCATCACTGTGAGTGATTATTGGAGTGATCACTTCAAGTTAACTGTTGGCTATCACTGACAAGAGGGCCACTCAATAAAACATGAATTAGTTTAGGCTCCATTCAGCTCAATTTGTTGCTCTAAGTTACCTTTTGTGAGTTACAATATCCACTTCCCGGCAGGGGAAAAAAAATCTTACTAAATCACAGCAGCAGCCAATTTCAGTCATGAGCCATGCAGGGTTGCCCTTTCCTTGAGCTGTCACTCAAGTCAATCCTTTTCATTAAACACTTCACACTCCTTCCTACGAAGGGTGACGGATGACAAAATATTACATGTCCACGCCATTATATGATAGGATAAATGTACACTTCATTTTTTCGTGGCTTTAAGTTGCTACAGATAAACACAGGCATAGATGTTATGGTTAGCGGAAGCTATGAGCCAGTATGGTGTAGTGGTTAAGAGCGGTAGACTCGTAATCTGGTGAACCGGGTTCGCGTCTCCGCTCCTCCACATGCAGCTGCTGGGTGACCTTGGGCTAGTCACACTTCTTTGAAGTCCCTCAGCCCCACTCACCTCACAGAGTGTTTGTTGTGGGGGAGGAAGGGAAAGGAGAATGTTAGCTGCTTTGAGACTCCTTCGGGTAGTGATAAAGCGGGATATCAAATCCAAATCCAAACTCTTCTTGTATGCCAGTTCACTCACCCAAAAGGTGGGAACCCACCACATCCCTGTCCATCTTTGGAACGAAAGACAGTTATGCATTTATATGGGAGGCCGTGAAGAGGCAACTCCAGCCATTTGTGCAAATTTAACCTGGTTCCTATTGCTGGATGGACAGTGTGATGGCTTGGGATTTGGATTCGGATGCTGAACCAGAAGAATCCCAGCCTGCACAGGATTCCTCGCCTCCAGAACCAACTGAGCCAGGGCTGGGCCATGAGCCTGAAGGGTCCTCACCTGTGCCAGATCCTCAGGTGCAGGCACCAGCTGAGTCTGCTCGGGCTCCTGAGGGGGAGGATACCCATTGGCTGCAGGTACTCCACTCTCAGCCCCGTCAGAGGAAGCTGAGGTTGCCATTGGGTCTGGTAACCATCAAGCCTCTCCTGAGCTGCAGAGGCTCAGGGCAGAGAGGCAGTGGGAACTAAGTTCCCACAGGAGGAGTGCTCACCTCCAAGCCAGGAGAGGTGAGTCACCTGTGGACCGGGGCCGCCCTATGCCTAGGAGCAGATAAAAGCCAGCCAGCCCCAGTCCCAGGTTGCGGGAGCAACATTGTTGGTAGCCTGTTCCTGCCTGCACCCTGTCCTGCTATCCTACTGGAGCTTCTGACCTCACCCGACTACCTGCCCTGCATCCAGCTTCAACTTTTACGGACTGCCTCCATACTGCACCTTCGACCTTGGACCGGACTCATACCTCGCCTCTCGGTTAGCCCACGGGACCAGCACAGACAGGGTGGTTGGGTAAAGCACTCCTGAGTGGAAAGGCAAGAAGAAGGGAAAAGATTAAGCCACATTTCTTCATCCGTTCAAATCTATCCTGCATGCATAATATAGTTCACCCCACAGGTGAACTCACAGAGATATGCAAGTTTTATTTGGGTAGGTCACATTGTGCAACCCCAGTAGCCTGGTTCCTAGAAGCCTATCAAGATTACCTTCCTAATACATATAGCATGCTGTGCACCACAACAATAAGTGCCTAATTTGCACACCTCCACCTCCTTTATTCTTTGTAGACGTGCCAAAAATGCAGTAGACACTATACGTGAATAAAACACAGGTCCCTGCCCGCAAGCTCACCAAATAGATTCTCACTCCCACGATTGTAGAGCTACTTTTATCTTCTGCATCATTTCTTTTGCTTGGGTACCTGGAAATTCTAGTCCTTCAAGACCTTTTCGTAGCACCTTTGGAAGGCTGTTTCATAAAAGCTTTTATTGGCATCACATCCAACATCCAACATGTGTCTAGAGGGAGGTCAACATAAGGTAGAGACTGTTGCCTGGGCAATATTTCTTCTATGTTGGAAGGCTGCTACCTTCTGCACAACTGCTTGCTATGTATATAAGCGATGGCACACTTCTGGATATTTGGAATTTTGTTCACTAGTCTAGGCACCAAAAGTATCTGAGTCTACCATAGACAGTCACCATTATACTTCAATAATAACAATAACTAATGCTTAATTTAAAGGGTATCAAAATTGGGATTTGGAAAACGGTTATAAGGATATGCAATGAAATTCAACTAAGGGGAAACGAGGAAGTCGTTTTACAAAGTAAATAACTGTTATTTTCAATAAGGTTATGATTTATGTTTGTTATGTTTTGTGTTTTTGTTTGTCGTTGATATTGTAAAAACTAATAATTTTTTTGCAAAAAAACCCCTATAACTATAACTATAACTATAACTATAACAACTATAACTATAACTATAACAACTATAACTATAACTATAATAATAATTTTGTTGGGTGGCTTCCAACAAAATATAAAAAACACAGTGAAACCTACATCAAACTTTAAAAACTTCTCTATGCAAGGCTGCCTTCAGATGGACTTACCAAGGTAAATAATAGCATATCTACCAGTATTTTTACAACCAGTTTAGCAGGGATATTGATTGGTAGAATTTAGGGACATAATCCTCATCTTGAAGATATTATTTTTTTTGTCAAAAGTTCTCCTTTCTTAACATGAGTAATAGTGAGTGTAAAGTGATGGCAAGGCATTGATGTAACACGGTAGAAGGTTATTAAAATAAGATTAATAAAAACCTTCAAGCTCAGTAGCAAAGTGCCTTCTTGACATTCCACGGTCTTTGGATATAATTATAAATGTTTAACCAGAAAGAAAATTGGGGTTGTGTGTGTGGTTCCCCCCTGCACATTTGTTACAATAATGGAGACTAATTAAGTCTGTGTGTGCCCTATAAACTTTGACACAAAATATATGATATTGTCAGAGGCAATAGATACTAGAAGAATGGGAAGTTATGGACCAAAATAGCAAACAGTGGGATTTATCTATCTAGATTAAAAGTAATTATCATTAATTACTACAGGCAATCCTTGTTTTATGCGGGGGTTACACTCAGGACCCCTTTGTAAAGCATTCTGCCTTGCCCCCATTCCGCCGTCTTTGTGACATTTTAGTGTCACAAACATTGTGATGTTTTTGGGTCACTTCCAGGTTCAGGGCCATGCGCCTGGCCACAATCACATGTCAATCGGACATTCGTAAATCAGTCATTGCCTGTACTACAAAGATCTGAGGCACAATGAACCAGGAAATTTTGGTATATAGGCTCCATTGAAATGAATGGGAGTTGCACAAGAACAGTGCTTTCTGCATTTTTAAAAACTGATGTTCAATAAAAGTTACAACCATATAGGTGCTATTGTTGTTGTTTTTTTAAAAGAGCAGCATAAGCTACAGCATGTTTTAGCATGCTTTAACTTTTATTTCAAGGTCTCTCATATGTGTCCAATGCGTAGATATTGAATTAGCCATTCTAGAAATCAGAGAAACGTGTGCAAAAAATGAGAAAACGTTTTGTCAGGGAACTGCCATCGGAAGGACAGGAGGTGCAAAGGCTCCCTCAGGTTGAAAGAGACGGAGCAGCTGAAGAGGGAACCAGTAGGGGGCGAGCAGGAACTTCCAGGGAAAGTGAGTCGGAGGGGTGGCTCAGAGACGTTTCCAGCGAAAACAGTGGAGAGGTCTCAGGACCTCCTATAGGGACACCCACGCCTCGCCGGAAACTGTCACGCAGAGAGTCCAGAAGACGTGTTTCCGTGAAAGAGCTTTTATGTTGGAAACGTTTCCGAAAGCAACCACTTTCGGATTCTACTAGCGATTGACGCAGCCATGCCGGAGGGGCTCCGTCACAGGCAGAGGTTTGAAAACCTGATCAAACTCTGAGGGACTTGCATTTTACGCACAAGCAGCTCATCATCCCACCACAGCAATCCGAAAGTCCCTGAAAGCCAGCTTGTGCAAGCAGCGGCATCATGAGCGACCCAGCCGGAACCGGAGGAGCAGGAGCAGCTGGAGGAGGTCCAAGCCTGGAAGAAAGGTACAGGGCATTGGAGATCCAGCTGGCCATGCAAACGGCGAGGCTTGAGGAGAGGAGGGCTCAGGATGCAGAAAAGGGAAAGGAGAAAACCACCTCGATAGCCAGAAAGGTGCCAGGATTGGTGCAGAAATTCGGGGGAGATCCCAGAAACTATCATGCCTTTAGAACTGAGATGCAATACGCTCTCAACCTGCAGTATGATGACTTCCCCGACGAGGAATCGCGAGTGGCTTTTGTAATTGGCCATCTCGAAGGGGGGGCGAAGGATTGGGTTCGACCCCTGATGGCAGTGAATAATGAGATACTAAAGGACACGAGGAAGTTTTTTCGTGCCATGGACCTGATGTTTTCCAGTGACATTGAGCAGGGGGTGGTACGAAGGCAGTTAATGGCTTGCAAACAGGGGAGCCGATCTGTCCGTGAGTACTGGACTGAGTTTACTATGCTGATTCATAAATTGGGGTGGGACCTATCGGCGGAACCCATCCAAATGCTTTTTGAAGAGGGGCTTTCTTCGGCCGTTAAAGATGAACTTTCCCGGGGGCCAAGGGCGGAGTCTATGGATCAGCTGACCAAATCCGCGCTGGCCATAGGAGCGCGCCAGGAAGCGAGAGCTTTGGAAAGGCGGGAAGGGAAAGGAGAACGTTGGAGGGAACTGCGCATTCCGGACATTCCAGAGCCACCTTTCCCGCCGGCAGAGCCGATGGAAGTTGGAACAGCGCGGGCGCGCGCAGTTTCAAATCCCAGTGAAGGGCGGAAGAAGGAGGGAAAGAGTGCCAAGAAATGTTATCTCTGCCAACAGCCAGGGCACTTTGCCAGAGTCTGCCCACAAAGAAAGGAATGGCAAGGGATGGCAGGAGCTGTGGGGGAAAGGGAGGAGGAAAACAAGGAGCAAGTAAAAGCCAACGCCTGGCTGCCACCGTCGGGGCACAGCAGCCAGGCCAAAGAGCAGTGAAAGTGCCCACGCCAGAACCACCCAGACCTGCTTTAGTGATAGAAGTGTCACTAGAGCTGCCAAATGGACACCCCCTACAGGTCAAGGCGCTTTTGGATTCAGGCAGCTCCTGTAATTTTATGAGTAAGGAGTTTGCAGCTGAGCACCAGATACAGACCATCCCTTTAAGTAATCCCTTGCAGGTGACCACGATTGATGGCAGAGAGCTGTTGGGAGGAGAAGTTAGCCAACAGACTGTCCCGATGATAATGAGGGTGGCAAGGCACACCGAACGGATAGCGTTTAATGTGGCCACCTTGGGAGGAGCTCCCATCATTTTGGGGATGAGCTGGCTGGCGCTACACGATCCGCTAGTGGGCTGGCATCAGAGGGTGGTCTCCTTTGGGTCAGCGCATTGCCTAGAACACTGCAAGCAGGGGAAGGTTCAGGGCGGAGACAGAGTCACCCTAGCCGGGATGGAAGTAATGGGCAGAGGGAAGGTGCCCCCGCAATACGCAGATCTGAGCAACGTATTCAGCGAAAGGGAAGCAGACAAACTGCCGCCGCATAGACCCTTTGACTGTCAAATCAACCTACTCCCTGGGGCCCAACTCCCAGTGGGCAAGCTGTACGCCATGTCCGACAGGGAGATGCAGGAGCTGAGGGAGTTCATTGACAAAAACCTGAAGCGAGGTTTCATCAGAGAGTCCCGAGCGGTGGGGGGCAGCCCAGTGTTTTTTGTGGACAAAAAAAACACAGATAAGCCGAGACTTGTGTGTGACTTCAGGGCCTTGAATGCAGTGTCGGAACCCCTGGCTTTCCCTATGCCCCGAATTGATGACATTTTGACCAGGGTAAGGAAGGGAAAGATTTTTACAAAGCTGGACCTGCGGGGGGCGTACAATCTGATACGCATAAGGAAGGGAGATGAATGGAAGACCACCATGTTCACCCCTTTGGGAGCCTTTGAATACCTCGTTATGCCCTTCGGTCTACAAGGAGGCTCCGCGTGCTTTCAAGCGTTTATTAACCACGTTCTGGGGCCTTTGCTCTACAAGAACTGTGTGGCCTTTTTAGACGACGTGTTGGTGTATTCGGAGGATGAGGAGCAGCATGTGAGGGACGTTCGAGAAGTGTTGGGCAGGCTGCAAGCCAACCAGCTGTGGGTGAAACTGGAGAAGTGCCAGTTTCATACCAAGGAGGTGGAATTCCTGGGGTACCGCTTGTCAGACAAGGGATTGGCCATGGATCCAGGCAAGGTCCAAGCGGTACTGGAATGGAAGACACCGAAGACCAAGAAGGATGTGCAAAGATTCTTGGGGTTTGGGAACTTTTATCGGAAGTTCATCAAGAACTTTGCCCACTTGACGGCGCCCATCACCGACTGCCTCAGCAGCAAGAAGAAATTTGTTTGGACGGCGGAGGCGGAGCGAGCATTTGAAGAACTGAAAAGGGCTTTCGCCTCGGAAGAACAACTTCTGCATGTGGATTTACGAAAACCCATGAGAGTGGAAACCGATGCGTCCGACCGGGCGGTAGGGGCGGTACTTCTTCAACCGGGGAGGAGTATGTCAGAGTGGAGACCGTGTGCCTTCTTCTCGCGGAAGCTGAATAAATCCGAGAGGAACTACACGGTGTATGACAGGGAACTACTTGCCATTCACGAAGCGTTCCGGAGGTGGAGACATTTATTAATTGGGGCACAACACAAGGTGCAAGTGTGCACCGACCACAAGAATTTAGAGTATTGGAGAACAGCTCGAGTGCTCAACCAACGACAAGTGAGATGGGCACAGGAATTCTCTAAATTCAACTTTGAAATTTGTTATGTGCCAGGTCCAGAAAACGTCAGGGCGGACGCTCTCTCACGCAAACCAGAGTATTGGGAGGGGGAGGGGGCGATTGAAGAGAGACATGTCATCCCTGAGGACCGCTGGGTGTGTGGGGCGGCGCTGGTGGGGCAACGAGAACTGGTAGAGGAAACGGAAAATGATGAATATGCCCAGGATAAGCTCAGAGGACTCAGGGGGGAGGGCGAGAGCCCCGAAGGTTTTGAGGAAAGAAATGGGGCATTGTATTACAAAGGGGCACTGTATATACCCGAAGGTGAATTGAGGGGGAGAGTACTCAAGCAGTTGCACGATAGCCCCACGGCGGGACATTTTGGGCAACACAAGACCATGTGGTTGGTTACCAGGGAATTCTGGTGGCCCAAGGTGAGGGAAGATGTAAGGGAGTATGTAAGAGGGTGTGACCAATGTCAGCGAGCCAAAGGGGAAAGACGGGCGCCGGCAGGGTTATTAGAACCATTACCCACACCAGAACGGCCTTGGGAAGCGGTATCAATAGATTTTATGACGGATCTGCCGAAGTCCAAGGGGAAAACAGCCATCATGGTAGTAGTAGACCTGTTAACAAAGATGTGCCACTTTGTAGCATGCTCACATGCAGTCACAGCGGAAGAAACAGCGAAGTTGTTTGTAGAACACATCTTTAGGTTGCACGGGGCTCCCTTGAGGGTGATCTCAGACCGCGGCAAACAATTTACTTCCAGGTTCTGGAGGAAGCTTATGAGCTTGCTGTACGTGGAAGTCAATTTTTCAACGGCCCGGCACCCTGAAACCAACGGGCAGGCGGAAAGAGCAAATGGCATTCTTCAACAATATCTGAGGTGTTATGTCAATGACAGAGAGAACGATTGGGTCGAAAAGTTGGCGCTGGCAGAATTTGCCTACAATAATGCGGAGAATGTGTCCACAGGGATGAGCCCCTTTTTGGCTAATTACGGGTGTCACCCCAGGGCATTTCCAGGGGAGGGAGGGGAGAGATGGAGCGTTCCAGCGGCTGAACATTTTGTAGAAGAGATGGAAGCGATCCATCATCAGCTCCAGCTCAACTTAGAAAGGGCCAAGGCACAATATAAGAAGCAGGCAGACAAGAACAGAAGGGAAGGTGAAACCATAAGGGTGGGGGATCAAGTGTGGCTGTCAACCCAAGGGTTGCCGTTCAAAGGGGGTTGTAAGAAATTGAGGCCCAGAAGATTGGGACCCTTTGAGGTCATTCAGCAGGTCAACCCGGTGGCTTTCAAACTCCGGTTACCCAACCACATGAAATTGCACCCAGTGTTCCACAGGTCGTTACTGTCACCATACAGGGGGGGACGTGAAGGGGAGCACGTCAGGGGACCAGCCTTGGAAGAGAGGGAACGCAGCAACCATGTAGCGGAAATCCTCGATTCCAGGTGGAAGGGAAATCAGGTAGAGTATTTGGTGGCGTGGGAAGGGGAACCGGAGTCAGAAAACACCTGGGTGACTGCAGGGGAGGTCAATGACGAGGTTTTAACAGAAACGTTCCACCAAAGATTCCCTAGGAAACCACAGCCGGTAGAAAGGTTTAGGAGGGAGTACTTCGGCACCACCGACGAGGAACAGGAAATGGAAGGATTCACGGAGTCGGAGTTGGAAGAGGGAATAGACTCCGAAGACGAGGAGTATCGAGAGACGAGGGACAGTAGCAGGTGGAGGGAAGTGTTCGAAACTTCGGACGATGAGGAAGGTTCTTTCAGGGGTTTTACTTCCTCCCAGCCCGGAGGGGAGGAGACGGGAGGGGGTGAAGGGGGCCCTGGAGGGGAGGTGGATGTCAGGGAACTGCCATCGGAAGGACAGGAGGTGCAAAGGCTCCCTCAGGTTGAAAGAGACGGAGCAGCTGAAGAGGGAACCAGTAGGGGGCGAGCAGGAACTTCCAGGGAAAGTGAGTCGGAGGGGTGGCTCAGAGACGTTTCCAGCGAAAACAGTGGAGAGGTCTCAGGACCTCCTATAGGGACACCCACGCCTCGCCGGAAACTGTCACGCAGAGAGTCCAGAAGACGTGTTTCCGTGAAAGAGCTTTTATGTTGGAAACGTTTCCGAAAGCAACCACTTTCGGATTCTACTAGCGATTGACGCAGCCATGCCGGAGGGGCTCCGTCACAGGCAGAGGTTTGAAAACCTGATCAAACTCTGAGGGACTTGCATTTTACGCACAAGCAGCTCATCATCCCACCACACGTTTTATTCCAAATACGCCTGACACATTTTGGCATGATTGTTTTTATCAATGGTTTAGCTATGAGAAATAATAATACAACAGTTGCTAAAGCAGGCTTCCTCAAACTTGGTCCTCCAGATGTTCTGAGACTACAATTCCCATCACCCTTGACCACTGGTCCTGCTAGCTAGGGATCATGGGAGTTGTAGGCCAGAACATCTGGAGGGCTGAGTTTGAGGAAGCCTGTGCTAAAGCAGACATATAAAAGCCTTTTGGAAACTTCTAAAACACACACAGATATTATATTAAAAAATCATATTGTTATGAAACTAAAATAATAAGGAAACTATTTGGATAGCTTTAAAAGAGGATTATTTCCTTTTGAGCCCCTGTTGTTCCATCGGCTAATTATTGCAATTATTTAATAGAATCCACCCACTGAGATACAACATGGGCATCTGCATGCATTTGCTGGGGAGTGGGGCTGAATCTGTGGCCCTGCCCCAGATTTCACATGACTTTCCTGCTCTCCATATCCATGTGTTAGGCATCAACGTCTTCAGGAGGAAAGCCTACAGCCACAGATCTCTATGCATGTACCCTAAAGCATGGAAGCCAAGGAAACCACATGATCTCTGGGGTGGAGCCAGATCTCTCTCCACAAATCAAAAGAAGACTCCTTTGTGCATATAATGCACAAAAGTGGTGACGGACCCTGAGTCAAGGAGTCAAAGCTTTCTGGCAGTTCCATCACTGTGAGAAGCCAAGTTACAGGGAACCAGGCAGAGGGACTTCTCGGTAGTGGCACCCGCCCTGTGGAACGCCCTCCCATCAGATGTCAAAAAGGAAAACAACTACCTGATGTTTAAAAGACATCTGAAGGCAGCCCTGTTTAGGGAAGTTTTTAATGATTGATGTTTTCATGTATTTTTGATCTCTGTTGGAAGCCGCCTAGAATAGCTGGGGAAACCCAGCCAGATGGGCGAGGTAAGGTAACGGTAAAGGTACCCCTGCCTGTACGGGCCAGTCTTGACAGACTCTAGGGTTGTGCACCCATCTCACTCTATAGGCCGGGGGCCAGCGCTCTCCGCAGACACTTCCGGGTCACGTGGCCAGCGTGACAAGCTGCATCTGGCGAGCCAGCGCAGCACACGGAAACGCCGTTTACCTTCCCGCTGGTAAGCGGTCCCTATTTATCTACTTGCACCCGGGAGTGCTTTCAAACTGCTAGGTTGGCAGGCGCTGGGACCGAACAACGGGAGCGCACCCCGCCGTGGGGATTCGAACCGTCGACCTTTGGATCGGCAAGCCCTAGGCGAGGTACAAATAATAAATTATTGTTGTTGTTTCAGATCTGCAGATGCCATTCTGCAGAGCCTAGAATCGGCTTCTGTGGCCCAGCTAATTACCTTAACTATTAACAACTATATTCCTTTAAACGCAACCTTTCAAGTTAATCTCTTGTTCCCTTGCATCTACACCCATGGTTATACATGTCAGACCTTGCCTTATAATTAGGTGAATAAATATTTAAAACATGTGATCCAGGCTGCCTCTTTCTTTTCCTCTGGGTTATCTGTGTCATGAACTTGAGGCGAACTCAGTTCATATTCCTTAGACATTAACACCTCCAGAAGGGTAACTTTAAAAAACAAACAAAAAAACAACAACCCTGGGCTGGAGTTACTACTCTTACCTCAATGGCTCGTGTGGATTTTATTCTTTATCATGTGTATATCATGCATATATTCCTGATCCTTTATCAGGTGTATATGTCATTTGAGGAGCATAGGGTAGTGTACATGGTTATCAAAACAACCTACATGAAGTAGCTTAGCATGAGAGAGAAAGAGAAACAGGCCTTAGGGCTGTGTGGCTGGCCAGAGAGTTCAACCCAAACCCTCCTGGTCCAATGTTAGCAGCCCATCCACTACAGCACATTACTTATTTAGTTCACAACACACTGCTTGGTTGTAATATATATTTAACTGGCACAAAACCTCACATTATAGAGCGTGGAAGAGATGCGGGGGGTGGGGTGGCGAAGAGCTCTGCAGAAGGCAGCACATCTCTACATGATCTGTAGATGACACACACTTTCTTTAGGATACCTGTCAGCGAAGGAATCCGACAGATTTGTATTGTTCTTTAGCCAGTGTTGCCATCCATCTGTCTTGAGAGATAATGAAGGAAACTTCTGGGGATGAAGTCAAACTGCTGCATTAGCAGCAGCAAAGTGACCTCCCCAGAGCACAAGCCTGGGCAGTGTGTATGGAGGTCTTGGGCTCCCCCAATGAGAAGACGTCCCTCTTGGTCTCGCTGATGTGGTCCAAAAGAAAACAGAGCAATGCATTTGGCATCTGCTAGTACGAAGTTGCCAAAAGGAGGTGTACAAGCTGCTGTCTAACTGCCTTAGGGATTGCATCTTAGTATTTTCTTCTCCCAAGGATATCCCACAAGGCGGGGAGGTTTAGGACCAGAGTTTGCCTTCTCCTACATGGACTACCTTCCCAGGTTGACCAATGGCCATTAAAAACAAACAAGACTACCAAAGAGCAAGTTAAAACTTATCAATTTTCAGAAACAGAAATGATCAACAACTTAAAATGGTTAAGGTCCGATTTCATTGTTTGTTTGTTTAGTCGTTTAGTCATGTCCGACTCTTTGTGACCCCATGGACCAGAGCACGCCAGGCACTCCTGTCTTCCACTGCCTCCCACAGTTTGGTCAGACACATGTTAGTAGCTTCAAGAAGACTGTCCAACCATCTTGTCCTCCGTCGTTCCCTTCTCCTTGTGCCCTCCATCTTTTCCAACATCAGGGGCTTTTTCAGGGAGTCTTCTCTTCTCATGAGGTGGCCAAAGTATTGGAGCCTCAGCTTCACGATCTGTCCTTCCAGTGAGCACTCAGGGCTGATTTCCTTCAGAATGGATAGGTTGGATCTTCTTGCAGTCCATGGGACTCTCAAGAGTCTCCTCCAGCACCATAATTCAAAAGCATCAATTCTTCGGCAATCAGCCTTCTTTATAGTCCAGCTCTCACTTCCATACATTACTACTGGGAAACTCGTAGCTTTAACTATACGGGCCGATTCCATTAGTGACAACCAAATCACTTTGTGGATGGGGGGGGTCACTGTTTCTCTCACAGCAAGAGTCCCTATAAGTTTTCCTCACTGGAGCAACCATTTATCTCCCATGTGGAGAAGGGCCATAGAGCAATTGTAGAGTAAGCTTACCAGATTTTTTTCAATGAATCCGGGGACACTTTTCAACTTCCTACTAAATAGATGGATTTTGTCAGGGGACTGATTTGTAAATCTGGGGACTGCCCCTGGGAAATGGGGATGTTTGGTAACCTTATTGTAGAGCACATGTTGTGCATGCAGAAGATCTTATGTTCAATCCCTGGCAATCCCAGGTAGAACTGGAATATAAACCCTGAAGAACCACTGTGAGTGTCAGTGCTGGTAGCTTCGAGAACACTATCCAACCATCTCGTCCTCTGTCATCCCCTTCTCCTTGTGCCCTCCATCTTTCCCAACATCAGGGTCTTTTCCAGGGAGTCTTCTCTTCTCATGAGGTGGCCAAAGTATTGGAGTCTCAGCTTCAGGATCTGTCCTTCCAGTGAGCACTCAGGGCTGATTTCCTTAAGAATGGATAGGTTTGATCTTCTTGCAGTCCACGGGACTCTCAAGAATCTCCTCCAGCACCATAATTCAAAAGAATCAATTCTTCAACAATCAGCCTTCTTTATGGTCCAACTCTCACTTTCATACATCACCACTGGGAAAACCAAGGCAGGGCCTATTCGCATCGTCCCATTGTCAAGGTTAGAGTAGTATTGAACAAGTTTAGATTCCCCTCCTCAGTCACAAAGCTTCCTAGATGACCTTGAGACTCTCATTCTGTCTCAGCCTCACCTACTTCACAGGGCAGTTTTGTGGGGATAAAACACAGTGAAGGTGGAACCATGAACTGCCCTAAACTCCTGGCTTAGAGCAAAGGCAAGATATAAACAGAATAAATAAACCAGCATATGTAGATAGCGATGAATGGCCATTTTCAGGATGCAGATACTTTGAGTGGGGAGTCACTCAACACAGCGGGACCTACTTCTTCTAAAAAGGCATGCCTAGGACTCGGCTGAAAGTGCATTAAGCCTTTTCGTTTGGCTACCCCTGTACTTCGCAATGACATTTTCTCTCGCAGAAAGGAAACTCTGAGATGAATTTGGCAGCTGCAAGTCACAGATGCTGAGGTAAGAAATGCATTTGTTATCCCCAGCAAGGAAGGTCATCTAGCCATGTGGCTCCTTCTGCTTGCTGGCTTCATTCTTAGCAAGTCTTTGTGGGTGGGTCTGTATATACCCACAAGCAAAATGCCTGCAGGGTCAAGTTGCTTGCAGAGGGTCTCAGCCCTTTAGCATTATTCCATCAGCGACAGCACTTTTCAATGTGACTTTGACTGGAAAACATGCTTCCTGTTATTTGTCATCTGGGAAGAAATTGCACTTCTGCCACCGTCCCAAATAACAGCTCCCTTTTAATCAAAACTCCATTTGAATCAGAGGGATTTTTCTTTCTTTTTTAACTGCAGATGTTAAAGATGTGCTCATTGCAACTGGTATACTTTAAAGTTATGGATTACTTGGCATACCCATTATTCATTCAATAATCATTATGCTTCTAGTAAATAAAAAATTATTTTTTTTTTAAAATCTCCTTGCTGGACAGTTGCAGCTTGCTAATCTTAGAAAACCATTTGACAGCCCTCAAAAATAAAAAATAAAAATTTCCCTGAGGAAGATCTTCCAAATTCATTATGGCTTTTGTTTTGGCTCAAGCTATGGATGTGTAGAGGTTGTGCTCACCCACTAAATTTTACTATGACAAGCTTCATTCAGGTGGTGTGAGGTGTGCCTTTTGACTTGTGATTGGAGATGGGAGGTGGTGCCTCCATTGCATTAAATATTCATATTTATTTTTAATTATATTTTTGCCTTTCCGTTTCTTATAGTGTCTTTTATTGCATTACAGTTTGAATTCTATGGAATGTAATTATAAGAAATAAAGGAAGCAATAAAAATACTATTAAAATCATACTGCATCTAGCACAGTGCTTTGTAGTCGCTATAACAGGTAGAAAATTCTTTAAGTCTGCCAAGACCCCTCAGAAATTTTCCAGAGGTCCATGAGGAAAAAAGTTTGATCTAGATGGTTTTAGATTCCTCAGCATTTCTCATATATTTTGCCTGAGGAACCCTCAAATTTTCTTTGAATTTCACTTTAGCCCAGATTTTGGTGGCAAGCCTAGTATACTAAGAAAAAGTAATTTATTTGGCAATATTGCCAAAGGAACCCTGGTGCCAAGTTAAGCATTAGTCTCTGTTCTTAGCCTTGTTAATTCTTTTAATTAAAACATGTTAACAAAGTCTGGGGAAAAATAAATGAAACTACTCACAAGGAAATTAAAGTGAGAAGCTAAGCCCATTTATAATTATTGTATTTCAATTAGGCTACACTAGAGCTGGGCGAAGAGATAGATAAAAAGGAACAACTCTTACTTGTGACTTTCATAAATATTTCCAAGGTTTCTGTGGAGAAAGGCCACAGTATTAAGGATAACATTTTAAAGTCTGCACAATTCTTTGTGACAATTAGTCTATTTCAAAATTAATCTGTGGACATAACTACACGTTACACAAACACATGTAAAATAACCCTGACCCGGATATTTCAGGAGCAAAGTAGTTTCAGGAAGGGTAGCGTGGAAACATGGCAAAAGGAAGTTGAAGCACAGGAAATGGGAAAAGTAGCCTGTCCTGCAGTCTCTCCCCTGCCAATGCTCCTTTCCCTAAAATAAAAGCATGGATTCACATGCTATGATATAAACACATAAATACTAGCTAGAAGGAGCCACTTTTGACTTTCGGCGCTGCTGACCTGATCAAAATGACACATCGTGGAAGTGTTCCAGAAAAACTGGGACATCCCGTTTTTTCTCGTGAGGGAATGGTGGCCATTTTGGAAGCCATGATCTTGCATGATTTTCCACCACAATTTTTCCTGGAAAAAAGCACTTTTGTGGGGCCGTAATCTTGCACAGCCCTTCAAAATATGCATTTCCAAAATGGCCGCTATTCTATCCCGAGGAAAAATGGGAAGGTGGCATCCGGGAAGATTGTGTCCTGGATTTTGCCATCCAGGTGTCGTAGAGTATGGACGGAGACCTTTAAACAGTGCTCTTCCTCCTGCCCAATTTTGATAGAAGTGACATAGGTGCCAGCACAAAATGGCTGCCATGGACAGCAAAAATTAAAATTAAAATTGCAAATGCTTCAGCCCTTTTTCAGAGGGGATTTACTCCATCTCCTTTATCATTTTCTGAACCTTTTCCAACCCTACAATATTCTTTTTGAGGTGAGGCAACCAGAACTGTACACAGTACAGCGGTGCCTCCTTTTAAGAACTTAATTCGTTCCGGAGGTCCGTTCTTAAGTCGAAAGTGTTATTAAACGGAGGCACATTTTTTCTAATGAGGCCTCCTGCCACCGGTGCCCTTCTCCTGTTCAGATTCCGTTTGTCTTCCTGGGCAAAGTTTGCTAACCAGAAAACCTACTTCCGGTTTTGCGAAGTTCGTTCTCCGAATCGTTCATTAACAGGACTGTTCTTAGACTGAGGTACCACTGTGTTCCAAATGTGGTGGTACGATGAATTTGTATAATGTCAGTTTTATTTTCAATTCCTTTCCTAATCATCCTAGCACTGCTCTTAAGGGGTCTGGGTCCAGCGGTGGATTTTGAGCTTTAAAAGATCAGTGGCACTCTGTGTGATGCCAAAATTCAGTGCCTCCCACCTCTCACTTTCCGTTGTTCATCATTGTTATGGCACCCCCTTTGACACCCTCTTGGCTCGGTGTCCAGTGCAAGCAAACCAGTCACGCTCCTCTTAGTCTGCCTCTGTTGGGTCCAACTTCATATGAACTTTGGAAGGGATGTCAAGATTATAAAATCTAAATAGTAGCCTCCACCTCTTCTTTGAGACCCACCTCATTTTTCCACCCACTTTGTCAATACTTATTTGAACTGGAGAAATAATTAATTCCACATACCACATAAAACAATGGGGCATGGGAAGCAAGAAGAACTGCCAATGATGGAAGAATGGAGGATGAAACTAATGGACTATGCGGAACTTGACAAGCTGACGGGAAGGATCCGAAACCAGCGGGACCAGACGTTTACCGAAGACTGGAGTAAATTTACGGATTATTTGAAAAGTATTTGCGATGACCAGATGACGTTTGTAGGTCTGCAAGAAGCTCTGTGAGAATTAATATTAGAAATATTGCAAAAATGAAGAAGGAGATGGGATATGTTAAAAATATAAAGGCAATATTAGGTTAGGAAATGCGTAAGAGGTGAATAAGACGGAGGATTATCAGAGGTGCTGATGGAAGTCCAATAAGAATGTATTTGTGATAAAATGTGTGGTATGTTTTATAATTTTGTATTTTAAAACCAATAAAAATATATATTAAAAAAACCAATGGTGCATGGTTTTCTTTATCAAATATGCTCATGAGTCATACAGCAATAGGATCATAAGTCATGAGGATTGCACGGGTTGTAACTCATTGAGCTGAATGTAGCTCACCAACCACGCATTGGAGAACCTCTGCCCATTTTTGCAATCTCAAACAGGAAGCAAAACAAGAGTTTACTGAGGTTCTGGTGGGCCACCATACACAGCAGGTGAACTATGGTGGGCTTCATGGTTCACAAGTTGATGTGCAGGCCTGGGTTTTATTCAGGTGTTACATTGCTAGTAGCAAATATTCTTTTAGGCCATGTCATAGAAAAATGAAGGTTGACAAATCAACTGCTGACAACATCTAAGCGAAATTTGCAAAGGGTCTACACACCCTACTCACATAGGGCGAGAGATTGGTTTATTTTACAGACCATGCTGAGCCAATCCATATCAGATCAAGAACCTCCGTAGTAAAAAGTACCGTAATATGCCTCTGAGTACCAGAAGCCAGGGACAGTTGCTTACATGTCCTTTCTGTGAACTTCCTGGAGGCTATTGGAAAGAGAGCGCTGGAGAATGATTCCACCAAAACTGAAAATTAATCAGTTCATAAATTGATTCCAGGAAGATCATAATCCTGTCTTTGATCCAACAAACGTTCATATTTTTGCAATTCAATCTGCGATTGATTGCAAGCCAATTTAGATTTATTGCATTTGCATGCTCTCCACGGCTGGGTTGAGTAAGTAGCCAAACTCCAGTGATCACATGCTCAATTGGTTGTTGCTGTAACCCTTTGCTCTCCAAAGGAAATGAAAAAGTCATGTTTGCAATTCACAAGCACGTGATATTTATTTATTTATTTATTTATTTATTTATTTATTTATTTATTTAACTTTTAACCTTTTAGTTACTCGTTTTAAAACTTTGGCTCTTAAGCCATACCTCAACTATCACATGTTTGAAGAAGCAGTCATTTAGGTTTATATATGTATACCTGAAGGAGCGTCTCCACCCCCATCGTTCAGCCCGGACACTGAGATCCAGCACCGAGGGCCTTCTGGCGGTTCCCTCATTGCGAGAAGTGAGGTTACAGGGAACCAGGCAGAGGGCCTTCTCGGTAGTGGCGCCCACCCTGTGGAACACTCTCCCTTCACATGTGAAGGAAATAAGCAGCTATCCTATCTTTAAAAGACATCTGAAGGCAGCCCTGTTCAGGGAAGTTTTTAATATTTAACGCTGTACTGTTTTTAACACTTGATTGGGAGCCGCCCAGAGTGGCTGGGGAAACTCAGCCAGATGGGCAGGGTATAAATAATAAATTATTGTTATTATTATATCCTTTCCACCCTGGTCCAATGCGTACTGAAAAGAACACCCTATTGTGATAAATTCTGATTACTCACGTCGATGGTGAAACATTCACAAAAGTTCGAGATAATTCAAAAATTCAGAACGGAAAACTTTCGCCTGAATTTATGACGTTGGGGATTCGTAACCTGGTGCGCAAACTGCAAATTATGACGGGGTCAGTTTGCCCATCTCTAGAAAGGCAAGATGGCCACTTGACCTGATCATGAAGGGCAGTTCTATCGCTGTTTTCCCACTGTTCTCTATTCAGTGTGATCATCAGCTGCGTTGTTGAAATTTGCCATTTTTTCCACATTTTCGTATCCTGCATTATAATGTGTGCCATAAGAGATGGAGGTAGAGAAACTGTTGCTGTCAAATCCCGGCTAATGTGTGGCATAAACTCATGATAGCTGAAGAAGATTTTTTTTTTAAAAAAAAAGGGGGGGGAGAAAAACACCACAAGCGCTTGGTTTAACATTCTGAGCCCTGAAGCATGCTCCAGCTTAAATCCTCTTCTTCGCCGGCCCCCGCCCGCTCTTTGTTAAATTCACACACTCTGCTTTTGCAGTTGCTTTAGCCTGAAGCAGTTGACCTTTACCCCCGCCAGATAATCGAGGAATAACATTTGTGTTACAGTTTAACATGACCTCTGCCTCTACAGCTCTTTTTAGATTACCTTCCAAAAATGGCTGCTGACACCCATAGTGAGTCAGGAGGTAAAAGTGAAGGGGTGTTGGGGGGGGGAGAGAGGAGAAGGGAGCTTATTACTGTAGCTGTACAGTCAATGTCATGAGAAGCTGCTCTGCCCTTTTCAGTTGTGGGTGTGCAACTATTAAGGAAAAGGTATTAAAAAGAGGAACACAACTGTGATCCGAGCGGCACACAGGTTATGTGGAAAGCAAAGGTTAATGGATTGACTGTTACCTGGGTATAAAGCTTAATGTTGGGCTATACACAAGAGGATTGCCTTCTGCGTTGCATTCTTTTTGAGAAAACTAAATTAAAGAGCTAATTTATTCCAGCATAACACTCTGTCTGTCTGTCTGTCTCTCCGTGTGTGTGTGTGTATGTGAGAGGGCAATTTTTACGTAAAATAAATGAGATACTTCCTGGTTCCTTCTTAGATCCACAACAGGCAATCTCTTTGTGAGAAGGATGCATCTAAATATTTACAATTAGATGGCTCATCTACTTAAGATGAACAAAGTCTAACTAATTTGACTATGACAGTACAGTGGTACCTCGGGTTACAGATGCTTCAGGTTACAGACGCTTCAGGTTACAGACCCCACTAACCCAGAAATAGTACCTCGGGTTAAGAATTTTGCTTCAGGATGAGAACAGAAATCGCGCGGCGGCAGCGGGAGGCCCCATTAGCGAAAGTGGTACCTCAGGTTAAGAACAGTTTCAGGTTAAGAACGGACCTCCGGAACGAATTAAGTTCTTAACCCAAGGTACCACTGTATTTCCTAAACCACAATAGCTGACACACACTGAATCAAAAAGTACTAGCATACTTGAAATATTTTGCTTTTAGGGTGTGCAAGCCTAAGGTTTACATACCCTCAAAGGAGTCTTATGTTTCTTTGTGAATCCTCGTTCACTGTGAGTCATATACTACTGATGGGAACTGGGCAAGCCCAGATCAGAAACTCACACAGAGAGATAATAGGCAGCCTCTTTAGCTAATACTGCCACATCTCTTTTTTTGGGAACGATGAAGAGGTGGGACACAGTTGCCTGGCCCTAGAGGAGACTGACGGGAAGGAGGCAAGGACAGGGCAGTGAATCATGCAGAGAAGCAACGTCTGATCCTCCAAGTGTCCCTATTTTCCAGGATTTAGAGAAGCCATCCTGGTTTCTAATTTGATCCCGGGATGTCCCGCTTTACCTTAGGACATCCCTATTTTCTTTGGAGAAATGTTGGAGAGGACAGAGTTATCCGACCCCCGAGCCAACTGAAGGCAACCCTGTATAGGAAAGTTTTTTTTTGGAAAAAAGTTTAATGCTTTATTATGTTTTTATATGTGTTGGAAGCTGTCCAGAGTGGTTGGGGCAACCCAGTAAGATGTGTGGGGTATAAATAGTAAAATCATCTTTCTGGAATGGGACATCCCTATTTTCATCGGATAAATGTTGGAGGGTATGCAACATACATCTCTTCAGTGGGTTCTTTCAGCTCACAGAAGACTCAGTGAATTAAATCATCAATCAGGGTATCTTAGCACATAGTTTTGGAATTATTAGGTCTTATACCTAATAAGAAGGGGGACGACAGAAGAAGGGGACGACAGAGGACAAGATGGTTGGACAGTGTTCTCAAAGCTACAAACATGAGTCTGACCAAACTGCGGGAGGCCGTGGAAGACAGGAGTGCCTGGCGTGCTCTGGTCCATGGGGTCACGAAGAGTCGGACACGACTAAACGACTAAACAACAACAAGGTCTTATACAGTACTGGGAAGGGATGCGGGTGGCACTGTGGGTTAAACCACAGAGCCTAGGACTGGCTGATCAGAAGTTTTGTGGTTTGAATCCCTGCAACGGGGTGAGCTCCTGTCACTTGGTCCCTGCTCCTGCCAACCTAGCAGTTCGAAAGCACATCAAACTCCAAGTAGATAAATAGGTACCACTCCGGCTCGAAGGTAAACGATGTTTCCGTGCACTGCTCTGGTTTACCAGAAGTGGCTTAGTCATGCTAGCCACAGGACCCGGAAGTTGTACGCCGGCTCCCTCAGTCAATAAAGCAAGATGAGCGCCGCAACCCCAGAGTCGGTCACGACTGGACCTAATGGTCAGGGGTCCCTTTACCTTTATCTGTACAGTACTGGGGATCTTTTAACACAATGTGACAAAGCTTTGTTAAAGAAGTATTTTTAATTCTGTAGGCAAGTAGCTGCATTAATCTCCCCATTTACAATCAAGAAGCAAAAAGTTTTTAACTTTATCTGGATCATGCCTTTCAGGAACATCAGAAGATGCCGTATACCATTAAGCTGTTGGTTCATCTAGGTCAGTATTATCAATATTGAATGGCAGTAACTGTCCTGGATTTCATACAAGAATCTCCCAAAAATAACTGTCAATGCTTATTTATGTAGTCCATTTATAGAATATTTACTATCCACAGATTTCAAAGCAGTTTTCAGTAAGGAAAATAAGGAAAAGCAACCACGATCCATATCCATAGTAACCATAACTATATAACTAGGATTGAGAAATTACTAAGTAGCATGATGGTGATGATGAATGTATATTTATTTATTTATACCACACCTTTTCCCCTGAGTGGGACTTGAGGCAGCTGACAGATAAAAACAAGAACTGCTAAAAACATAGAAAAAAGCAATCATTAAAATACAATTAAATTCAAATTAAATAGGATTAAAGAATTAAATCGAATTGAAACTACAGTGGTACCTCGGGTTACAGACGCTTCAGGTTACAGACTCCACTAACCCAGAAATAGTACCTCGGGTTAAGAACTCTGCTTCAGGATGAGAACAGAAATCGCACGGTGGCAGCGGGAGGCCCCATTAGCTAAAGTGGTGCTTCAGGTTCAGAACAGTTTCAGGTTAAGAACAGACTTCCAGAACGAATTAAGCTCTTAACCCGAGGTACCACTGTATATACAGTAAGCCCACAATTTACATGCATTTAATATGTGAATTCAGCTTTATGTCCTTGCAAAGATTGTTTTTTTAAAAATTAAGGTGGCGGCAGAAAGAGGGGGCGGGTTTCCAGGGGAAAAGACTTTGGCAACTCCACCTGCCATTGAACCCAATGTGCTTTGACTATACACGATTTTGGCTTTAGGAACGTAACGCCAATGCAAGTAAATGTACAAAATCTGTTTAAAAGCATACAAACAATTACAATAAAAACAGCATGACGCCAGCATGATTACCAGTTCCCAACCAACATAAAGCACACTGTTCACAGAACCACCCACACAATATCACTCTCATCACCCATTCACACAACCTCACAACTTAAGGTGACTGGCTTAGATCTCAAGGTGCCCTCCTGGATGTGAAGGGCTTTTTCCTAGCTTGGGTGCAAGGTCCTTGTATGAGAAAAAAGAATGGAAATTCAGCCTCATGTATTTGTTAGCCCAAGGTCTTGCACATCTCAAGGCGCATGCTTCCTTCTAGCACATCAATGTTGTGAATAGTCTTTAACTTGCTCCTACACAACCATTTGCAGCAAAGCACCACTGCCAGAATTTCTTTCTTCTTCATTATATCTGGATCCAATCCAGAGTTCACATCGCTTGCCCTAGTTTTCTTTCCCACCTGCAAAGGCTGTTCGGTACGAGAGGACACTTGGGAGGAGAGGAGAGGCGTGTCTTCTGCTTAGAAATCAAACTGGAAATTTATTATGAGCTCTTTAGCAAGCTAAAGCTCTTGGCTGGCTTTTCAGTCCTTTTACATCCCTACCACAAAGAAAGAGAATGTAAATAAGAGTGATTTCCTTTGGCGTGGAAGCAAATATCAAAACAGTTCCTTGCCCTCTTCCTCTTTTTTTTCTTTTTTTAGTTCAATAAACATATCAAGGCCATGTCTTTCAGTTGCATATATTTATTTGAAGGTACTTAGAAGCTTGACTTTTATGAGATTGTTTAGCCAGTGATTATTTTTGTTGAGAAATGTGTCCTCCATCCCTCTCATTCATCCCACTGGTAAGATATTTCCGTTTGTCAGAAAGCCTTCGTTTCTGATAAATGACGGGAGACTGACTGCAACACTTTATTAAAAAGTAATAACAATTTTTGTACGCACCCTTCACATTGTAAGGGGGGACTATGAATCAAAGGACACCGCCTGTCTGGGCCAGATAAATGGATCGTTTACCAGCTGAGGAGTTATTTAGGACTAGCTATTAATTTAAATCACATTTATCTTCCCTGAATAGGGGGAGGTTGCTGTGATAGGGCTGTGAATGACCAATGGTGCGGCTAAGTGCACATTATTTATTACTACCGCCTGGAAAGCACGGCACAGTGCTTAAAAAAAAGAGAAAAAAGTGCCGTGCCAATTACCATGGTTAATCTAGTCAGCCCAGTAACAACTTTCTTCCTAACACAAGCAATTTTTATACTTGTGCTTCTTCTCCTTTAAAAATCTAGCACTTCTAAATTTGAGGGTAAGGCTGAAACACCCACCCAGACATTTAAAGTGGCTTATGCATCCTTTTAAAAAAAGAAAAGAAAGAAAAGTGACGAGTAAATGGGAATATCTCAAAAACTCTCCATTTTAATTTGAGACAATTTCTCTAGAATGCATTTCTTACACACATTGAAGGTTTAATGTTATAAGCACACGCAGTAGACTTTGATGAGATGTCATACTAACTGGGTCCAGTGGCTGCATTCAGATACAGCACAAAATCATGGTTTGGTATTATGAGAATAACCCTTATTTTGCCACCAGTGTGGCTACAAGAAGATCAGAAGCAGGGATAAGTGAGTCAATTTAAACATGAATTTGTACATGGATTCCAGCAGTTCTGACCCAATCAAGTTTGGCTTGCATCACACCACTTCTATCATTGAGGACCAATTTATGTCAGAGCTGCTCATGAACTGTTGGTTGTTTATGTGCTGGTTACTTTAGGAAACTTGAGTGCATATGTATATAATAATATAATTATAATAATACAGCATGAAATAAGTGTTTATATTTTAGTGGAATCAGAGTGAGAAACTCACTTGTTGTCAAGCTTAAGGAGTGAGATGAGCATTAGAAAATATGCATGCAATTGAGCTCAACATCGCAATTCTTTTAAAAAAAACAAAAACCCATTCCTAATAGGAAACTTCTGTTTTTTATTAACCACAGTTTATTGCCTCATAAACTATGGTTTGGCAAGTTGGCTTGCTTCAACTTAGCGTTGTGAAAATTCACTATATTTGTCTAGGTTTGGATGGTACAGCAAATTGTAGTTAATCTAAGATGGAAGTGAAAGCAGATGAGGAGTTGCTGGAACGCTCTTCAGCTCTATTCTTGCTGTGGCTTGTTCTCATAACACTAAACTATGGTGTAATATTATGTCCAAACCAAACTAATGTATCTCAGAAGAGACAATTCACACATTCAAATAATGATAATTAGGAGCTAAGAAGTCAATACAAGGCATGAAGAAAACCTAAAGGCATCAGAGCTGTTCAAAACCATAGCTCTCGTCAGAATATGGGACAGTGTTTGATGACTCTAGCCATGCCATTGTGTGCCTTGCGGACCAGACATGTTCACATATTCATATATGACCAGACAGATGCACACATGTATCTGCAGAGATGCATGTTTGCAGAGCTGTATGTGAAAAGGCGGGACGCAGGTGGTGCTGTGGTGTAAACCACTGAGCCTTGGGCTTGCTGATCGGAAGACTGGCGCTTTGAATCCCCACGACGTGGTGAGCTCCCGTTGTTCAGTCCCAGCTCCTGCCCACCTAGCAGTTTGAAAGCACTTCAAAGTGCAAGTAGATAAATAGGTACCACTCCGGCGGGAAGGTATAATAATAATAATAATAATAATAATAATAATAATAATAATAATTTATTATTTGTACCCTGCCCATCTGGCTGGGTTTCCCCAGCCACTCTGGGCGGCTTCCAACAAAGATGAAAAATAAACTAAAATGTCACATATTAAAAACTTCCCTGAACAGGGCTGACTTCAGATGTCTTCTGAATGTCAGGTAGTTGTTTATCGCTTTGACATCTGATGGGAGGGCGTTCCACAGGGCAGGCGCCACTACCGAGAAGGCCCTCTGCCTGGTTCCCTGTAACTTGGCCTCTCGCAGTGAGGGAACCACCAGAAGGCCCTCGGAACTGGACCTCAGTGTCCGGGCAGAACGATGGGGGAGGAGACGCTCCTTCAGATATACTGGACCGAGGCCATTTAGGGCTTTAAAGGTCAGCACCAACACTTTGAATTGTGCTCGGAAACGTACTGGGAGCCAATGTAGGTCTTTCAAGACCGGTGTTATACGGTCTTGAAAGTAAACGGTGTTTCCGTGTGCTGCTCTGGTTTCGCCAGAAGCGGCTTAGTCTTGCTGGCCACATGACCTGGAAAAACTGTCTGCAAACAAACGTCGGCTCCCTCGGCCAGTAAAGCGAGATGAGGGCCGCAACCTCAGAGTCGTCCACAACTGGACCTAACTGTCATGGGTCCTTTACCTTTAACTTTTTATGTGAAAAGGCACCCAGTGTATTCAGGAAACCTGATCTCTCAGGGGCTAGGGTGGTACTACCACCAACAAATCATGGAGCCCAAGAATGTAAAATCTGAAGTATCCAAGATCAAAAACAAGTGAAAGGTCCCCCCAAAATCTATAGCACTCAGTTGTTGATTTTGATCCCCTCCCCTTCTCCATGGAGATTTCACAGAAGAGGAATACTTCCTTCTGGATTGTGGTCTAAAGATCTAAGATGCCACAGAACTCTGATATTATCTATTGCCTTGAGAAGTAGGACCTTTGGTCATACAGTTGTGCCATCCACAACAGCCTCACATAGGACACTCCAAAGCAAGTCTAGCGCAGCCCAGGTTCTCCTCCTAGGTTGCTTTATTATTTATTAGAAAAGGCAATCTGGCCCACAGTGTGTTATCGACAGCTGAAATCAAATACTTCAAAGGTCACCAAAACATTAAACCAGAAATAAATGTTGTGGAGAGGGGCAGAATGCGGGGGGGGGGGGGGGACGGGACGCACACAAATAAAAATACATCTTTTTAATTTTGACAGAATTGATTAAATAACAGTTGAACGGTGTCGCAGGTCAGTGGGTTTGGAGCCAGAAGGTCAGCTTAATAGAAGACAGCCTGAGGCCACGGTCAGAGGGTCTGTTCTGAGGCCTGGAGCTTGGGCTGCCTCATTGTTTCTCTTCCTGCCTTTGCCCCATGTAGCCTAAAATGAAGAAATGCCTAAATGGAAGACAAAACAATACAAACCGGCTAGAGCTCCCGCCTCCACTCTGTTTATTGGGGTTTTGTGTGTGTGTGTGGTTTTTTTTAGGGCTCCTGCCCTTCATTCTCAAAGGATGAAATCCAAAGGATCATTAGAGTTGTGGTGTCTCATTCAGGGAGATAAGATTATTTCTTTTAAAAACTAAAATCTTTGATCCTACATTTATGGGAGTGATTCACATGCACAACTTGGAACCCCTCAAGACAAAGCTTTGTCAAACACAAATCCCCTGTTTTTGCATGCCTGGGCAAATTGCAAGAAGAGGGTTGCATTCACAGGATACCGTATTTTTTGCTCTATAAGACTCACTTTTCCCCTCCTAAAAAGTAAGGGGGAATGTGTGTGCATCTTATGGAGTGAATGCAGGCTGCGCAGCAATCCCTCTTGCTGTTCTGGCTTCTGAGATTCAGAATATTTTTTTTCTTGTTTTCCTCCTCCAAAAACTAGGTGCGTATTGTGGTCTGGTGCATCTTATAGAGCGAAAAATACGGCAGTTTATTCCATCTCCCTGATGTTTTCCTCCCTGATTTTTCCAGAAAAGAAAAGAAAACTCTCAGCCCAGAAAATCGCAGGAATTTTGTACAGTCATTTCTCCACCATTTTCATGGATCATGTCATGTCACAAAAGTTGGGCCGATATTCTGGTACACAGCTTTTCCCTGCCATTTTCCTGGAGGAACCATAGGGGAACATGCAGATAAAAGAGTGGCAACGATCTGATGACGCCCACTGTTGTGTCACAGCACAGCTACTGGTTTGAATTAAATTTAGCCTGTCTTGGCAGTATGTCAGTCAAAAAGCACTGTGAAAGGAATGTTACAAAATGAAACAGAGGAAAATGAAGGCGATCAACCCCACGTCTGAATGCAGTCCAGGTTTAGCAAGCTAGGGTGGTCTGCGATACATTGCTGGTAGCTGCCACATGCTGTGTAGGCCTGTCTTGGTGTAGTTTCAAAATAATGCAGAGCTGTCTGGTGCCAGCTCTGTATCTCTCCTCAATTTTGTTTATGTGCACAGAATCATAACTGTCAACTTACAGATTTGAAAATAAGGGACCAGCAGCCTCAAAAGTAAGGGATCAGCATACAAAATAAGGGATTTTAGTCAACCAGCAGCCAAACGAAGCCTCAAGTGGTGGTTCCCATAGTGCAGCAACCCGGCAAAGGGGATGCAGCAAGGAAAACCACATCACCTCTCCGCTGGGAAGCGCTGTGCAAAGGCGAGTCCCCAGGCAACGCGGCCGGCAGGGAGGGAGGGAGAGGAGCTGCTTCCTTTGAAACCCGGGAAATTTAAGGGACATCATCAATAAGGGACAGCAGCGGGACATGGCGCTGGGATAAGGGACTGTCCCACCAAATAAGGGACACTTGACAGCTATGCACAGAATGAATGCTATTTGTTTGGAGTCTGAGTACATAAAGCCTTTCAGAAGACCACCAAACTACCCAGTTTATTTAATTTCATGCCCTTACCAGGTTTGCTTTTCTTTCCTGTGCGGTTGACTTTATGAAATATCCATGACTTTAAAAAATAATATTTAAAACACAGCTATATAAACAGTGAGGCACAGAGAGCCAGGATTTGTATTCATAGACTTCCCATGTACAAGTAGAAATGTCTGTGTCACCGAACGACTGTGAGTTTAGCAGGTGCATACCTAAAGGAAAGTTTCAATTTTGGTTAATGCATGCAGAAACAAGAAAGTATACTGAGTGCCACCCTTGATAATACTCTGTATTGGGTCAGGCTATTTGTCCATCTAACTTAGTTCTGTGAACTCTCACTCACAGTGGCTCTTTAGGTACTTTCTAGATCTCCTTACCTCTTAACTGGACGTGTCAGGAATTGAACTTTGGATCTTTGGTACCTTGGTTTTCGAACGTCTCCGTTCATTTCGGTTTTCAAACGCTGTAAACCCAGAAGTAAATTCTTCCGTTTTCGCATGCGCCTCAGAAGTCAAACATGCCATGCGGCTTCCATATTGAGTTGTCCATATTGAGGCTTCCGTATTGAGTTTTCGGTTTTTGAACATTTCGGAACTCAAACGGTCTTTTGGAATGGATTACGTTTGAAAACCGAGGTACTACTGTACTTTTATATAATTTTGAGGGATTCTGTTGATGCTTCTTTTGCTGTGTGTAGCTTTGATTGTGAGCTGTCTTGAAGCCACTTTGGTGTTGAACGGCAAGATATATGAGTAACTATAGAAATGGGCCTTAGAAAGCACTGCAAATAACAAGGCCAGTGGAAGTGATGGTATTCCAGCTGAACTATTTACAATTTTAAAAGATGATGCTGTTAAGGTGCTACACTCAATATGCCAGCAAATTTGGAAAACTCAGCAGTGGCCAGAAGATGGGAGAAGATCAGTCTACATCCCAGTCCCAAAGAAGGGCAGTGCCAAAGAATGCTCCAACTACCGCACAATTGCACTCATTTCACACGCTAGCAAGGTTATGCTTAAAATTCTACAAGGAAGGCTCAAGCAGTATGTGGATCGAGAACTCCCAGAAGTGCAAGCTGGATTTAGAAGCGGCAGAGGAACCAGAGACCAAATTGCAAACATGCGCTGGATTATGGAGAAAGCTAGAGAGTTCCAGAAAGACATCTACTTCTGCTTCATTGACTATGCAAAAGCCTTTGACTGTGTCGACCACAGCAAACTATGGCAAGTTCTTAAAGAAATGGGAGTGCCTGATCACCTCATCTGTCTCCTGAGAAATCTCTATGTGGGACAAGAAGCTACAGTTAGAACTGGATATGGAACAACTGATTGGTTCAAAATTGGGAAAGGAGTACGACAACGCTGTATTTTGTATCCCTGCTTATTTAATTTATATGCAGAATACATCATGCGAAAGGCTGGGCTGGATGAATCCTAAACTGGAATTAAGATTGCCGGAAGAAATATCAACAACCTCAGATATGCAGATGACACAACCTTGATGGCAGAAAGTGAGGAGGAATTAAAGAACCTTTTAATGAGGGTGAAAGAGGAGAGCGCAAAATATGGTCTGAAGCTCAACATCAAAAAAACTAAGATCATGGCCACTGGGCCCATCACCTCCTGGCAAATAGAAGGGGAAGAAATGGAGGCAGTGAGAGATTTTACTTTCTTGGGCTCCATGATCACTGCAGATGGTGACAGCAGCCACGAAATTAAAAGACGCCTGCTTCTTGGGAGAAGGGCAATGACAGGCCTAGACAGCATCTTGAGAAGTAGAGACGTCACCTTGCCAACAAAGGTCCGTATAGTTAAAGCCATGGTTTTCCCAGTAGTGATGTATGGAAGTGAGAGCTGGACCATAAAGAAGGCTGATCGCCGAAGAATTGATGCTTTTGAATTATGGTGCTGGAGAAGACTCTTGAGAGTCCCATGGACTGCAAGAAGATCAAACGCATCCATTCTTAAGGAAATCAGCCCTGAGTGCTCACTGGAAGGACAGATCGTGAAGCTGAGGCTCCAGTACTTTGGCCACCTCATGAGAAGAGAAGACTCCCTGGAGAAGACACTGATGCTGGGAAAGATGAAGGGCACAAGGAGAAGGGGGCGACAGAGGACGAGATGGTTGGATAGTGTTTTCGAGGTTACCAGCATGAGTTTGACCAAACTGCGGGAGGTAGTGGAGGACAGAGGTGCCTGGCATGCTCTGGTCCATGGGGTCACGAAGGGTCGGACACGACTAAACGACTAAACAATAACAAAAATAGAAATGGATAGAGACAGGGGGAAACTTGCAGAGGAAATATGGCTGACTACTTGTCGACTGCTGACACTCCCGTTGGCAGAGAAAATTATGTGGTGATTAATAATAGCCAAGATTTAAATCTTGGGTTGTCGTGCCCTCCCTTTTGAGATGGGGAGATAAGTGATTAACCTCACATGCTCTGAAGAAAACCATTTGTCACATCGAAGACAAGAAGTTTTGGGATGCAGGGAATGTCCACAGCACCCACTGCATAAGAGCCCTCAAGGCTAGCCCTCAGTGCGTCAAGTTCAGTTAAGCCTCACTTTTTTTAACTACTTATTTGATTGGGACAAAAGTAAAACAAAAACAAAACAAAAAAGCTGCAAATTTTTTACTTCAATATTGTTGTTGTTACTACTCCTACTTAATTATTTTAATAGCTTGTTAGATGCCCAGTGCAGAGTTGGTCTGCTAACAGGCCTAATAGTGAGTAAACAAACCAACCCCTGTGTTGCACAATATGAGTCAACAATATCAAAAGCAACTCAATGGCCAGAAACAATAACAATGTGAAAAACTTTATGGAATAATTCAAAACATCAAAACTAACAAACTGAAGGCTCTGAAAGTCTCTGAAAGTCCTTAAATGAATCACGGTGCCAGACTTTACCCAGCGGAGAGCAAGCTTTGAAGCAAATGTCCAATTCTGATGTCCAACTCTGAACTCTGTTGAACAGTGTTTCCGGATAAGAACTACTGTTTCGTTGAATTCTTCATCAGCCAACTAGTTCAACACTTGTAAGTAGAAAGCTATGTAATTTCTTCATTAACTGAAAATAAAATATTCAAACAATGACCTGCACATGCATAACAACCACTTCAAATAGCGTAGAAATTATAAACAGTAACATAAAAAAGTTATATACCCAATCTTTTTTCGAATAGATATAATGAAAAATACTCTGGAACACTACTCAGAGACTTTTGGAGAGACTTCAGTTTGTTAGTTTTGATGTTTTGAATTATTCCATAAAGTTTTTCACATTGTTATTGTTTCTGGCCATCGTGTTGCTTTTGATACTGCTAACAGACCTAATAGGCCTAGTGCCTGAAGCCAGCTCCCTGGGGATCCTGCCATCATCCATTCTGTGTTCATGACCAAGCCAGCATAGATGTTACTGAGACCAAAATGCAAACATACTGGGACTGTGGGCTTGGGAGAGCATGTCTTTGTTTTAGACTTTGTCTTGCCCTGTGATGACCAAAATCTTCCAGTTGGAGAAAGCATTGAGTCATTACTCCTGGTGGGTGTAAGTTGCCCATGACACACTTCCATAAAGCAACATACTCAACACACAAGCCTGGTAGACCTTGGTCATTAGCATCACATTCTCCCATACCCTTGCCATCTGGGCTGAGGAGGAGTGGTGGAGGGCACCTCCCCATCCAGACTCTTCCAGGGAGGAGGAAGAAGAAGATAGTATAGATTTACAACAGGGGTTTGAGGGCGGTTGCAGCTCAGAGGCAGATGAGGGGGAAAGTTGGGAAATCATTGGAGAGCCAGAGCAACACTCAGCTGACATGTTATCATTAGAAAGCATTCCAGACCCTCCATCTCCCAGAACCCGGCGAGCCTTAAAAGTAGGAGAGCAAAGAGCTCAAAGACAGAGGGCACTTAGCAGCACATGTAGAAGAGACGATGAGAATGACGAATGAGGAAGTGGGAGAGGTTGGGGGGGTGGAGATTCACTCGGAACAACGCCATTATCCAAGAGGTTGGGTTCTATAGCCTCTCTCTGTAAAGACTGAAATAAAAAGGGATGGTAAGATACTTTTCCTTGTCTTTATACTTTCCTGGGCAACCAGCTGGGAGCCACTGACAGCATCCTGACAGCTGCTTACCTGGGTGGGGCAGGATGGCGCTAATGTCAGGGCCATGTGGGTGCATTGGCAGGAGCACTGGAATGGCAGTGTGGTCCTACAAATGCATGTTACCTGACATCACTGCCACCTGCCCTGATAATACTAATAATAATAATACTATCTTTATTACGGTCCAGAGACCCAACAAAACATTACAAATCAATACAGAGTAATAATAATAAATAAATTTATATCCCACCCTCCCTGGTCAGAGTTGGGCTCAGGGCAGCTAACACGAGTAAAATTACAGTAAAAACATAATAGGGGGGGGGGGACCAATTTAAAATACAATTTAAAATGCAGCCTCATTTTAAAAGTAGCCTATAGATCAAGACCATAAGGGGAGAGAAACATAAGGGTCAGACTGAGTCCAAACCAAAGGCCAGGCGGAACAGCTCTGTCTTGCAGGCCCTGTGGAAAGATGTCAAGTCCCGCAGGGCCCTAGTCTCTTGTGACAGAGCATTCCACCAAGTCGGGGCCAGTACTGAAAAGGCCCTGGCCCTAGTTGAGACCAATCTAACCACCTTGTGACTTGGGACCTCCAAAATGTTGTCATTTGTGGACCTTAAGGAGAGGCGGTCCTGTAGGTATGTGGGTCCTAATACCATCATAACTGCTCCATGCAGCAGTTATAATGGTATTTGGAGGGCAAAAGCATTCTACCACATAGCAGCAATAGTGCAATGACTAAAACAGACTAAAACTAAAGCATCAGAAGAAACTGATCAGCTAAAAGAGCCAGGGAATTAGACATGGAATGCAGAAATATTTTGGCTCACTCCACATTTTGGAGCAATCCTTTCCATTTTGCCCCACACTCAGACCCATAAGCAGATTGGAAAATGTTCTGTAGGATACATGGGCTCTCCCCACCCACACTGACAGAGGTGTTTCAGAAATGCAGAATGACTAGATTCTTTTGCAACTAGTGAGACCTGTTATCAAAAATATCCTTGATCACTCTATTGTGTTAATAGAACTCCCCCCACCCCTGCCACCTGACTGGGGCTCTCTTTGTGTACCTACTAAAAAAGCAAGGCCCCAGATACTGGGAAATTCCAGGGCTTCCTTTGGTCTCATAATGGGTAAAACAAATTATTGGGAAATTGGGAAATTGGGAAACAAATTATTATAAGGTCCATAAATAGCAACACCCTAGAGGTCCCGGGCCCTAAGGAAGTTAGATTAGCCTCAACCAGAGCCAGGGCCTTCTCAACACTGGCTCCGGCCTGGTGGAACGCTCTGTCTCATGAGACCAGGGCCCTGCGGGATCTGATTTCTTTTTGCAGGGCCTGTAAGACAGAGTTGTTCCGCCTGGCCTTTGGCTTAGAATCAGTTTGATTCTCTCCCCCTCTTTCTTTTTTCCTTCCTCCTCCTGTGAAGAGGCTGCATCCTAATGTTTCAATGTTGTATTTTAATCTTTTTTAAATTGTACAGTGGTACCTCGGGTTAGGGATGCGGGTGGCGCTGTGGGTAAAACCTCAGTGCCTAGGACTTGCTGATCGTAAGGTCGGCGGTTCGAATCCCTGCGGCGGGGTGAGCTCCTGTCGTTCGGTCCCAGCTCCTGCCCACCTAGCAGTTCGAAAGCACCGCTAAGTGCAAGTAGATAAATAGGTACCGCTTTATAGCGGGAAGGTAAACGGCGTTTCTGTGTGCGGCACTGGTGCTGGCTCGCCAGTGCAGCTTCGTCACGCTGGCCACATGACCCGGAAGTGTCTTCTGACGGCGCCGGCTCCCGGCCTCTTAAGCGAGATGAGCGCACAACCCTAGAGTCGGTCACGACTGGCCCGTACGGGCAGGGGTACCTTTACCTTTACTTCGGGTTACATACGCTTCAGGTTACAGACTCCGCTAACCCAGAAATAGTGCTTCAGGTTAAGAACTTTGCTTCAGGATGAGAACAGAAATTGTGCTCCGGCAGCGCAGCGGCAGCAGGAGGCCCCATTAGCTAAAGTGGTGCTTCAGGTTAAGAACAGTTTCAGGTTAAGTACGGACCTCCGGAACGAATTAAGTACTTAACCCAAGGTACCACTGTATTTTAATCAACTTGTTTTTATTATTGGTTGTTAGCTGCCCTGAGCCCGGTTTTGGCTGGGGAGGGCGGGGTATAAATACAATTTTATTATTATTATTATTATTCTAGAATAATACATGTTACAAACGTTTCACCTGGAATATCCATGGGTAGGAATATTCAGTGTTTGGACAGTTTTTTCCTTTCCCTTTATTTTTTCTTTTTTAGAAAAGGGAAAGACCACTAAGTAGAATGAGGGAGCGAGAGAGAGAGTGCCACTAGAACCCTTTTATTTCAGAAAATTTCCCAGACCACGATGTCCTTTCACAGTTCAAATGTCAAGCGGCCTTTGGATAGCAGTCACGGTGGCATGTGGGGAAGGAGCGAGAGCCCTAAAAAGGAGTCTTTAATGATGACAAGCCTGGTTAAATCCATGAGCTCCAGTGTCCTTTGTCTCCCTTTCTCCCCATGGTAGCACCTGCTGACTTACACGGAGGGCAGCGGGGCAGCCATCTAGCGTGGCAATTGGTCATGCATACCCCAGAGAGGAGTGTTTTCTTCACCCTTGTGTGCAGAGTGCAAAAGGCCCTTCAATTTCCTTTGCAGCACTTCTTTCCCTTTTGGGGGCTTTCCCCCCTCTCTCCTGATTGACTAGTTTTCTATTGACTGAAAAGTCATTTCCTTTGCTTAGTCTACTGAAAAGTAAAATAAAATGTTTTCCCAGTGACCCTAACATCTTTTTTTTCTTCTTTCGCAGCGTTAAAGGAGGGGGGGGGGAGTTTGCTGTCAATTATATCGAGGTAAAAATTATATTGTTGTACTGTTGTGCTTTCCTTTCTTCACTCCCCCCCCACCCCCTACCCCCAAGCCCACTTGGCTTTCCCTATGTGTCAAAAGGGAGCAAATGATGCATTAAAAGCTTAAAAGCCGAAATAAAGATTAGGTGTAAAGTGCTATTGATCCCTTTATGTAAGGAAACCAAGACATATTCCACTTGGCTGTCAGGTTCCATTTTCAGCAAGTCACCCAGATGCAAGACTGGAAACTTCTACAAAGAAATCTTTAAAGTGTTGTTGAAAGTATCAAATAGGATTAGGAAAGCTAGCAGAAACAGCCATTAAAAATGGCATTGGCCCAGCTGAGCTACTGTAGGATTGCTTTGCCTGAATAAGTTTAATGCTCAAGGTGCTCATACAATGAACTGGTTATGTCAACTACATTGACTCCTAACACATAGGCTCATGAGGTCAGGTTTTCGAAAATTTGCATCTCGACGGTGCACAGATTCAGGAGCAATTTTTATTTTGGGATGAAAAATAAGAGGTGACAATGGTTTCTGATGTTGCACTCGTTCTCAAATGCCTGGGGATTCTCTTTGGTGCAGATGGGAGCCTTTAATGCACACATTTTCCTATGTGCATTTGTCTAATTCCCTTTTGGAGCCATCTGAGTTGATGGCCATCACTCCATCTTGTACTAGCCAATTCTATGAGCTGTATGAAAAAGTGTTTCCTTTTGTCTGACCTGAATCTTCCAGCAGTTAGCTTCATTGGACGACCCTAGAATCTAGAATGATGAGAGAGGGTTAAAAACACAGTAGACTTTCCCCATGCCTAATTTCATATACATTTACAACTCACTTTTTTCTGACCTAAATACTTCCAGACATATAAGCTTTCCTCATAGGAAGTTGCTCCATACCCCTGATAATTTTGCTTGCCTCTTCCTGCAACATAGAAAAAGTGTAGAGCATACATATTTGAAGACTTCTCAAGTTCCCACACGCTAAACATATTCATGTCAGAGATGAGGGTCAGTGAGGAACATTCACAGATATAATCCCTCACCTGCATTCCATAGTATTAATATTTAGTACACTAATTTGCTGATCATGTAACTTGATGCTTGCAGAATGACAAATTTTGATTGCAATGTGCTCAGCTGAATCTTTATAACACTGATTTTGAGCAGATGCTGATGGTGATGATGGTGAACTGGCCCAGTTCTTCCACCAAATACCTCTTCTATTGGAGGAAACTTCCTTCTAGACCTGCTTAATTTCAGGCAGCATAATTGCATTATGTGTTTGCTCTTTCAGACCATTGTCTGGTTCGGATGCCGCTGGAATTTCTAATAATAGTCTAGTAAAGGTAAAGGGACCCCTAACCATTAGGTCCAGTCATGGCCGACTCTGGGGTTGCGGCGCACATCTCGCTTTATTGGCCGAGGGAGCCAGCGTACAGCTTCCGGGTCATGTGGCCAGCATGACAAAGCCGCTTCTGGAGAACCAGAGCAGCACACGGAAACGCCGTTTACCTTCCCGCCGGAGTGGTACCTATTTATCTACTTGTACTTCATGCTTTCGAACTGCTAGGTGGGCAGGAGCTGGGACCGAGCAACAGGAGCTCACCCCGTCGCAGGGATTCGAACCGCCGACCTTCTGATTGGCAAGTCCTAGACTCTGTGGTTTAACCCACAGCGCCACCCGCATCCCACAATAATAGTCTACAATGCTCTAAACTACATCTTAAAACCCAGCCAAATGGGTGGAGTATAAATTATTATTATTATTATTATTATTATTATTATTATTATTATTATCCTTGAGTCTACAACTCCCATGAACCCCAACCAGCATGGTCTCTGAGGTCTGGGACCATAGAAGCTATAGTCCAACAACATCTGGAAAGAACTACATTGCCTACTCCTAGTCTACAATTATGTTTGCTTTGTAATGAACTATAGCATCTCACTATGGGTTGCATTGCTTCCCAAAGGATCCAGTTCTAAGGAATACAGAAATGGCAGATATTTGACCACAGGGAAACCATATACCAATAGATACAAATTAGGAATCAATCAAATCAAATCAATGAGACATAAATTAGTAGCAAATGGAGTGCCAGGTTTCAGCAAAGCTGATGGTATCAATGAAGATGATGACTTCTTCAAAGGAAAACGAAAAGCAATTCAATCATTAAAGCCAATGAATGACCTGAGAAAGTGTAGCAGTGACCTTAGAAATTTAGTAAAGTGATGCTTTTTATCAATAATGTTTCAGAGGAAAATAAAACACGTTCAATAATATTTTTGAACAGATGACCACTTAGCCAAAAAATTCTGACACCTGGTATTTGCTTGCCGGCTTGATTAATTAAATCCATGTCTTTTATGGATTTACACATTTTATAATATGCTTTCCAGCCTTTCCCTGTTTCCCAAAAATATTCTGAGTGTAACACTTCTCTGAAATTTCTGGGAGGGAGACAATATTCACGCCAACACTATCCACCCATTTGGTCACACCCGTGTTCAAAGGACAAGGGGAAAGGGAATATTACCTCAAGGCCTCGACCTGAAATTGTTTTTTCTGAAGAAAATCCATACATGCATGTGCATATCATGTAGTTCCGCCATAGGAGTAGAATGAGAAAAATGTGCAGTTCTCTATGGAAACAATCCATCTCCTTTACTTTTTCCCATATATGCCTGCCATTTCTTTCCATGGTGAAAACTAAGGTGTGGTAGTTGGCCGTACTGAGGGGGAAACCTTCCCTCTCCTCCAGATACTACTACTACTACTACTACTACTACTACTACTACTACTACTAATTTATTACTTATACCCCACCCATCTGGCTGGGCCTTCCCAGCCACTCTGGGCGACTCCCAACAGAATATTAAAAACACAATAAAACATCAAACATGAAAAACTCCCCAAAACAGGGCTGCCTTCAGATGTTTTCTAAAAGTCAGGTAGTTTATTTCCTTGACATCTAGTGGGAGGGCATTCCACAGGGTGGGTGCCACTACCGAGAAGGCCCTCTGCCTGGTTCCCTGTAAACTTACTTCTCAGAGTGAGGGAACCACCAGAAGGCTCTCGGAGCTGGACCTCAGTGGGCTGAACAATGGGGGTGGAGATGCTCCTTCAGACAAAGAAGGCCTGGTCTTCATTGACAGCGGGGAAGGAGGATACAAGAATGGTGCCTCTTACAATATATAAGCCCTTACATTATGCACAGACCTCCTGTCAAAATGGCAAGCGTTTTTATAACCTGTTAATAAATGGAATTTATCTGAGGCAGGGCGATGGTCCATATTCCGTACACGTCAAGGTGGGATTTATTCATACGCAGCGTTTCTCTCAAGCTCCCTTTGATCGCTGTCTTAAACCAGTGTTCTTTGAGTGAAAAAACATATGCTAAAGAAGAACTTGTCACGCAGGACATCCATAATTAAAGCAGATCTTCAATGAAAAGCATTTCACAACACCTCCATTAAGCTTTGCCATCCTCCAAAAGAACATGAGCCTCGGTGTAAAGAAAAGTTAAACAATTGTCAGCTGAAAGCAGATGAGGGCTTTATTGAATGCGCATATTACTAATGCATGACAATGTGCCCATGCAGAGCACAGAAGAGGACACAATTGTTGCTTTTAATCATTGTACAAGTTTTAGTACCAATAGATTCTCTAATAGGGGGGAAAAAGAGGAGACAGAGAAAAGCAAAGGGTGGATTTTCTTCAATAGTTCTGGCAAGATTTTTCATTGAGTGTAACTGGGTGACCGAGGTCACTTGTTGATCACTGATCCTGGTAGGAGGATCATCTCCTCATGAAGGGAAAGCTAGGATTACTCCCTTGAAGACAACACTGATCGGGACATTTGAACCTCACCGGCTGGGGTCACTGCAAGGTTAAAACGGCGGATAATCTTCTCCAAATGTGCTTCACGTAAAAGCATCAAAACAGCGACTCCCAAGCTGTATACTGGGGCACAGTAGTGTGTTGCAGGAATAGACGCATCTACTCAGCCCCCCAACTAGCAAAGCCCACAGTATAAAGGGGGTGGGAGGAGTAAAGAAGCTGGATGTGGAGTCAGTATAAAGAGCTGACTAGATACTCCTTCCTATTGAGCTTTATGATCCTCCAACCCCTCCACTCTGGGGAAACGATATCACACATCTTCTCCAGCAAGGATGGGTGGGTGGGTGTTAAGCTTACTCCTGCTAGATAGGGAGAGCAGCATAGTTTGCAATACCATAAACACATGTGATGGTTAAAGCCAGTGTGGTGTAGTGGTTAAGAGCGGTAGACTCATAATCTGGTGAACCGGGTTTGCATCTCTGCTCCTCCACATGCAGCTGCTAGGTGACCTTGGGCTAGTCACACTTCTCTGAAGTCTCTCAGCCCCATTCACCTCACAGAGTGTTTGTTGTGGGGGAGGAAGGGAAAGGAGCTGCTTTGAGATACCTTCAGATAGTGATAAAGCGGGATATCAAATCCAAACTCTTCTTCTTCTCTTCTTAAAGTGTTGGACTATGACCTGGGACGCGGGTGGCGCTGTGGGTAAAACCTCAGCGCCTAGGACTTGCCGATCGTCAGGTCGGCGGTTCGAATCCCCGCGGCGGGGTGCGCTCCCGTTGCTCGGTCCCAGCGCCTGCCAACCTAGCAGTTCGAAAGCACCCCCGGGTGCAAGTAGATAAATAGGGACCGCTTACTAGCGGGAAGGTAAACGGCGTTTCCGTGTGCTGCGCTGGCTCGCCAGATGCAGCTTGTCACGCTGGCCACGTGACCCGGAAGTGTCTGCGGACAGCGCTGGCTCCCAGCCTATAGAGTGAGATGAGCGCACAACCCTAGAGTCTGGCAAGACTGGCCTGTACGGGCAGGGGTACCTTTACCTTTACCTATGACCTGAGAGACCAGGGCCTGAAGCTCACTGGATGGCCAAGGGCCAGTACCCATCTCTTAGCCTAACCTACCTCACAGGGTTGTTGTGAGCATGAAAGGAGGAGGAAGAGACCCATGTAGACTATCTTTTGCTCCTTGGAAGATAAAGTTGAAATAGAAATATAATCAATAAAATAAAAAGTAGCCAAAGAAAATGTCTACAATGCCATGATTAATAAGTAAAAGAATGGAAGGCACCACCACCCAAGTGGTTAAACAAAGAGGGAAAAGGTTTCAATAGGGCATAATTTAAGGTAACCCCTCTGCGAAATTCACTGCTGTGGCCGTATCCCTTCCCAGTCACCCTTCACGGGATATCAGATGCCTAATTTGATCATTCACTTCCTCCCAATGCAGCAGAATTCCCTGCTTTTGCATGTAATACATATAATCTGAAATACAACCAACAACAATAGCAGCTAGTTTGTCATTTTATAGAAAAAGCAGTAGCAGCAGCTTAAAGTTAGAACCAGCATAGACCAAAGACTACTTGATGTAGAGGAAGAAAGCACTGAGCAAGGCAGATAGGTAAAGGTAAAGGTACCCCTGCCCGTACGGGCCAGTCTTGCCAGTCTCTAGGGTTGTGCGCTCATCTCACTCTAGAGGCTGGGAGCCAGCGCTGTCTGCAGACACTTCCGGGTCACGTGGCCAGCGTGACAAGCTGCATCTGGCGAGCCAGCGCAGCACACGGAACGCCGTTTACCTTCCCCGCTGGTAAGCGGTCCCTATTTATCTACTTGCACCCGGGGGTGCTTTCGAACTGCTAGGTTGGCAGGCGCTGGGACCGAACGACGGGAGCGCACCCCGCCGGGGGGATTCGAACCGCCGACCTTTCGATTGGCAAGCCCTAGGCACTGAGGCTTTTACCCACAGCGCCACCCACGTCCGAGCAAGGCAGATAGGAGCGTTCAAATGTTTATTCACAACTAGTTTGCAGAAGGCCTCTGTCCTTCCTTCAAACCACGCGTTCATAAAAGCCAGTGACTGAGGTGTAACCACCCAGAGGACATTCATGAAGTTGATTCAGGAGGAAAGGCAAAAATATCATTACTTCCCCCCCATTTTGAAATGAAGAGCTGCTGTTCCAAGCTGGGAAGATCACCCCCCACCTCCAGATGAAGCCATTGCTTTGCCAACTGAAATCTGAACCAGATGACTATCCAGCAAAGAGTAACAGATGCACCTGGTGACATCTCAGCCGAGTTCAAGGGCATGGCTGAGAAGCACACTCTGCTTCTCCCTCATGACTCACAAATGTATTGATTGTCCATTTACAGCTTAAATGCATATTTTCTCTCTTTTGCAAAAGGAACCAAAGATCTTAAAAGACATTAAGAGCTCCCGACTTTGACAAAAACCAAACAAAGGCTTCTGATTATTGTGCTTACTGAAACATGCAGAATTTCTGGATTTGTCCAAAATCAATGATTACCCAACAGACGGAACAAAGGCACTAAGTCAAAGAATAGCACTCTTTCAGATAATCAATCTCCAGTGATGTTATTTCTCTTTCAGAAAATGAGGAGGAAAGTTTGCCCCACCTTCTGAAATATACTTTGCTCCATCTCTGGAGCAGCTACAGGTTAAGACATTTCCCTACCAGAATGCTGAAATATGGGCCACAATTCACCAAACTCAAAGGAGTATCATAGAATCATAGAGTTGGAAGAGACCACAAGGGCCATCGAGTCCAACCCCCTGCCAAGCAGGAAACACCATCAGAGCACTCCTGACATATGGTTGTCACCTAATATGGGACATATGGGAGTAACCTAAGAGTAAGCTCCATTGATCTCATTGGGTCTTACTTCTGAGTTGACATGTATAGTATTGCACTTTAGGAGTCTGAAGTCAGTAAACTCCAAATGATAACCTTTGGGAGTTGGCCACAATTCTCCCCTACATTCAAAACTAGATTTGTACCACTACTCTGTATAGAACAGGGCAGCAGAGAAGAAGGTTCACTAGTTCACCTCCCACAACCTGGTCTCCTCTTGATGTTTGTCCTCCTTTCAGGCCCAGCCATCATGGGCAGTTCAGGGATGATTTGAGTTGTGCAGTCGTACCTCAGAAGTTGAACAGAATCCGTTCCGGAAGTCCATTCGACTTCCAAAAGATTTGACTTCCAAAGCATGGTCTCTGATTGGCTGCAGGAAGCTTCTGCAGCCAATTGGAAGCCGCGGAAGCCCCATCGGACTTTTGGCTTCCAAAAGAACGATCAAAAACTGGAACACTCACTTCCTGTTTTCTTTCTTTCTTTCTTTCTTTCTTTCTTTCTTTCTTTCTTTCTTTCTTTCTTTCTTTTTTATTCAAAATTATAACAAGACATATTATCCAAAAACATATCATCCTTATTCCCCCCCATTTTTCCTCCCTTCCCCCTCCCACACAAAACCCACCCACCCCCACCCCACCCCCCGACTCCCCTCAGTTCCAGTCTTTGGTTTCTCTAAGAATGCTGTTTTCTGCATGTTACAAAGTTGTATAGCTCTTCAAACTATTTAGCTGATTATTATCAATATGTTTATTCAAAACCTGCCAAGGAGTCCAGTTCACTTTGTTGCGTCTTCAGATACTTTGTAAAGGGTTCCCATTCATCCTTAAAGTCACAGTTATCCTTGTCCCGTAGCTTGTATGTCAGTTTTGCCAGTTCTGCATAGTCCATCAATTTTTCTTGCCATGATTCTTTAGTTGGGGTTTCTTCAGTCTTCCATCCTTGTGCTACCAGAACTCTCGCGGCCGTTGTCGCATACATGAAGATGTTTTTCAACTTTTTTGTCAGGTCTTTTCAGTTTTTGATCATTCAGGAGCTGGAACATTCGACCCCCCAAGGCGTTTGGGAGCCGAGGTACGACTGTAGTTCACAACTTCTGAAGGATGCCAAGAGTACTAAATTGGGGAAGGCTGAAGTAGACTCCCAGGTAGTCTAGCAGCTCCCCTGTCTGGGAAAGGTTATAAAAGGACACAAGTTAATCTGGGACTGTGCTTGTTTAGAGGCAAGATGTAGCTCCTGCCTTGTTGTCCAGCCTCTGACTAAGGTGCAGTTGTGGCAGCACCATCAGGTTCTACTTTGACTCTTCCTATTTTGGCTCCCCTACCAAACACAAGATAGGAGGATTTTGAAATCCTGGTGGTAGTATTGATCCTATTTTGTTTTTAAAAATTCATCTTGGCAATTTAGGATGCAGCGGACTGTACATGGTACTTATTTACACTCGTGAAAGAACAAAGCCAATGTTATCGAGAGGAGCAAGGAGGAGCACGGTGGTGTCTCCTGTTAATGGTTTTCCTATTGGATGTTAATCTTCTGTGAAAGTAAAGGGTGTGAAAATCAGTAAAAGCATTTGTGAACTTTCTTAGGTATGTAAGAGAGGAAGTTTTCAGGAGATAACCTTGACCTCCTCAAAGCAGCAAACGGGAGAGAGTGCCATTGGCTCCTGCTGCAGAATTGAAGAGACTACATATGTTTAGAAGCTACAAGTTGACCTTATAGTTCACACGTAAACTTATGTAAGAGGGATACTTTGGAACATATTCCTACAGCACCCGAGAAAAGCTCGACAAATAAGCTGTAACTCTGCTTGCCTTAAGAATATATAGGATAAAAGATTAGCCTAAATGGCCTAGTTTCAACAGCAGCCGAGGTGGAATTTACCATTTCACAGCAGCTGTTTGAAATGCTCCTTGATATAGTTCCCTTAACATAGGAAAGTCGCTGCCTATACCTCTCTGTACTGGTATTCCTTATACCAGTGGGATCTGGTACTCCAATATAGCTGGGATTATATGAGAAAATGTCAACCAGGTGGGAGGAGCCTCCATTTAAGCTCCTCGCCATGCCAATGTCTGCTTTCAGGAAACTGAGCTAATGCTGTTGTGGACAAAATCCATAGCATGGACTATTCCTGCCTGGTACTGGGCATCTGACAAGAAGGGGCTAAATGTGCAGTCTGCAGAGAAATGAATGGTGAATATGTCCATTTTGGTATCTCCATTTCTAATTTTTCCAATCTTACATTCAGTCCTCCACATTTCTGCATAAATTTGCATTCTTATAGCCCTAATGAAAATTTCATCAGCATTTTAGTGCAAATTTCTCTCAATGCACACATCTTTGTATGCAATTTTGCCTAATACAGTGGTACCTCGGGATGCGAACGGGATCCGTTCCGGAGCCCCGTTCGCATCCCGAATGGAACACAAGACGCGATGGCACGTCTGCCCGTGCACAAGTCACATTTTGGTGCTTCTGTGCATGTGCGTGATGTCATTTTGATGGTCTGTGCATGCGCGCGCAGCAAAACCTGGAAGTAATGTGCTCCGTTACTTCCGGGTCACTGTGGAGCGCAACCCGAATTTGCCTAACCCGAAGCGTATTCATTCCGAGGTATGATTGTATACATTTTTTTGCAAAGCAATTTCTTCTAATATAATGCACTTTTGCATGATAACTAAATTCACACATTTATATGCATACTTTGCATGCAACAATGAAAACGAAACACTTTTATTTTCATTTTTGTGCACATTACTTGCCTGTAGAACTGCATTGCAAAATTCAGAGAAGGGTGAATTTTGAAGGATGGCTGTGTTTTGGTTTACGTATTGTTTCACAAAATGTGAATTAGGCAAGTTTACCTTTAAGTGAGAATGGAATCACATTTCTCCCCAATTCTTTCTATGAGGACCGGCCTCAAACTCCACCTCCTACTCAGAAACAGACTAGATGAACAGATATTGATTTGATTTGTTGTATTACTATGTCTCTTTTCATTCAAATGCATCTCAAAGTGGCTAAAAACAATAAATAACAAAGACATAATAATGCATAATGTAACATCACCAATACAGCATAAATCATATAAATTGATTAACAAATCATCAAGAAAAAAATTACAATCCATAAAACACTATTAACAAAAGAGCAACTATAAATAAGCTAAACATCACAATTACAGCAAAAGTCATATTATATGATTAACAAAAAAATACAAAAAAAGGTTACAGAGATGTCCAGCAAACTGGAAGCTTTGTAAAAAATTTGGACGCCAAATCCACCAAAATTGAGAAGGAAAACGAAGTAATTAGGGAGGAGCAGGAGGTACTGAAGGGAGATGTGAGAGTAAAACTCAATAAAAATTATTTAAAAAACAAAACAATACAGCATTTATAATCTGTAAAAAATAACATTTACAAATTAACAACTAAAATAATAATAAGCCAAGCACTGTTAAGTTTATACACTCTCTCCACACCCCAATGATTCAAAATCTTTCACTCTATTCAGTTCATTAATACACACATAATGCCTCTTGTTAAGCTAGCTGAGCTAAATGCTATGCTGGCTGGGATCCTTGGGTGATGGGCCATGGTGGAGATGGTGGGGCTCTTGGGCCTACCACCAGTGGTAGGTGGATGTTGACTCCGAGTAACCTGCCCAGGTTACTCCGAGTAACCTCCCAGGTACCATTGATGAGCAACTCAGTCATGTCAGTCTCGATAATCAGGAGGTCCATTCCCACTTGAGGAAGTCCAAAATGAGCCTCCCCCTCCAGAGAGATGACTTGCAGCTGAACTTGGTATAGAGGCTGACCAGGAGATCTAGCAGTGCGTCCATGCTCAGGACATTCAGTCCATCCACCAGAAGCTGCTCCAGCCTCTGATTTACCAGGGACAAGGTGCAAAGCCAGGGGCTTGTTGTTGTTTAGTCGTTTAGTCGTGTCCGACTCTTCGTGACCCCATGGACCAGAGCACACCAGGCACTCCTGTCTTCCACTGCCTCCCGCAGTTTGGTCAAACTCATTTTAGTAGCTTCGAGAACACTGTCCAACCATCTCATCCTCTGTTGTCCCCTTCTCCTTGTGCCCTCAATCATTCCCAACATCAGGGTCTTTTCCAGGGAGTCTTCTCTTCTCATGAGGTGGCTAAAGTATTGGAGCCTCAGCGTCAGGATCTGTCCTTCCAGTGAGCACTCAGGGCAGATTTCCTTCAGAATGGATAGGTTTGATCTTCTTGCAGTCCATGGGACTCTCAAGAGTCTCCTCCAGCACCATAATTCAAAAGCACCAATTCTTCGGTGATCAGCCTTCTTTATGGTCCAGCTCTCACTTCTGCACATCACTACTTGGAAAACCACAGCTTTAACTATACGGACCTTTGTTGGCAATGTGATGTCTCTGCTTTTTAAGATGCTGTCTAGGTTTGTCATTGCTTTTCTCCCAAGAAGCCGGCGTCTTTTAATTTTGTGACTGCTGTCACCATCTGCAGTGATCATGGAACCCAAGAAAGTAAAATCTCTCACTGCCTCCCTTTCTTCCCCTTCTATTTGCCAGGAGGTGATGCGTCCAGTGGCCATGATCTTCGTTTTTTTGATGTTGAGCTTCAGACCATATTTTGCGCTCTCCTCTTTCACCCTCATTAAAAGGTTCTTTAATTCCTCCTCTCTTTCTGCCATCAAGGTTGTGTCATATCCTCAGCCAAACATAGTTTCCAGGATGGTGTATATGGGAGCAGGCAGTCCATCAAGTCTCAAAGTCCTAAGCCATGTAGGGATTTATATGTCCCAACAAACCTTGAACTTAGCTTAAAAAAGGTAAAGGGACCCCTGACCATTAGGTCCAGTCATGGCCGAGTCTGGGGTTGCGGCGCTCATCTCACTTTATTGGCCGAGGGAGCCGGCGTACAGCTTCCTGGTCATGTGGCCAGCATGACCAAGCCGCTTCTGGTGAACCAGAGCAGCGCACAGAAACGCCGTTTACCTTCCTGCCAGAGCGGTACCTATTTATCTACTTGCACTTTGACGTGCTTTCAAACTGCTAGGTTGGCAGGAGCAGGGACCGAGCAACGGGAGCTCACCCCGTTGCGGGGATTCAAACCGCCAACCTTCTGATCGGCAAGTCCTAGGCTCTGTGGTTTAACCCACAGCGCCACCCGCGTCCTATGAACTTAGCTTGGTAGCAGATTATTCTACAGCTTGTTCTGAACTGGTGCCATGGGTTGTTACCAGATTGCCCCGCTCTGAGCTCCTCATTCTCCATGAGCTGTAGCTTCTGAACCAAACCCAAAAGCAGCTCCACAAAGAGTGGTATAACTAATGCAAAATCTTTGATAGTGCCACTTTCTAACCAAACATCTCCAAAGAAGGTGAGGCCCTGTTTCCCTTTTGGCCCCAGTCACACATACACACCTGCTTTGCATGTGAAGTTGCTTGAAGGCATACCTCCTGCATCAACAATTTTAAGACAAGATTTTTATTTTTTTACACAGATGGTAACTCAATTAATTTGAAAGATTGAAATCTAACTGCATATTTAATGCCAGCAAGAACCTGCTTGTTTAATCTGACATGAAACAGGATCTGCAGGTTCCTTCAATAAAATCAAAGGTGAGGAAAGGATGATTAATTTTAATAAGCAAAAACTAATTTGTTCAACACAGCGAATGTTGTGCACAGAAGGTGAAACCATGTAACTTGATTTTGCTAATTCTTGGTCAGGCAAAACATGCATCTATTTAAATGCTCAGCTCGCTGTTCTAATGGAAACCTTTTTGTTTCAGTATTACATTAAAGGAAGCTTGCCCTTTAAGGGCTGGTTTGCATATGCATGAACACCTGATAACTCTCAGCTGAATGTGTGGACTGTTTTCATTGTAAGGTGCTGTATTCGAGTTATTGTCTATGCATGAAGAAGAATGGACTGGAAGAACCTGAAGGTGGTAGAATTGACTGTATCACTTCAAGCTACAGTTGGTGTGGTCATTTTCTTTCCCTCTCAGCCCACTATCTGCAACACAGGGATTGTTGTTGGCACCCATCTGTCTCAAGAGACAATGGAGTGTGCCTCTGGGGGTGACACCAAATTGCTGGAGAATCACAACACCTGTTGTGTCTGCAGAAACCGGTAACTCATAATGTCCCACATTGTTTTTGGTATGTTAGCAACACCAAAGTGACCTCTGGGGAACACTGTGTATGGAGGTCCTGGGCTGCCCATGTGACCAGACCCACCTCTCAATCTGGCTGATCTGGTCCAAAGGAAAGCAGAGCAATACATTTGGCACCAGCTTTGCTTCAGGAGTTGCTGGAAGGAGGCGTACAGGGTGCCATCCTACCATCTTAGGGACTCAATTCTGGATTTGTGTAGGGTTTACTCCTTCTCCTAAAGATGCCCCTCAAGGCAGCAGGTATGGATTTTCCCTTGGGATTTAGTCCTGAAGCCTTTCTCATGAATGAGTACAGCCACAAGGCAGCTGAGGTTTAGCATCAGAGTTTTCCTTCTCCTAGATTGGCTCCCTTCCCAGATTGATGAGCCTCATCTGCCCCTCACTTCCCTCTACAGCATGTGCAGAAACCACCTTCTTGACTTTTGGACCGACTATTTGTCTTGTCCGCTCAATCCACCGGAGTCCGTTTTCACATGCAGGGGAAGTCTCTAACTCACCAAGGGTTTGAGACTCATCGGCTACCCTCACCTGGTAATTATTATTTATAGAGCACCACCTGTGTCTATTGCCCTTCATGGAACAATGGTTAGGCTACAGTTCTTCAAACAAATTACTTGACCAGAAGGATCCCAATGGCTTCTATGTTGCTATTTCAAAATAAAATATTTGAGCACTGAAATTGGGTTAGTATTGTACTTGTCACTGGCGTAGCGTGGGGGGTGCAGGGGGGGCCGGCCGCACCGGGCGCAACATCTGGGGTTAGGGCAAATCCACAGGTTAGGGGGCGCAAATCCACGGGTTAGGGGGCGCAAATTACTTGCCTTGCCCCGGGTGCTGACAACCCACGCTACGCCACTGGTACTTGTGGCACTGAAGGAAATTTGGCAAATTAGACGGAAGGTTGAAAATGTTCCACAAGACAAAATAATTATTCAAATGTCTCTGAACTTTGAAATAGTAACTTCACTTTAATAAACACTCATCTTTGCAATCATGAATTTAAAATGTGTAAAGGACAAAAACATCATATAGGGTTGTATACAGTCAAGTCACTACTCTTAGACTTAATTGAAATAAATGGACTTGGCTAACTTTTGCCTGGTTAGGGAAGTCTATTGATTTTAGTGGATCTACTCTTTGTATAGCTTAGTTGGATACAACCCAGCTCAGAGACCAGGGACAGCAGCAGCAGCTGCCTGAAGGACTCCCAAGGAGAGGAGAGGAGGCTGAGGGAACACTCCCAAGAGAGGGTGATCAAAAAAGGGTGAGAGGCTGCCAGCTCTGCAGGCAAGGGGTGACATAGCTGGGTTCCTGAGCCTCACAGGGGTGCCATAGCTGTCAACTTTTCCCTTTTTTTAAGGGAAATTCCCTTATTCCAAATAGGATTCCTCGCAAGAAAAGGGAAAAGTTGACAGCTATGAGGGGTGCTGCAGAAATAAGGTAGTTGATCAAGGGAGCTGAAATATACCTCAGAGTCACATAGTGATTTTATGCTCTTTATTGCAGCTCGTAAAACAGTGAATGAATTTTCCCCAAAACCTCAGGCTTTATATTATTTACACAATAGGTCCCGTCTGATTGGCTGATTCTGCTTTCCTCCTGGAGCCTGATTGGGCTGTGAAATATACTCGGAGTCCTGCAGTGATTTCATGCTCTTTATTGCAGCTTGTAAAACAGGGATTGAATTTTCCCCCAAACCCCAGGCTTTTATATACATTCTTTACACAATGAGTCCCATCTGATTGGCTGATTCTGCTTCCCTCCTGGAGCCTGATTGGACCGCTACTGCAGGCCAATCAGTTGTTGCATTCTAGGATACTACTTGCCTATTGTTCTAGGATCCAAGCTTAGCGCATAACAGGAGCCATGGGCTCAAAAAGGTTGAAAACCTCTGCCTTAAGGGCACCTTACATTTTTGCTAATGAAAACACAGGCTTACATTGTCAGTGTCGCACAAGTTTAAATCACAAAGAAAATGAATACGCCAGGACAATCTGATTCATTTAAGCAGCAGTTGCCATAAGAGTAATGCCAGAATCATCCATCTCTGGAAGGCCTGTGCCACGAATTCACCATTTTCTTCTGAAATGACAGTGGCTTAAAGCAGAAATGACGGATTATAAATGCTCTGGGGGTCATTCCAGAAATTTAAGAGTGAAGATGAGATGCGATGACAGGAAGATTATGATTAATTGTCTGTTTCATTAAAATTATATTAGAGTCATATATATATATATATATATGCAGGTTTTGGTGTCCTCGGGTGTCTTCCCGTGTAAAAGTTGGGGTGTCTAGGCGACGTTTCGACGAGGTCTCACTCGTCATCTTCAGGCTGGTGCTTTCGGCTTCTTGTTACTGGAACAGAGCAGGATCTCAGTGTTTGAGTTCCTATAAATACTGTTGAGGAGGTGTGGTGTATAGCCTCCAATGTTCTGGGCAGAGAGGAAGTTCCCAGGCTAGTGTGCCTTTTCTTCTTTTGTTCCTTAATTACTTGAGGGATATCTTGAGTGATTTCTTGAGTGATATCCTGAGTACCACTTAGGTGGGTCATTAGGTGTGGATTAGTTGCTAAGGCCTTTGTGTCTTGACCTCTTGAACTTTGTGAAGAGTTTTTCTGAGAAGATGGCTGTACTGAAATTAGTTGTGCTCTGGCTTGGCTTCGTGTATAGGGGCGAGCTGTGGTTTTGTGGCCTGTGCCAGCCAGATCTGTGTAGGGATTGCAGGGGGGTGCAGCATCCGGAGGTGCCACCATGGTTTGGCTACTGGATGGTGTCTGTAATTTATCTGTGGAGAAGGTCTGGGTTTGGATCTGGTGTGGTTGATTGGTGATGGCGTTCTGTGTGCCTCTGGCTCTGGTGTCAGTTTTTGTGGGGAGGGCTAATTTCCAGATGTCTGGCAAGCGGGATGTGTCGTCACGCTTGTTCATGTTGTGAGGGTGTTTTTCTATCTCGATGGCTTCCATGATTATTCTCTTGTGGTGATGTTCCATGTTAAAGAGCAATTTGGAATCTGCAAAATTAATTTCGTGTCCTGTTTCTTTCATGTGTTGGAAAAGAGAGGAAGTTTTTTCTTCTTTTTTGACGGCATTCTTGTGTTCTGCAATACGTGCATTTATTCGTCTGTTTGTTTGTCCAATGTACGTGGCTGGGCAGACTTTGCAGGGTATTTCATAGACCCCTTGGTTTTCCAACTGGATTTTATCCTTGGGGTTTCTGAGGATATTGGCTATTTTTTGGTTGGTGCAAAAGGCTGTTTTGATATTGTGTTTATGGAGGATTTTGCTAATTTTATCTGTAGTGCCCTTGATATAAGGAAGGAGGGCCATGCCATTGTTTTCTTCTGTGTCTTGGTTTTTGGGGGGTGTTTCTTTTTGGATTAGCTTCATAACCCTGTTTTGCTGGTATCCATTGGCAATTAACACATTTGAGAGATTCTGTAACTCAGTTGTCAGGTGGTCTTTGTCAGCCAGGCGTTTGGTTCTGGAGATGAGAGTCTTGGCTACGGAGTTTATTTGTGCAGGGTGGTGGTGTGATTGTGCATGTAAGTAGCGGTTGGTGTGTGTTTTTTCCCGGTAGATAGTGTGTCCTAGGGAGCCATCAGGTTTTTTGTAGATTAGGACGTCAAGGAAGGGAAGTTGGTTGTTGGCTTCTATTTCCATAGTGAATTGTATTTTGGGGTGTAGGCTGTTGAGATGTGTGAGGAAGCTGTCCAGTTTTTCTTTCCCGTGTGGCCAAATTACAAAGGTGTCGTCAACATATCTGAGCCAAAGTTTGGGTTTGTGTTCTGACTTGTCTAAAGCATTGGTTTCAAAGTGTTCCATGTACAGGTTTGCGATGACCGGTGAGAGGGGTGATCCCATAGGTGCTCCTTCTATCTGTTTGTATCTTTGTCCATTGTGGATGAAGTACGTGTTGGTTAGGCAGTGGTTGGTCAGGTCCAAGATGTATTCTTGGTCAGGTCCAACACGTACTTCATCCACAATGGACAAAGATACAAACAGATAGAAGGAGCACCTATGGGATCACCCCTCTCACCGGTCATCGCAAACCTGTACATGGAACACTTTGAAACCAATGCTTTAGACAAGTCAGAACACAAACCCAAACTTTGGCTCAGATATGTTGACGACACCTTTGTAATTTGGCCACACGGGAAAGAAAAACTGGACAGCTTCCTCACACATCTCAACAGCCTACACCCCAAAATACAATTCACTATGGAAATAGAAGCCAACAACCAACTTCCCTTCCTTGACGTCCTAATCTACAAAAAACCTGATGGCTCCCTAGGACACACTATCTACCGGGAAAAAACACACACCAACCGCTACTTACATGCACAATCACACCACCACCCTGCACAAATAAACTCCGTAGCCAAGACTCTCATCTCCAGAACCAAACGCCTGGCTGACAAAGACCACCTGACAACTGAGTTACAGAATCTCTCAAATGTGTTAATTGCCAATGGATACCAGCAAAACAGGGTTATGAAGCTAATCCAAAAAGAAACACCCCCCAAAAACCAAGACACAGAAGAAAACAATGGCATGGCCCTCCTTCCTTATATCAAGGGCACTACAGATAAAATTAGCAAAATCCTCCATAAACACAATATCAAAACAGCCTTTTGCACCAACCAAAAAATAGCCAATATCCTCAGAAACCCCAAGGATAAAATCCAGTTGGAAAACCAAGGGGTCTATGAAATACCCTGCAAAGTCTGCCCAGCCACGTACATTGGACAAACAAACAGACGAATAAATGCACGTATTGCAGAACACAAGAATGCCGTCAAAAAAGAAGAAAAAACTTCCTCTCTTTTCCAACACATGAAAGAAACAGGACACGAAATTAATTTTGCAGATTCCAAATTGCTCTTTAACATGGAACATCACCACAAGAGAATAATCATGGAAGCCATCGAGATAGAAAAACACCCTCACAACATGAACAAGCGTGACGACACATCCCGCTTGCCAGACATCTGGAAATTAGCCCTCCCCACAAAAACTGACACCAGAGCCAGAGGCACACAGAACGCCATCACCAATCAACCACACCAGATCCAAACCCAGACCTTCTCCACAGATAAATTACAGACACCATCCAGTAGCCAAACCATGGTGGCACCTCCGGATGCTGCACCCCCCTGCAATCCCTACACAGATCTGGCTGGCACAGGCCACAAAACCACAGCTCGCCCCTATACACGAAGCCAAGCCAGAGCACAACTAATTTCAGTACAGCCATCTTCTCAGAAAAACTCTTCACAAAGTTCAAGAGGTCAAGACACAAAGGCCTTAGCAACTAATCCACACCTAATGACCCACCTAAGTGGTACTCAGGATATCACTCAAGAAATCACTCAAGATATCCCTCAAGTAATTAAGGAACAAAAGAAGAAAAGGCACACTAGCCTGGGAACTTCCTCTCTGCCCAGAACATTGGAGGCTATACACCACACCTCCTCAACAGTATTTATAGGAACTCAAACACTGAGATCCTGCTCTGTTCCAGTAACAAGAAGCCGAAAGCACCAGCCTGAAGATGACGAGTGAGACCTCGTCGAAACGTCGCCTAGACACCCCATCTTTTACACGGGAAGACACCCGAGGACACCAAAACCTGCATTCCTGTACCCGTGAAAATCTACGAAAGCAAATATCTCACCTCTACGGGGAGGAAACCTTCCAGCTGACAAGAACCTACGAGAAACTAGAAATCCGAAGAGCCACCATCTTATGTGATCTCTTGTTCCTACGCAACTGCCGAGACAACAACTTAATTCCCACATGCTTCCAACTTAAATTCCACTCCAAAACCCCAGCTACCGAAAGGATCCTGAAACGAACTGAACTATCCCTAATCAGAAACGAACTACACAAGAAAAGATACCTACTAAACCAAACCAACAAAGATATGCTCACTCTTCACCTCAAACTCTGTAACAAAATCCACCCTGCACTCTGGGACAAATGCAAACAACTAGCCGTCTGGAGAGCTGAAACAGAGACCTCACATAAGACAGACACACACACCAACAAACTCCACAAACTAGAGAAACGCCAGAAGCCCAGCCACCCTCCACAACAACCCATGAAACAAACAGTACATAACATATCAGACAGGATCCTCACCTCAACTGAAACCAAAGTACTCTCCAAAGGTTTCAACTTTGCAGTCGCCCCGAGACGCATCCCCACGGAAAACATCATATGCGGAGTCGAAGCTAGCCTAACCAAAATCAACCCAGATGAAGCCAATAAAATCAGACTTGAAGTCACCAACATCCTCTGCTCCAGCAAACCACCCAGAAGCAATTTACACAAAGAAGAACAGAAAGCACTCACCAACCTGAGGAAAGACAACAACATAATCATTCTCCCAGCAGACAAAGGTAATGCCACTGTTGTGATGAACACATCGGACTACCAAGCAAAACTATCAAATCTACTCCAAGACCCTACCTATCAACCTATAAAAACAGATCCCACCACCTATCTGGAAAAAACCACCAAATCCAAAATAAAAGCCTCTCCTATCAGTGAAGAAATCCAGCTAAGAATCATCCCCAGAGAAAAATCATCCAGATGCCCCAAACTCTACGGCCTCCCCAAGATACACAAAGAAGGAACACCACTCAGACCAATAGTCAGCTCCATAGGCTCACCTCTACAAAATCTCGCTAAATTTCTCGCCAAGCAACTTCAGCCCTATGCAGAATCCATCTCTTCACACGTTCCAAACTCCTTCCAGTTCATAGAAACAATAAAGAAGCAAAACCTACATCCCAATGACCTACTTGTGAGCTTCGATGTTGTATCTCTCTTCACACAAGTGCCCATTAATGAAGCCTTGACAGCCATTCAAAACAAATACAATCCCCCCGAATACATCTTGGACCTGACCAACCACTGCCTAACCAACACGTACTTCATCCACAATGGACAAAGATACAAACAGATAGAAGGAGCACCTATGGGATCACCCCTCTCACCGGTCATCGCAAACCTGTACATGGAACACTTTGAAACCAATGCTTTAGACAAGTCAGAACACAAACCCAAACTTTGGCTCAGATATGTTGACGACACCTTTGTAATTTGGCCACACGGGAAAGAAAAACTGGACAGCTTCCTCACACATCTCAACAGCCTACACCCCAAAATACAATTCACTATGGAAATAGAAGCCAACAACCAACTTCCCTTCCTTGACGTCCTAATCTACAAAAAACCTGATGGCTCCCTAGGACACACTATCTACCGGGAAAAAACACACACCAACCGCTACTTACATGCACAATCACACCACCACCCTGCACAAATAAACTCCGTAGCCAAGACTCTCATCTCCAGAACCAAACGCCTGGCTGACAAAGACCACCTGACAACTGAGTTACAGAATCTCTCAAATGTGTTAATTGCCAATGGATACCAGCAAAACAGGGTTATGAAGCTAATCCAAAAAGAAACACCCCCCAAAAACCAAGACACAGAAGAAAACAATGGCATGGCCCTCCTTCCTTATATCAAGGGCACTACAGATAAAATTAGCAAAATCCTCCATAAACACAATATCAAAACAGCCTTTTGCACCAACCAAAAAATAGCCAATATCCTCAGAAACCCCAAGGATAAAATCCAGTTGGAAAACCAAGGGGTCTATGAAATACCCTGCAAAGTCTGCCCAGCCACGTACATTGGACAAACAAACAGACGAATAAATGCACGTATTGCAGAACACAAGAATGCCGTCAAAAAAGAAGAAAAAACTTCCTCTCTTTTCCAACACATGAAAGAAACAGGACACGAAATTAATTTTGCAGATTCCAAATTGCTCTTTAACATGGAACATCACCACAAGAGAATAATCATGGAAGCCATCGAGATAGAAAAACACCCTCACAACATGAACAAGCGTGACGACACATCCCGCTTGCCAGACATCTGGAAATTAGCCCTCCCCACAAAAACTGACACCAGAGCCAGAGGCACACAGAACGCCATCACCAATCAACCACACCAGATCCAAACCCAGACCTTCTCCACAGATAAATTACAGACACCATCCAGTAGCCAAACCATGGTGGCACCTCCGGATGCTGCACCCCCCTGCAATCCCTACACAGATCTGGCTGGCACAGGCCACAAAACCACAGCTCGCCCCTATACACGAAGCCAAGCCAGAGCACAACTAATTTCAGTACAGCCATCTTCTCAGAAAAACTCTTCACAAAGTTCAAGAGGTCAAGACACAAAGGCCTTAGCAACTAATCCACACCTAATGACCCACCTAAGTGGTACTCAGGATATCACTCAAGAAATCACTCAAGATATCCCTCAAGTAATTAAGGAACAAAAGAAGAAAAGGCACACTAGCCTGGGAACTTCCTCTCTGCCCAGAACATTGGAGGCTATACAACACACCTCCTCAACAGTATTTATAGGAACTCAAACACTGAGATCCTGCTCTGTTCCAGTAACAAGAAGCCGAAAGCACCAGCCTGAAGATGACGAGTGAGACCTCGTCGAAACGTCGCCTAGACACCCCAACTTTTACACGGGAAGACACCCGAGGACACCAAAACCTGCATTCCTGTACCCGTGAAAATCTACGAAAGCATATATATATATATATATATGTGCACAACTTCAAACAAATAGGCCACCCAAGCCATCTGGCAAGTATCAAATGTGTTTCAGCAGTGCTACACATAAGCCATATACCAAGAGGCAAGATCCCAGATTATTTTGCTTTTGTTGTCATTGAGATGGTTGCTTTTTCACAGGTTCGGCAGGAGGGTGAATTTTCTCATTGTCTTTCCTATCTCTGTAATGGAGATACTGAGCTCTGTTTTCCTCTCCCCTCCCCTAATCTCTGTCATAATTCTTTTCGTAGTGAATGCCTGTCAAAATAGGTTTTCCATCTCTACAAAAAGAGATCTCTTTGAGAAATGTTTCTTGCTGCCAACCATGTTAGTGAAGGATCTCTCAAAACAGCTGTGTGTTGTTAAAGACATGATATATATAATTTTATTATGAGGAAAGTGCCGTGAAAAGTATTTTGTTTTACGGGGGTATTTCTGACTAAGTCGTGCTTGGAGTGGAACATTTCATTTGTTTGTTCATTTCTTTCAAGCCTTTGCATTGTAAATTTCAAATCTGCAATGTTTAAAGTTATTACCATATTTTTTGCTCTATAAGACTCACTTTTTCCCTCCTAAAAAGTAAGGGGAAATGTGTGTGCGTCTTATGGAGTGAATGCAGGCTGCGCAGCTATCCCAGAAACCAGAACAGCAAGAGGGATCGCTGCTTTCACTGCACAGTGATCCCTCTTGCTGTTCTGGCTTCTGAGATTCAGAATATTTTTTTTCTTGTTTTCCTCCTCCAAAAACTAGGTGCTTCTTGTGGTCTGGTGCGTCTTATAGAGTGAAAAATACGGTAATCATTGGGCTGCTCACACACATACAAGGAGTATGCACACAGGCAGGCATGTTTGTGTGAATGCCTGTACACATGGTGACTGCAAAAGTCAACACGAGGACTAAACTTCCCTGAAATGTAGGGTACAGATTGGGTGTACTACTGCACACAAGTTGGTTGTACTAGTGTATGATCCTGTACATTGTTCTGTTGAGATACCTTTTTTTGTATGGCTTTCTGCCAAACAAGCTGAACAGATTTTCCTGTTTGCATGGGCTAAAAGTACAACAATATCATAATGGAGTGTGGGGGCTGGGGGAAAGGCAGGCACCTGATAGGCCACATGGCTAGTGGATAGAGCCAGTGCAAGACATTTGGCTGCCTAAGACAAAGGACAAGAGGATGTTTTCCAGTTCCATGTGTGGAAACCGATTGGACTGGCAACTGAATTATTGGCAATGGAACAGCATCCTGCATCACAACTGAGGGTGGCAGGCTAGCGTAGGGCATGCTGGTCACATGGCGCACAGGCAGCACTGACCTCCATTGCCTCTCTTCCTGTCCCCTTTGCCACCTGAGGTAGACACTGCACCCTGCCCAATGGGAAGGCTGGCCCTGCTGGTGGGCTGCATTTGGGTTGGTGGGTTACAACTTTCAAGTCAACAAGAGTGATCAGAGAAGTGTAACTAATGCACTGTGAATAACAGCTGTACAGAAACGATCATTTATTTATCCACAAGAAACCTGCTATTTTAAAAATTCCCGTTTTTATTAGCTTAATGAGGCATTCGGATCTACAGTCGCCCCTTGGCTTTCGAACAGCTTAGTTCTCGAACGTTTTGGCTCCAGAACGCCACAAACCCAGAAGTGACTATTCCAGTTTGCGAACTATTTTTGGAAGCCAAATGTCTGATGGGGCTTCCGTGGCTTCCAATTGGCTGCAGGAAGATCCGAAGCTGCGCTTTGGTTTCCGAACATTTTGTAAGTCGAACGGACTTCCGGAAAGGATTCCGTTTGACTTCCAAGTTACGACTGTACTCGTTTTCCTAGTGGTGAAGGCTACTTCATCTGTGGGTGTCTCTGAATTCAAGACAGGGAAATAAATTTTCTAAAAAACGCAAGCTCATATAAGATTGCTGACAGAAGCACACTGCCTTGTCCTACCTCCAACATATGGGAGGCAAATTGTTCTAGATTTATAGTACCCGAATCTGGTCTTTTTCTTATTCTCACAATGTTCTCAATGATGACCATGCTTCAGCATAAGAGATTTGTGGAAAGGACACTTGTGGTCATTCCTTGAGTTGCTTTGAAATTATTTTTCCTCAAGACAAATTCAAGGCAGGCTTGAAGAGTCTTGTTCAGGCCAAACATGCAAAGAAAGTCAACATTATTTCAATGTGGCTAGTGAAATGTCTCTGGTGGGTTTATCATATCTGTAACTCAAATAAAAATCTTACTGGATTTTTGTGTGTGAGAGGGAGCAAACCTTCCTTCAGACTTTATCATTTTTCATTTGCCTTTTAATCCCTTTCACACTTTCAGAGGCACCCAGGAACAAACAGTACCGAGCCTTCACTGTGCTCTTAATTAACATTCGGATAACCACCTTGTACTATTAGATTACAATCTGAGGTGCCGTGTAGAGGAAATGGCGTATTTTATACTCCAATTAAGGGATTAATTGTATTCTTTAAGTACAATATGGTTATCGTTGACATAATGGTTGTTTGCTGGAGCGCCGTTGCGCTTAATGAGTTGGTGGATTAAACGGGCCCCGCTTGAAAAAGGAATTATGGTATTTGTCATACATTCCTTTGAGGATAAACCTGCTTTCAACTACTGGAGGGAGTCTTTGATACAAAACATGAAGGATCACACGAAGGTGACAGGAGAGGGAGGATGCATCTGTCAGGTGTGCTCCTGATCATAGACTCATAAAACTTACAAAGTAACCTAGGGCATATTGCAGTCAGAAGCCAACCTCTGATATCAAAAAGCAAAGGGGTGTGTGAGGCAGTTAAAAAGGCCTCAGGTAACGAGGCTGAAGCCTTGAGGAGCCACTGCCTATCAGACGGTACAGTAGTGGCCTCGGTGGACTAATGTCTGACTTGGTATAAGACAGGAGACTCAAGTGGTAAAGCCTTCTGTTCAGATATCAGGTTCCTTTCCACAGCCCACGATGCAAGAGGCAGCTTTCCTTTCAGGACACCAGGCCCTCGTTCGTGGAAACACGTTTCATGGATCTCAGTCAACGGATCTCAGCTTTCATGGGAATGGTTGGAACTACCTCTCCCAGCCCCACCCAGCTTTAAATCTTTCAGATAAGGCAAGGAACTGGAAATTTGTGTGAGGAAAAGAATTTGCAATTTGCATCTGGCTCTTCTTCCGTGCCTAACCAGCTCCCATGGCATGAGCTCCAGGGAAAGGAATGGAGCTAGCCCAGATGGAGGTAGAAATGAAAAACTCAGAGTTAAGGATTGTGGCGATCACACAGGGTCCCCAGACGTTTGACGGTCTATTGACCCTGTGCCACCACTGTAATTGCTTCCTTCGCTGCCGCCAACCCGTTTCTCACGGGTACACACGGAGTCCAGTCAGTTGGTAACATTAACAAATAATCAAGTTTATTTATAGGCATGAACAAGCTTATGGTTTCAGTTAATTTTTCTTGTCAGTTTCTTAATCTTATTTCCTTAACTGTCCTATTCGTTCCTAACAACTTCAAACTGATTATCCCAACTATCTGACTCCACCTATCAATTCCTCTCACTCTCTCACCACACAACTCGACCAACCCACAGACTTATCCTCCCTCTTCCTTCTCCAACTCCCAACTCCGAACTCCCAACTGACTTTCACACAACTCTCACTCTAACTCCTCCCCTCAGTTTCCACTGGCCAATCACATCCCACTCATTTTAACCCTTTGCTTATGACCCACCTAGGAGGCAAATGCCACAAGGATGTCAAGGTGGAGAGGGCTGGCTGCATTGAATTAAGTGGGCCCTAGATGCCAAATGGACTGCAAGAAGATCAAACGCATCCATTCTGAAGGAAATCAGCCCTGAGTGCTCACTGGAAGGACAGACCGTGAAGCTGAGGCTCCAGTACTTTGGCCACCTCATGAGAAGAGAAGACTCCCTGGAGAAGACACTGATGCTGGGAAAGATGGAGGGCATAAGGAGAAGGGGGCAACAGAGGACGAGATGGTTGGATAGTGTTTTTGAGGTTACCAGCATGAGTTTGACCAAACTGCGAGAGGCAGTGGAAGACAGGAGTGTCTGGTGTGCTCTGGTCCATGGGGTCACGAAGAGTCGGACACGACTAAACAACAACAACAAAAGATGCCAAATCTTGCAGTGTGTGTGTGTGGAGGGGAGGGGGAGCTGAGAGAAATGTGCACAAAAGGAAATAATTTAAGCCATTTCTGTCTGTCAGAAAGCAGAGATGGCTTAGAATAAAAAGGGGTAGATACGTAAATCACACAAAAAGCCCTATAACTGAACTGAGAGTGAGGGAAAAGGGAATAACTCTATACTGGACTCAAAGTTTACACTCTACTACCACAAGGGACGCGGGTGGCGCTGTGGGTTAAACCTCTGCGCCTAGGACTTGCCGATCGCATGGTCGGCGGTTCGAATCCCCGCGGTGGGGTGCGCTCCCGCTGCTCAGTCCCAGCGCCTGCCAACCTAGCAGTTCGAAAGCACCCCCGGGTGCAAGTAGATAAATAGGGACCGCTTACTAGAGGGAAGGTAAACGGCGTTTCCGTGTGCAGCTCTGGCTCGCCAGAGCAGCTTCGCCACGCTGGCCACGTGACCTGGAAGTGTCTGCGGACAGCGCTGGCTCCCGGCCTCTAGAGTGAGATGAGCGCACAACCCTAGAGTCTGTCAAGACTGGCCCGTACGGGCAGGGGTACCTTTACCTTACCACAAGCCAGCTTACACAAATGTGATTGATTGATTTTTAATTGTTATTAAACTGAACCCCATTGAACAGAACCTTTCTAACCACCCTGCCTTTCCATGCAGAACTCACAGAAGAGCAGTGGCCATGTGAAAAACAAAAACTTTTATGTAGTTGAAAAAATTACTGTGCTTGGAGTGACTTGGGAAAATAATTCACCTAGGCTTATCCCTCACAATAAGAGATCCTCCTACCTCTCCACCACTCCTCTCATTACCCTTCCCTCCTTGAGTTCAGGGTAATTCCCTAGTCTGCATGGCTTCACTTTTTTGAAATGATGTAGTAGATGATTTATTTAAAATGGCAAAATGTGGAACTGGGAGACACCTCTGTCCACAGAGCTTTAGGGAACCCTTGATCTAACTGTTAACAGTGCAATATTAAAAATTCATCTTTTGGGGCTGTGTGATTCAGGCCACACACAGCCCTAGAAGCAGGTGTGATTGTGAAATTTACCTGAATTGGCGGCTGAATGGAGAAGAATCCCTAAGCTGCACTGAGCCCTTTCTCTGAGCTATAAGTCCACTAAATCAGAATCAAGGGTGTTATAGTGGTTAGAATGTCAGATGAGGACTAGGTTCAAATTAGTTCAAATCCCCACTCAACCATGAAGCTCACTGGGTGACTTGGGGCCAGCCATTGTCTCTCAGTTTAACCTACCACACATGGTTCTTGGGAGGGTAAAAGGAAAGCAGATTCATGGACACCACCTTGGGATCCTTGGGGAAAGATGGGATACATCCATCATGGCTTTATACTTGATTTAGAACCATAGCATAAATCTTAGTGTGATAAATGAGGTTAGAATATTGCTTTGAAATACTGGTGGTATTCTGCTTACTAGACAGTATAAGATCTCCCTAATGGAATGATCTTAACAAGGATAGTCAACAAAAAAATTGACTTCTTTCAATACTACAATATGACCAATGTTCTTATTTTTTCTTTCTTTGTTATGTATTATGCATTGTTTTCTATTGTACTGATATTTATGTATAAAAAATGAAAGAAAACATTCAGGGCAGAGGGATCTCCCCACTGGCTACCTACAAAGCTTAGAAAAAGTTTTCTTTTGATGCCAATGGGAACTTTTTACTTAATCCATGAAGTCATCTGGGGGAAGCGGGTTTTTAATCCAGATTATGGCTGTGTGCCTGAAACTAATAAAAAAAAAGAAAAGAAAAGACTGAGAGATCCTTGCTCCATGTAACTTTACCCACATTTACTTGGAAGTAATGACTAGTTCATGCAATCATCAGACTCAATTGTCATGGTTTTCCAGGATGATACCATTTCATTTTCTTATTGTAGGTTTTAAATGAAATTTACTGACATCTTGCAAGCTTATCAATCACATGATCATAATGATGATGATATGTAAGCGATTTGTTTCAACAAAAGACAACGTGGGAGACATTACAGTTGCAAATGGATAAGACAGATGATTACGATAACCGAAATGAGGTAAGTAACTTAATAACCAAGATGCAATCTAAGATGATGAAGACAAAGTGGATAATGATTAGATAAGAAGGTAGAGGAAACATCTAAAGAACCAGAGATAGGCTTACATTATAGAGCGTAGAAGTTAAGATTAGATCTGTTAAGATTAGACAGACATTGTTTACTGATTCCATTACTGGTAAATGACCTGAAGAGTCACATCTCAGAATTCTATTGAGGACTCTGTGGTTTGACCTCAGATTTTGTAAGTCAAAACCACAAACAATCTTGGAAAATATTTGGCCTTCTGAAAAAGAAAAAGCCAGTTGAGGAGTGGACATCACTACTGAGAGGTTTAAAGAGGTCTTTATTTTATCTTGGTGATATCAGCATAACTTTGTCTGTAATGCTGGTCTGATTCAAATTCTATTTATTGTGGTAGATTGATCTATGTGTCCATATGTCATACATTATCCTCCTTTCAGTTGTTACACAACAGTGACAGGTGTGAACTTGGCGCATAATGTCCTGAAAATGTTTCATGGCTGAAGTTAGCTGGTCAAGCAATGTTAAGATTCTGAGCTAAAGAGTCATAACCTCTCTTTGCTTTTAGATCTTCCTGACTAATTGCTCAGGGCAATTGTGTTCCAAGGATGTCTTTGATGCTAACCAACAGGCACACCCCACAACCAGTTTTTCTCATTTTAAACTGACCACCTTGAAAATCTGTGCAATTTGGGTTTTCAGAGTTCACCCTGCTACAACAAAAATGCTATGTTTGTGCAATGAGGGTAGTTTCAAACCTGCCTGAGCCATCGTTTAAATGTTAGGTTGGATCACATCTAAAACTTATGCATTTTCAAGTCAGAGAATCCTAATGTTTCTGAACTTCCAGTGAACGAATTCTGGACAAAAATATTCCATTTCTTAGGTAAGCCCTATTTGAATCAGGCTAAGTGAGACTGATTGTTACAATCTGTCCAACTGAACATCTTCTTTAAGTCTCATTACATGGTAAATTGAAGTGATTTTCATTTCTGAGTTCTTATTAAAGCCACAAGCTTGCATAGTAAGGTTTAGGGATCTTATAGGTATAGTGGAGTCCAGTGGGGAGTGAGGGAAGAATAGACTTTTGAAGCTGGAAGTATGACACTCTGTGAGACCATTAAATTTAATCCTTTCTTCAGACTCACTCCAGGGGTGATTTCAATTAAATTTGTTCAAAATGTATCAGTTTCCTGCATGTAGATATAAATGATTCAACACCGCATACATATTCACTGAGTAAGTAAGAACGTATTGAAGGGTACTTATTGTTACAACATTTTTGCAGTTTCTCAATAAATTCACTTAATAGGACTTTCCATTATTTAAAACGCTTGTTCTTCACACTCAATCTTCTTGTTGTTCCTTGAAAATAAGATATCGTTGGCTATGCAAATTTTTAGGAGACTCCTGAGCAACCAAAATTGCCCTTTTCCTTGGCCTGCTGATACCGCCATGATATTTGTCAGAGGAAAAAGAAATGTGGCAATTGAGATATCAATGTCACTATAACAACAGGATTTGGTGAAGAACTTGCGCCAAATAATTTTATTCTGTCAGTAAATGACTATACCAGAACTCGGCTTTCAACTTTCAGATCAGAAGAGGAAATTGATTGATTCAATCCAGGCCTACACTTGTAACCTTCTTCACAGACCTTCACCCACCTCCCTGTTACTTTTTAAAAAATAAATAATGATTTTTATTAATTTTTCTGTTTTAAAATTTTGGATAAACATTTTACATACTTAAGATATCAGTGACTTCCCTTCATCTCTTTCCATGGTTCACTTTACACATCTTATATCCCTGCATTTTTTACAAAAACTATACCAATCAGTTTTCCATTATTACATCCACCAAAACCTATTTACATTGTTGAATTTATCTTAATGCTGCCAGTGTTTTCAGCTGTACACAATTATTTTCCATCTATTGAATAAATGTTTTCCGATCTTCTTTAAACGTGTGTTCTTCTTGTTCTCTTATTCTATATGTTAAAACAAAATAAAAAATAAATAAAATTCCTTCCAGTTGCAACTTAGAGACCAACTAAGTTTGTTATTGGTATGAGCTTTCGTGTGCACGCACACTTCTTCAGATCTGAAGAATTTACTGCAGTACTGTATTATACACTGTGGGGAAGGAAGGGGGGGAGGAGGGTACCAAGCCCATTCTTTTATAATGTGAAAATTGCAAGATGGCTTGAAAAATGCTTGTGATTTGGGTGGAGAACCTACAGCCTTCCAGATGTTACTGGACTACACATTCCATCAAACTTGACCCTGGATTAACAGCTAAATAATGCCGAAATGTCAGCTAGCCCTTAATTAGATGTTTAGCACTCATGGGGAGCAGATGCACTTTTCTTTCTATTTCTGATATTCAGGCTCTGAGTGCCATTGCTTATGTATCCAAAACAGCAACCCCCATGCACAAAAGGGATGTGTCTGCAGGCACGGAGAAATCCCAAGGTTTGCACAAGCAGAAAAAGGAGGGAGAAAAGTCTCATGGGCCAAACCCTTCCCCAACAACCCAATGAAGACTGAGGATGCTCACTGGCCATAGAACGCTAGCTGACTGTTGGAGGAGAAAATGGAAAACTGTGGGGAGTTGGAGGGGAAGGGAAGGGAGTGTGATGGCCTGGGAATCCGATTCAGAGAATGAACCAGAGGAATCCCAGCCTGCACAGGAGGCCCCGCCTCCAGGGCCGGCTGAACTGGGGCAGGGCCTTGATTCTGAGGCACCTGCACCTGTGCCGGATCCTCAGGAGCAGGCACCAGGTGAATCCATTCTGGCCCCAGAGGTGCTTGAGGACTCAGTGTCTACAGGTGAGTCTCCCCCTGGGCCCAGTAACCCTTCAGCCTCTCCTGAACTGCAGAGGCTCAGGGCAGAGAGGCAAAGGGAACTGCTTTCTCCCAGGAGGAGTGCTCGCCTTAAGGCCAGGAGAGGCGGGTCTCCTGGGGGCCGGGACCGCCCCTGGCCTCAGAGAAGATAAAGGCCAGTCAGTCCGGTCCCAGGTTGTGGGAGCAACGTCGTCGTTGAGTACCTGCTCCTGTCCAGACCCAGACCTGACCCTCCGGTGTTCCTGTCCCCGCTCGGCTTCCTGCTTTGGACCTCGCCCCGCTCCTTACGAACTGTTTCCAGGCTAGTGACCCAGGACCGGACTTCGACTACGTCAACGGTAACCTTCCCCCCGGGACCAGCACAGGGAGTGCCTGGAATGCTGAAGAACACCACTCTACACAGCAAAATTTTGTTGCGGATCTCACTTGTCCTGATTTTAAAGCTGACATGTGATAACATGAATATGCTATTTGAGCACGATGGATTCAGGCAACCATGTCGTGCTTGTAAAAACAGAACCCATGAAGTATCTGTTTTCCCAGATACGTTGGCAAAATTGTGCTAATTTGTCCTTGAAACCAAACTGAGGAAAGTGTTATGTACCATTGGTGAGGCCATTGGCACAGCCAGCCTTCTGATGTTACTAGGTTTGTTCTTGGCTTGTTCCTTCACAATAGGTGGGGAGAAAGCCAATTTAGACACACAAGGGACAGGCTTGGCAGAGAAGGAACCCAGCTGCCAAGCTATGGATTTCTCTTTCCCAATAGTGGTACCTTCAGTTTTGTTGGTCTTTAACCTTTCTTGTTAACAGGAAGCGTAATGTGTCTCAGAGCCAACTTTGTTGCTATAATGTACTGTCCTGGGAAGCATTTTCTTCTAAATTATCTCTAATAATCAAATATCCAAATCCTGCGATAACATGACTGCATCATCTTACAGTTGATACCCAAAGGCCAACAACTTTTCACAAACTGTTCAATACTCTTGTGTCTTTTGAAGTTTCCCTTATAACTTGTTCATAACGACTGAATTGTGATCCCAGGTTGTGCTTGCAGCACGCAGTTTGAATTTTGCTAGCTTCTCATATTTTTAAAGATGATTTCCCCCCTTGCTTAGAAGGACTGGCTTTGGTACTGTAAGGCGTTAAAAGTATCATTGGAGATTTCCCTCTTTCTTAATATTAAAGAGGCATAAACCATCATCATCACCATCAACAACAACATTTTAAAATGGGAATAAAAGTGAGACACATAGCAAGGTATAAACAAAGGAAGCGTGTTACTAAAGATTGTATTTTGTCTGGCTTTCTGACAAAGCCTGTGCTGTCATGCAGGTAAACAGCAGTGAGGCCACTACTGGAGGGGGCAGCTGTGCGACTCCGGTCCCCCATGCCATTTACCATAAATGATGCCACCTCATAGGGAACTTCTAATCATTTTCAGGGCATGGCCGTCTTCTTTGGCCGTAAGCTACGTACTTGAATTCCCTGTGTACACCTTTGAAAATGCACTCATACAGTACGTGCTTCCTACACACAGCAGCCGAGTGTTGCTGCCCCGGCAATCTGTTCTGTGCCACTGAGTATTAGGGAAAGATTTGTTTTATACTGAAGTGAAGTCAAGTAGGTGAAAATGCTTGTGTTGGGTATGTTTGTATAAAGCCTACAATCTCTCAGCTGCAAGGGACTCGTGTATTGCTAGAGGAGGTTACAAGGGCTGGGTGTGTGCCAAGAGATAGATTTGCCTCCTTGTCCGCCCCCCCCCCCTGCAGAAATGACTTTTTCTCTTCCTGTCTATTGCTATCTATCTCTGTGTTGTTATTATTTTACTTATTTCCCTCCCCCCCCCCCCGAGAAAGCAGAAAGCAAAAGAGATTTCCAGGCAAGTTGCTGTATTTACATCCAGTGACATGGCAGCCAGACCATTACTTATCAACTCACCATTAAAATTTAATAGATTAACCATCCATTATTGAAGAATTAATGTTGAGATCCAGCTGTGCTGTCCCACTGCAGTTCACAAGTGCCTGCAAAGATCCTCTGCAGCCTATCTGGGTTCTTCAGCATCTTTGTTTTATAAAAGAGAAGTCAGGTACACGTCAACCCTTTACATTTGTGTGTGTGTGCAGATTCACACATACAACTCACATGAAAGATCTGGAGTTCTGTCATCCATCCATATGTCTGACTGTTTGGTACAGTGGTACAGTGGTATGGTCGGCGGTTCGAATCCCCGCGGTGGGGTGAGCTCCCGTCATTCGGTCCCAGCTCCTGCCCACCTAGCAGTTCGAAAGCACTTCAAAGTGCAAGTAGATAAATAGGTACCGCTTTATAGCGGGAAGGTAAACGGCGTTCCGTGTGCTGCGCTGGCTCGCCAGAGCAGCTTCATCACGCTGGCCACGTGACCCGGAAGTGTCTCTGGACAGCGCTGGCCCCCGGCCTCTTAAGCGAGATGGGCGTGCAACCCCAGAGCCGGACACGACTGGCCCGTACAGGCAGGGGTACCTTTACCTTTACCTAAGTCTTTAAATGCCTACTCCTCTTCCTTACATGATTGGCCCACTCCTTCACATGACCCACCCAAAACTCCTCCCTGGGAAGAGACCAACTGATTCTTATTTCCCGGGGGAACGGGATGTGGTGAACTCATTCCCACCCAGTACTGTGGTAGAGGTATTGTTTTAGCTAATTGTTTTAAAGTGTTTTGTGTTTTGCTTTGGGGGATTTACATTGGCAAAAGTGGTATGTTTCTAAAATGAAAGAAAAACCATAAAACAAAATAATCGTATGCACTTGTTTGGAACCCGTCCAAAATGGGAAGTGCCAGCACCCCTGATCCCAGAAGCTTTGACCCTTGACCCAAGCCCTGTGATCCACCTCGAAAGACAACCAGTTGCTACCAAATGGGCATGGAGCTCAAATTCCCTGCCAGTTCCATTCCCTTGCAAGCCCAAACATTGTTGTTTGTTGATGACAAATTGATAGGAAGAAAGAATTCTTCTCCCGCTTAATGCCCTAATTTAATTAACCATCATTTAAAAGACTGTAAGCCATGATTTATATTAAAAGGCAGACACTTTGTTGCATTTATATAATTTTGCCAAGACTATGTGATCTAAGTTAGTTTTGTTTGGCAGCTTTCATGTGAAAGGAACTGTGTGGGTAAATGTTTGTTTTGATGGCATCTTGTTTAAACATGTCATCATAACTATAGGTTTTAATCACTATCAGAAAAATTAGCTGTCAGAAAGTAATTTTACTGTTGAGCACATGGCCTGGGGTACAGTCCCTTTGTAGCTGAATTGTTTTCAGGCAATGTTGAAAGAATTCAGATAATTCCCCTTCTTTATCTTTTAATGGGCATCTCTGTTCTTAAATACTGTGCAGCAGGAATCAGAAACAGCATTCTGTGTCTAAGGCATTCATATAAGAACAGTAAGTTCCCAGGTGCACCTACCACAACACAACAACAACAACAACAACACATGTGAGCCAGACGCTGTGTAGAAATAGCTTGGCCTGTCACTCAACATCCAAAAAACCAAAGTGCTGCACCAACAAGTACAAAATAACCCCTCTGCAGTGCCACAAATCCAACTCAATGGTGTAATACTGGAAAATGTCGATCACTTCTCCTACCTAGGCAGTTATCTTTCCACAAGGGTCAACATTGATGCCGAAATACAGCATCGCCTAAGCTCTGCAAGTGCAGCTTTCTCCCGATTGAAGTGCAGAGTGTTTGAGGACCAGGACATTTGTAGGGAAACCAAAATGCTTCTTTACAAAGTTATTGTAAAAAGGTAAAGGTAAAGGTACCCCTGCCCGTACGGGCCAGTCTTGACAGACTCTGGGGTTGGTGCGCCCATCTCACTCTATAGGCCGGGGGCCAGCGCTGTCCGGAGACACTTCCGGGTCACGTGGCCAGTGTGACATTGCTGCTCTGGCGAGCCAGAGCCGCACACGGAAACGCCGTTTACCTTCCCGCTAGAAAGCGGTCCCTATTTATCTACTTGCACCCGGGGGTGCTTTCGAACTGCTAGGTTGGCAGGCGCTGGGACAGAACAACGGGAGCGCACCCCGCCGCGGGGATTCGAACCGCCGACCTTTCGATCGGCAAGCCCTAGGCGCTGAGGCTTTTACCCACAGCGCCACCCGCGTCCCTCACAAAGTTATTGTACTATAACCTTACTGTATGCTTGTGAAACATGGACCACTTACAAACATCACCTCCAACTTCTCGAAAGATTCCATCAACGGTGTCTCTGAAAAATCTTACATATCACTTGGGAAGACAGGCGAACTAATATCAGTGCACAGGATGAAGCAAAGATCACCAGTGTCAAAGCAATGATTCTTCAACATCAACTTCATTGGACTGGTCATTTTGTGCAGATGCCTGATTATTGTCTTTCAAAGCAACTACTCTATTCCGAACTTTAAAATGGAAAGCGTAATGCCGATGGTCAACAAAAGAGGTTTAAAGACTCAAGGCAAATCTAAAAAAATGTAGTATAAACACCGACAACTGGAAAACACTGGCCTGTGAGTGCTCCAGTTGGATAACAGCCTTTACCAAAGGTGTCATGGACTTTGAAGACACTCAAACTCAGGACGCAAGGGAGAAAAGTGCTAAGAGGAAGGCACGCTTGGCAAATCCACACCGTGATCAACTCCCGTCTGGAAACCAATGTCCCCACTGTGGAAGGATGTGTGGATCCAGAATTGGCCTCCAAAGTTACTTACGGACTCATTGTTAAAACTGTGTTTATGGAAGACAATCTTACTTGGCTACGAGTGATCGCCAAAGAAGAAGAAGAAGGAATGGATATGCAATCTTTCCAATTTTTGTAATCTCCCCTCCCTCAACATATGCACAAGCATGAGGTATAACGATAACTAAAACTGGGCGTGGGGAAAAACAGCATGACATCATGCATGCAGCTGCTGACACACAAGTGATGTTGTAGCAGGTGTACAATTTTTTTTTTAAAAAAAATACAATTAAATGTAGTGATAAAACAGATCTACACATCCTTCTTCCATTTCCTCCCTCCCACACATTCTTCCAACACATGAGAGTTATTTTATAATGTTTGACACTTATTTTGTTGTTTATTTTGTTGACATTACATATAATAAAGAGTTAACTTAACATTGAGGGCCCAGGAACACCTGGAGGAGTGCAAAGAAATTGAATGAAAACATTAGACAAGAGTTGGATTCAAATAAAGCCACAATTTTTGTGATTACGTATGTGGTTTGGTGTCGGCATTGGGCATGTATTGAAATGGTTAACCAGCCCACCTGCTGGTTGATGTACTGTTGGGGCTCACCAAAATATTGGGGTACCCCCCATGGCAGAAACTTCCCCCCAAAGAGATTTAACAATAAAAACAACAACAAAATGGAACACAATCCCATAAAAACTCATTTTACTTTTGAACTAAAATGTTAATAGTATTCGTTTAATGAATTCCAGCAGCAGAAAAACACAGAACTGAGCCAGCAAAAATTATGTGTTGTTGTTGTTTAGTCGTTTAGTCGTGTCCGACTCTTCGTGACCCCAAGGACCAGAGCACGCCAGGCACTCCTGTCTTCCACTGCCTCCCGCAGTTTGGTCAGACTCATGCTGGTAGCTTCAAGAACACTATCCAACCATCTTGTCCTTTGTTATCCCCTTCTCCTTGTGCCCTCCATCTTTCCCAACATCAGGGTCTTTTCCAGGGAGTCTTCTCTTCTCATGAGGTGGCCAAAGTATTGGAGCCTCAGCTTCAGGATCTGTCCTTCCAGTGAGCCCTCAGGGCTGATTTCCTTCAGAATGGAGAGGTTTGATCTTCTTGCAGTCCATGGGACTCTCAAGAGTCTCCTCCAGTGCCATAATTCAAAAGCATCAATTCTTCGGCGATCAGCTTTCTTTATGGTCCAGCTCTCACTTCCATACATCACTACTGGGGAAACCATAACCATAGCAAAAATTATACAATTAACCAGTGACATTTTTTGAAAAGACAAGCCTTCACTAATAAGCCAGGGCAATGTAGTGATGTAGCCTGGTGATGGACATCACTTAGCAAGGCTTACCATAGGACTGATGCCACAACAGATAAGGCTCTATCCCTAATGGATGCTGGCTTCAATTTCTAAGGTCAAGGGTTTTGGAGCAAGGCCACAGATAACAGAGTATGGGGTGTGCTGGGAGAATGGTACAGAAAAATGCTGTTCCTAAGACCTAATAGGCCCAAGGCTGTTCAGTGCCTTGAACTGAGTCTGAATACTATTTAGTAGACAGTGCAAATCATGTAGAACTGATATGACAGAATCAAGTCACTACAATGGCTCTCAGTATATTGAATGTGCAAAAGTCAACCATATTTCCCATTGCCCTTCATTTAGCATCATGTCCTATGCAGCCTTCTGTTCTCTCAAACTTCCAGGGAACAGTATGCATGTGTTGGACAATGCAGGGGATAAAATCAGATCTTAAGGGATGCAGAAGTTTGTGTTCACCACAATGCGACTTCAGCCTTGCAAATCAACATCAGATCACCAACTGATAGCTCCAGTTGCAGCATCAGTGCCCCTGAGCTCGAGTAGCCTCTAGTCCATCATATCAAATGATGCCATAAGGTCCAAAATGACCAGCTGTCCTCGATGTAATATCATCGGTAGATCATTCATCACCCTGACAGGCCTTAGTCTTTACCCCATAGGAAAGCGGAAACCCAGCTGCATTGCTATGGCCATTCCAATTATCTTTCCTATAAATAGGAGATTAAAAACCAAGTCATGGCTGGCAAGTATTCTGGTATCAAGGGATGCTTTCTGCAGAAGGACGTGGGCCTCTGAACACCCATGGCTAGCTGGCACCCTTTCTCCATGAATGAGGGATTCACAATCCTAAGTCTTTTAAGTACCTCTGACCTTCATTGAGAAGATAGTCATGGATCACAGGTGAAAATGGTGAGTTTAAGCACAGGACAGCTGCTCTAGTCCCCTGATCATTTTGGTTGCCACTTTCTGCAGCATTTTCAGCTCTGCAATATCCTTTTTGAGATACAGCAGCCAGAACTGAACACATTTATTCCAAGTGGAGTCCCAACACAGATTTGAATTGTTTTAGTCTTGAGCTGTTTCCTAATGATCCCTGTCATGGAAGACTTAGAGACCAACTAGTCAAGAGACTAGACAATATTTTCTTTCTTAAACAAGAACAGAACAGCAAGAGGAAACAGCTGACTTCTCTCTGGTACAGTTAAGTCCAGTGACACGTAGTGACTAAATGATGTAATGACACTATCCATACAATCCCAAACATGGAATCCACCATTCTCCACAGCTGTTGGGTGCCGAGTCAATGTTTTCATTCTGCTATTCGCCAAGATCCCAATATGTCACTCCTGTTCAGACGACCACCCACCAGTGTATAAGTGAAGTCTGGATATTTTGTGGCAATGTGTAGCTACATACACTTAACTGCATTTATTGTCCATTCACCAGTTTGGAGAGATGCTTCTGATTTCTTCATCACCCTGAACAATTTGGTTATCAACAAACTCGGCCACTTCACTGCTCACCTCTAACTCCAGATCATTTATGAACAAGTTTAAAAGCACCATTCTGACAAAGTTCCTTGGGAGGCTCCACTTCTTTCATTATCCCACTTGTGAAAATGAGCCCATTTATTCCTACTCCTGTTCTTTAATCACTTATTGATCCATAAAAGGACTTTTCTTCTTATCCCATGATTGCTAGGTTTACTCGGGAGCCTTTGCTGAGGGTCTTTGTCAAATACTTTAGAAATGTCCAATAACATAATGTCTACCAGATAACCCATATCTGCATGCTTATTAACATTCCCAAAGAACTCTGAAAAGGTTAGTGAGGCAGAACTTACCATTTCAGGGGAATTTTTCATTTTTCTATGCATTGAGAGCCCTCAGCTCCACCTGTCTGGCTGGCCATGTGCACAGAACAGACAGCATTTCAGAAATCCTGAATTTTAACTTCCTCCCTAGCAACTTAAATTTTGGTGCCAGGACTGCACAATGACATTGACCCATGTTATTACTGCTGACATACTTGGCAACCACTGATTCCCCCCAAGCATGATCTACCAGTCTATCTGGATGAAACATGGCACCTGCTATTTTTGTACCAGGTAGGCAAGACACCACATGAGCTAGATGTCTGTCTCTCTGTGTTCCCAAAGATCGAACTAGGAGGTGTGAGAGGATATCAGTTTGTTGACCAAGGAATGGATGCCTTCTAAGTGACCATTTTCCTTCATAGAGTGATGTCTTCCTTCCCCAAGGCCACTATTTTTCATGGCAGCAGAGACATTGCCCTGGGAGTGGGGCTCGGTTATCACATCCTTGTGGCTTTATCCACCAGACCCTCTGCCTCTCTGCACTTCTCCACGTGAGCTGGGAACAAACAAGGGAACAAACTTGTTTCCTAAAACCCCAGTGCTGATTATAGTGATCCATTGAGAGCCAGTGTGGTGTAGTGGTTAAGAGCGGTGGACTCGTAATCTGGTGAACCGGGTTCGCTTCCCCGCTCCTCCTCATGCAGCTGCTGGGTGACCTTGGGCCAGTCACACTTCTCTGAAGTCTCTCAGCCCCACTCACCTCACAGAGTGTTTGTTGTGGGGGAGGAAGGGAAAGGAGAATGTTAGCCGCTTTGAGACTCCTTAGGGTAGTGATAAAGCGGGATATCAAATCCAAATCCAAACTCCAAATCCTTTACTTTTTCCAGAAGTGAGACACATATACAGCTGACACTCTGTGCTGCTCACTGGGTGGCCCCCAAACTCCTTTTGGATTTCTCTTTCTTTGATTCATTGCTGGTTTAGGTTTGCTAGTTGGGTTTGATTTCTTGGAAAGATAGGTTTTTATAATACAAAAAGCAGGGAGGTTTGCTTACTACGGCCGCCTTTGCCATGTTGCTAAACTCACAGAGGTGCTTAACTCTCTTCTTACTTCTTCATTTTGTTGCCTTGTCAGTGGAGCTGAGACATTTTGTCAGCCACGGCTCCCCTCATGCTCCTAGAGTGCAGCATTCTTCATTGGGGGGGGGGACACCAAAGAGTACGCAAATCACGTAAAGAGGAAAGCCCTTGGAGCATATTTCATGAGGTTAAAAAGAACTTGACAATTACCTTAATTACAAGAAATTCTTGTACAAAGCTATACATGTACAAATTGGTTGCAGGGAGATAATATTTCAAACTATGGTTCACACAGAACTAATGTAAACATGCTTGTGAACAAGATCTAAGGCACGTTCCATCTACAAACACATAGTGAGTCACTGAGCAGCTGCTTTAGGGGGAAAAAGAGTGAGTGGGTTTATCAAGCCTAAACATGCTTTCCAATCTAGTTTTACTTGTGTCTAATGGTTACATTTCCCCACTGATCTGTTCCCTGTCTAAAGGAAGGGAAACAACTTTCCAGAGAAACATGTAAATCACATGACTTTCAGTTAGCCTCATATCTTAGGAATTTGTCTGTACCCACCTATTGGCATTTATTTACCAAAGCTAGATTAAATGTAGGGACGCGGGTGGTGCTGTGGGTTAAACCACAGAGCCTAGGATTTGCCGATCAGAAGGTCGGCAGTTCGAATCCCCACGATGGGGTGAGCTCCCGTTGCTCGGTCCCTGCTCCTGCCAACCTAGCAGTTCGAAAGCACTCTTAAGTGCAAGTAGATAAATAGGTACCACTCCAGCGGGAAGGTAAACGGCATTTCTGTGCACTGCTCTGGTTCTCCAGAAGCGACTTCGTCATGCTGGCCACATGACCCGGAAACTGTACGCCGGCTCCCTCGGCCAATAAAGCGAGATGAGCGCTGCAACCCCAGAGTCGGCCACGACTGGACCTAATGGTCAGGGGTCCCTTTATCTTTAGATTAAATGTATTTCCATAGGAGGGGACGCAGGTGGCGCTGTGGGTAAAACCTCAGTGCCTAGGACTTGCCAATCGTATGGTCGGCGGTTCGAATCCCCGCGGCGGGGTGAGCTCCCGTCGTTTGGTCCCAGCTCCTGCCCACCTAGCAGTTCGAAAGCACCCTTAAGTGCAAGTAGATAAATAGGTACCGCTTTATAGTGGGAAGGTAAACGGCGTTTCCGTGTGCTGCACTGGTGCTGGATCGCCAGAGCAGCTTCGTCACGCTGGCCATGTGACCCAGAAGTGTCTTCGGACAGTGCTGGCTCCCGGCCTCTTAAGCAAGATGAGCGCGCAACCCCAGAGTCGGTCACGACTGGCCCGTACGGGCAGGGGTACCTTTACCTTACCTTATTTCCATAGGAAGTTCTAAATGGTAGACTGAGAGGCATCCCCTATCAGAATAGGCTTTATGTTCTCAGGACGCCGATTGCATGAACCATATCCTACTGCCTTGTGGGCAGTATGAGCAAGCAAGGGATCAACTGATCAAACTCTTACTAGCAAATTTGCTGAGGAAATCTGAAGCCTCACATATTAAGTACCTTCTGGTCAAATGATATTACACTGACCGTGGAAAAGTTTCTTTCGGAGGTCGCAAGAAACAAAGACCATCATTCTCTAGACATAACAAAATGACTACATTGGTCTCTTTCGCCTGTTGTTTGGTTGTCTTAACTTTATCTTGTTTTGAAACTGTTCTGTGGGTCTATGGACTGCAATAAATCAATGTAAACCAATGGTACCTCAAATAAATAAATCCCCTCTCTCAAAGTATCTTTATTTGATTTTCCGCAAACATAAGCTCTTTATATGCTTTTTTCTAAGTTTTGCCTCACTCATTTCCCTAAGGAGCTTATTTGGTGACATCCATTGTGTCTCATGTGATTATTACTCAGATCATCTATCTATCTATAGCCAGTTCAATATACAACTGCTTGATCATGGTAACTTCCTGGACCATCTCCATCGATTGGGAGTTGGTGACACTGTGTGACAATGATTCCACTCCTACCTTGTGGAGTCCAGTTCAGAGAACAGCACTGGAGGATTATGCACCTGCCACTAGTTGTGTGAGCTCAACTGAGATTGAATCGTGACAGAGATTCTGTGGGTGAGCCGACTGGGAGTTCAGAAATTTACCAGTTCTGGATGAGGTTACAATCCCTCTGGAAGAACAGGTACATAACTGTAGGAGTAGAGCGAAAGCTTTAAAGTGAAAAGAAAATCGAATATTACCCAGTTCACTTTTACAAGTAACTTGAAAGATGTAAGTTTTGAACAGGTAGAAATGAAATCCTGAGCCCCGACATGTAAACTGTGCCCAGCCAGTAAATGGAAGTTGTTCAGTTGTTGATATTACTTTCAATGAATGATTTTGTCTGTTTCAGATGAATCCTTAAATGCTATTTATTACAGGTTAATTAAAAGACCATTGTTTATTTGAAACCATTTACTGAATGCAGGCAAGTGCATAGCTAATCTATTTCTATTACACAGTTGTTACACCTCAGTAATTATATCTTTAAAATACAGTTTATGTTTAATTAGCAGAACAGTAGCTTGCCCTTTAAAACCAAATTTGGTCTTTACTGTGTGATTCACATCATTAAAGTGTTAACCAAACATGAATACCTGTAATGTACATTATTTTGGATTTCGGTAGCACCACGTTAAAAGGGAAAGAGAGAGAGAGAGAAGAAAAATAGATGGGTATGTTTGTCAAACTTCTTAAACAGAAAGTACACAATCCAGATCAATTGAGGAGAGGCACTGCTTCTCAGGGGTGTTTTTCAAGTGCTAAAGTTAGTGGAGGGTTGACAAAGAGAGCAAGAAACAAGGCAAAGAGCTGACTAGATACAAGATTTGCAGGACTATGGACAGCTCCCAGTCAGACAATTTGCTCCATCAACCTCATTAATGGAACTGAGCCATATATAGTGGTCCAGCCCCTGGAAATAGCCACTGTCTCCTCCCCCTGCCCATACGGGCCAACCCTTGGCCAATAAAGCGAGATGAGCACCGCAACCCCAGAGTCGGTCACAACTGGACCTAATGGTCAGGGGTCAGGGTTTACCTTTACCTTTACCTTTAGGACTCGAATTGTGTCTGAAAGGTAATAACGATCCATTACAGATTCCATAAAGCAAATGTTCTCCACAGTCTGATCTTGCCAAAAGACAAGCTGTATCGTTTATCTTGTGAAGTGATATCAAGGGCAGCCCCATGTGATGCATATTGCAGTAGTCTTACCAAGAGGTTACTAGTGCATGGATATTAAAAGATCTGTTGAAGTCATGGCCCTACAAGATGTTCCTTTTCTTCTAATAGGGTATTCTGAATTACCACATCTACGAGTACTCAAGCTTTGTTTCCAGAAAGCTCAGATATTCTTCAATCAAGTGTAATGGCAATAGATTTACAAGGGATGGAGGGACAAATGCACGGCTTGTACCTGTGTTGCTGACAGCTGAGGTGACACACATGTAGCTCAACCATTGCATTTGAAATGCAATTGCATTTGAAACCTAAAATGGTCGTGTAGTACAGGATTTCTATTTTACATTTGGCTGCATGGGTCTTGCTTATGTCAGGCTTCAATTCATAAGGAAATTTGCACAGAGTAGCACTCAGCACCTAGAGAGCCAGGCAGGTCAGGCTGGCAAAAAACAAACAAACCAGAGTTAATTGAAAGCATCACATGATAATGACATTTTGTTGTCACTGAAATGAAAAGGTGTCAACAGTCAACGAAAGCCAAAGATCCTCCTTTTAAATGCTGTAATTAGTTGTGAAACAAGAACATACCTTCATCTGGGCTTTTCTCTTATCTTGCGTGGCATCTGAGCTGGGATGCTGCTACTAATACTATATGGTATTTTGTGATCACAGTGACATGGCTGATCTGTACATCATGTAGCTTTGTGCATGTCACAGGCACTCAGGATAAGACTTTGAAAGTGGAGGCTGAACTGTGCATTACAGGGATGGCTTGCAATATTGTATATGTGTGTGTGTTGTTGACAGGGCCGGATTTAGGTTTGATGAGGCCCTAAGCTACGGAAGGTAATGGGGCCCTTTTTATGTCCAGCTGTCCTTTGTCAACAACAAATTGTCACTGTGTTTTGTGTTGAATATATGCCATATGGTAATTTATGGACCTAATAGGTATCTGAAGACATTTGCACATGTTGCTGTAGGAAGGGATTTTTTATTTGTTTTTTTATCTTATATTTTAGAAATGTACATCCAGGTTTTTCCCCTTTAATTTACTGGGGAGCCCCCAAGAGAGTGGGGCCCTAAGCTATAGCTTGTTTAGCTTATACGTAAATCCGGCACTGGTTGTTGAGTCTGGTACACCCAGCGATCTGTGGAGCTCAAGGGCTATATTTTTCCAACAATTGCTCTGGTAACTCAGAGGAGTAGTGTAAGGAACTTGAAACCCATTTATTTATTTATTTATTTATTTATTTATTTATTTATTTAATTAATTCAATTCATTTCTATTATTTGTAGGCTATCCCATAGAAAGAGGTTCTTTAAGCAGTTAGCAATTTTTTTTAATGCAACACTGCAAAACATACAATCCAGCATTAGAACAGCACAATCTTATACTTGCCTACTCAGAAGTAAGTCCCACTGAGTTCAATGGGAATTACTCCCAGGTAAGTGGGCATACGATTGTGCTTTACTTCACCAACTCTCATTTGCTCCAAAACAGGGCCATGTGTTCTCTGCCTTGGCTGGTCAATATTGTGGTTGTTCCAACCACTTGCAACAGGGTCTACTCAGGAAACAGGGTGGCTGTGACTTGTAGCTGGTGGTTTGTGACCTGGTTGTCCCACTTAGCCACAAAGGGAACATAGGATGGAGCACTCTGGATTGTTCCTGCAACGTTGCAATGGGCTCTGCAAAATAAGACATGAATTAGTCAGCAGGTTGGTTTGTAAAATTCATGGAAGCTAGCAACTATGAAAATAGTCCAGTCCAGGCCCATAATAATAATAATAATAATAATAATAATAATAATAATAATAATTTATTATTTATACCCCGCCCATCTGGCTGGGCCTCCCCAGCCACTCTGGGCGGCTTCCATAAAAACCAAAAATACAATAAAATATCACATGTTAAAAACTTCCCTGAAGGGCTGCCTTAAGATGTCTCTTGAATGTCAGGTAGTTATTTATCACTTTGACATCTGCTGGAAGGGCGTTCCACAGGGTGGGCGCCACTACCGAGAAGGCCCTCTGCCTGGTTCCCTGTAGCTTTGCTTCTCGCAATGAGGGAACCGCCAGAAGGCCCTCGGCGCTGGACCTCAGCGTCCGGGCAGAATGATGGGGGTGGAGACGCTCCTTCAGGTATACTGGACCGAGGCCGTTTAGGGCTTTAAAGGTCAGCACCAACACTTTGAATTGTGCTCGGAAACGTACTGGGAGCCAATGCAAGTCTTTCAAGACCGGTGTTATATGGTCTCGGCGGCCGCTCCCAGTCACCAGTCTAGCTGCCGCATTCTGGATTAGTTGTAGTTTCCGAGTCACCTTCAAAGGTAGCCCCACGTAGAGTGCATTGCAGTAGTCCAAGCGGGAGATAACCAGAGCATGTACCACTCTGGCGAGACAGTCCGCAGGCAGATAGGGTCTCAGCCTACGTACCAGATGGAGCTGGTAAACAGCTGCCCTGGACACGGATTTGACCTGTGCCTCCATGGACAGCTGTGAGTCCAAAATGACTCCCAGGCTGCGCACCTGGTCCTTCAGGGGCACAGTTACCCCATTCAGGACCAGGGAATCCTCCACACCTGCCCGCCTCCTGTCCCCCAAAAACAGTACTTCTGTCTTGTCAGGATTCAACCTCAATCTGTTAGCCGCCATCCATCCTCCAACCGCCTCCAGACACTCACACAGGACCTTCACCGCCTTCACTGGTTCTGATTTAAAAGAGAGGTAGAGCTGGGTATCATCCGCATACTGATGAACACCCAGCCCAAACCTCCTGATGATCTCTCCCAGCGGCTGCATGTAAATGTTGAAAAGCATGGGGGAGAGGACAGAACCCTGAGGCACCCCACAAGTGAGAGCCCAGGGGTCTGAACACTCATCCCCCACCACCACTTTCTGAACACGGCCCAGGAGGAAGGAGCGGAACCACTGTATAACAGTGCCCCCAGCTCCCAGCCCCTCAAGACGGTCCAGAAGGATGCTATGGTCGATGGTATCAAACGCCGCTGAGAGATCCAGCAGAACTAGGAAACAGCTCTCACCTTTGTCCCTAGCCCGCCGGAGATCATCAACCAGTGCGACCAAGGCAGTTTCAGTCCCATGATGAGGCCTGAATCCCGACTGGAAGGGATCCAAATGGTCCGCTTCTTCCAGGCGTGCCTGGAGTTGTTCGGCAACCGCTCGCTCAATCACCTTGCCCAGGAATGGAAGATTTGAGACTGGGCGATAGTTGGCCATCGTGGCCGCATCTAAAGATGGTTTTTTAAGAAGCGGTTTAATAACCGCCTCTTTCAGCGGGTCTGGGAAGGCTCCCTCACGGAGGGAAGCATTCACCACCCCACGAAGCCCATTGCCCAGTCCTTCCCGGCTAGCTTTTATAAGCCAGGATGGGCAAGGATCCAGGAGACAGGTGGTTGGTTTCACTCGTCCAAGCAGCCTGTCCACATCCTCGGAGGTAACAGATTGGAATTGATCCCACTCAACTTGACTAGACAGAACTCTAGCACTCTCCCGCCCCGGCCCTGCTCCCACGGTGGAGTCTACTTCTTCCCGAATCTGAGCGATTTTATCTGCAAAAAACTTTGCAAAATCATTGCAGGAGAACATGTTACCCATAGAGGCTAGTAGTGTGGGGTGCCAGGGCAGCAAGTTCTGGAGGGCGCCAGGCAAGAGTCCGGGGGACACCGAAGAAGCGCGCTGAGTGAGTGAGGGTGCGTGTGCCACTCCCGCAGAGTGTTGGCTTGGTTTTTTCCCTTTTAGCCTGCAGGCGCTGAATTCAGAAGGCTAAAAGGGGAAAAACTGAGCCATTTTCTCGGCAGGAGAGGTGTATGCACCCTCGCTCACTCGGTGCAGGCCCGCTCACTCGGTTTGCTGCCTGCCGCGGCCACCGCGGCACAAAGCGGCCAGCTGAGCCAGGAGGCACCGCGGTCACCCTCTGCCTCTTCCCCGCTGGAGGAGCTGCCCTCCAGCCGCTGCCCACCTCCTCCAGCCCTAAAAAAAAGTTGACAGCTCTGGGAGAGATCTTTGCACCATGGCGCCGGATATGCTTAAGATGGCTCTGGTCCAGTCATCAAGGAAATAATACAGTGGTACCTCTGGTTATGAACTTAATCCGTTCTGGAGGTCCGTTCTTAAGCTGAAACCATTCTTAACATGAGGCACGCTTTCACTAATGGGGCCTCCCACTGCTGCCGTGCCACCGGCGCGTGACATCCGCTTGCATCCCGGGGCAAAGTTCACAACATGGGGCATCTACTTCGGGGTTAGTGGAGCTCATTACCCGAAGCATTCGTAAGGAGGACAGTACGTAACAGGAGGTTCCACTGTACTTTACAACTAAAATGGACTATGTGTGTTAATTATCAGGAAAAAACCATTCTGTTAAAAGAATCAACTTCTATTTTGTCTCCCCTGTGTTATCTTTTTACAGCAGGATTCTTCCTCAACATGCAGAATGTGAAACATATTTCTTCTGTGTATTAGTATTCTTGTTAGTAATCTTTGCTGAATAATGTGTTGACAATGTTTCTATATTTTAATGGTGCTATAATGTCTTCATATTTATGTCCTCATCTTAGATGGCACGCTACAATGTATCATCTTTTCTTTTTATCATATTGCTTGATTTGCTTACATTCTATGAATTTTTAAATGGTAAAATCCAAACATAATTAACAACAACAACAACAATAACATAGCATTGCCAGTTCATAGACTGTCAATAAAATATCGGGGGGGGGGGGGGAGAGAGAGAGAACATTTCCAAACTAAACTACATTTTTAATTGCACTCCATTAAGATATAAAAAGGTGAACTTTATTTTTAAAAGCATGTAAATTGTTAATAAAAGAATCCCACAATTAACTAATGGTCAAATTTGACTGATTTTTCTTGCTTCCAGTAGTTCTTCACGGTTCATAAAGAATTACTCAACACAAGTGAGTAAGACCTTTTATAAATAACTTGAAAATGAAATTTGGTTGATGCTTGACACCGGGAACATCTATCAAATTACATAGAAGCCAAAATGTTCCAGAGGAAACATCACTATCGCCTGGATGACATTACATTTGCTAGTATGAAATTTGTGTGATTGCAATTCACGATCCTCCTCAAAAGCTAAATACAAACCTGTCAAGACGGCTTTTAAGATGATTGTTCTTGGCAGTGACACGGTGCAGGAGCTTCTATTAGTTAATTGCTACTTCAAAGCCAGCAACACATTAGGAAAAGGGAGGGGGTGCAATTGTTGGTTTGTTTCAAGGACAGACTCTCTCTCTCTCTCTCTCTCTCTCTCTCTCTATATATATATATATATAGATGCATGCTTCTTATATAGTCCAACAGATGTTAAGATATGTTTCAAAATTAAAATGGGAATGTGGAAATGTGGGAATTGTGTAGCCTTTGGAATGCTATGTGTTGCAAGTCAAGGGGAAAGCAGAGATTTTCTGATACATCCCTAGAACGATTCATACTTGATGGTGGGCTCCTAACACCTTTGAGTGAACACACTGTGGGTATGAAGTGATGTCTTCACATAAGCATATACTGAGAAGTCTGTTGTAGCAGCAGCAGCAGTACTACTAGGCTTGTGGAAAGTGCCTGCAACTGATTTTGGGGGGTCCGCTGCTCTGACCTCCGGGTCAGAGAATGGTGAGGAGTTGCCACTGGGAAGTGGGCCTGGGAAACCAGTTTATTACACCCCTTTCCACATTCTTAGCTCTGCATCCAACTTGTCGTGTTTTATATCTGAGTATAAAAATAAGGAAGGGATGCGGGTGGCCGATCAGAAGGTGGGCGGTTCGAATCTCCCCGACGGGGTGAGCTCCTGTTGCTTGATCCCAGCTCCTGCCCACCTAGCAGTTCAAAAGCACGTCAAGTGCAAGTAGATAATTAGGTACCGCTCCAGTGGGAAGGTAAACGGCGTTTCCATGCACTGCTCTGGTTCGCCAGAAGTGGCTTAGTCATACTGACCACATGATCCGGAAGCTGTACGCTGACTCCCTCAGCCAGGAAAGCGAGATGAGTGCCGCAACCCCAGAGTTGTCCCCGACTGGACCTAATGGTCAGGGGGTCCCTTTACCTTTACCTATAAAAATAAGGAGCCAGTTCGCTCAGTCAGTTGCACCACATGGCTCCAACATAATAATAATAATAATAATAATAATAATAATAATAATAATAATAATAATAATAATAATAATAATAATAATTTATTATTTATACCCCGCCCATCTGGCTGAGTTTCCCCAGCCACTCTGGGCAGCTCCCAATCAAGTGTTAAAAACAATACAGCGTTAAATATTAAAAACTTCCCTGAACAGGGCTGCCTTCAAATGTCTTTTAAAGATAGGATAGCTGCTTATTTCCTTCACATCTGAAGGGGAGGGTGTTCCACAGGGTGGGCGCCACTACCGAGAAGGCCCCCTGTCTGGTTCTCTGTAACTTCACTTCTCGCATAAGAGCAGCTCTCAGCCCACAGAGTGTGGGAGCTCAGCATCAGGGTCTCCAACACAAGCACAATAGAGCAGAGAGACATGACAGATAACGAAATCCCCTCCTGGAATGGTTAAAAATCATGGCGGGGATTTCTTTTTTAAAAAAAGAGAAAAGGAAGGAAATGAAATCTCCGTTTAAGAAGAAAAAGAATCCTGCTTGGTTCTGTGTGGAATCTTATGAGATAAGAAAATGGATCATTGTTTGGTTTTGGAGTGCTTGTAATAGCAAATAATCTGGCAGAGTGCCTCTGTGCCACTGCTTTCGCCCCCCCTTCCACGGCTTTCTGATGCCTTTCCCGTTTGGATCTCCTGCTTAGATAAAACAGATGACTTTCTGGGCCAGCTTCTGCTAACAGCAGGCAGGAGCGCTGGTGACTGATTGGTTGAAACATGAGGATTAATGGGTATTTATATTTCATTAAATTTTATGCTCACTGGAGAATAATGTATCACTCGCAGATATTGAAACATATGTCAACCCTATCCACTTACATATAATTCAATTTGACTTAAATGCATTGATCAAATTTTATTAAAGTCCAATATATCTTCCAAAAAGGCCCACTAACACAATATCGCTGCTTCGTATTCATCAGATAAAAGGAGGCAATTGGGTTGTAATTCTATTTATACCTTTTTTTCGAGGAAAAGGGGGCGATTATTGGGGTAGGGAATAAACATGACAAGGTGACTGCCGCTGGCTGAAGGACTTAGGATGGGGATTATTAAGAGATTTTGCAACTTGCCCTTCTGTTTAGTAAGTTTAGTTGGGATTATCCTTGTGGGAAAGAGGGGTGTGGAAGGGGGTAGGTACTACACGGGGGGGGGGGGGACCCGATGTTCCTTATCTCAGAAGGAAAAGGGAACAGAATTATTGTCAAGGGACTTTTGAAAGGAGAGCTTTGCCAGCAGACTAAAAATGGGGGAACTCTCTCAATGCATGAATCCTGTAGATCTGAGAAGGATTTGCTCCCCAGACAGCACATTTTTGTGTTTGAATTTAGTGCCAACTACCCCAGAAGTGGCTTAGTCATGCTGGCCACATGACCCGGAAAACTGTCTGCGGAAGTGGACAAACACCGGCTCCCTCGGCCTATAAAGCGAGATGAGCGCCGCAACCCCAGAGTCGTTCGTGACTGGACTTAACAGTCAGGGGTCCCTTTACCTTTACCTTTTTACCCTCCAGATATTCAATGGATATTTGCTGAATATATTAGATCTCTATATGACTTCCAGTCGTACCAACAGAGACCTCAATATTAATATTTGATAACTAACATTTAATATTTGACAGCATTTGGAAGCTGGTGTGCAATAGTATTCACTACCGGCAGCTGATTTGCAATGGTATATTACAGTGGTTTTCAAACTTTCCATCTTCGGGCAATGCCTCCCAGCACTGACTTTTCTTCCCAGGCATTCACCTGAAGTCGTGGGACTCCATCCCTGACCATTGGCCACGATGCCTGGGGCTTAAAGGAGCTGAGGAGCAATATTTGGAGGGCACCACGTTGGCTACCCCTGATTTGTGGGAAACTTTGGGGAAAGCAACTCAGATTGGAACAGGAGTTAGTGGACTTTCATCTCTACAAAATGGCTTCACACCCTAACCCCATGGCATGTTATTTCTACTGATCCTCGATCAGGCCTGGCCCAGTGGTACCATTAAAAGAGAGAGGTCAGCGCATCACTCCCTGTTCTCCATAGAAATTTCCTCTGAGCCCAGTCAGAAGTTAGCACAGAGAGGCAAGAAAACGCCTTCGCTTACTTTTACTCTGCTGTTCTCTAGCTAGCATCAGTTCCACCGAAGCATCCTTTCAGGATCCCCTTGTCTGAAATCTACGGCTAGGCTAAGCAAACTCCTTCCACAATGCCACCTCTCTGGCTGTTACAGGGACAAAGAATCTGGATATTTAGATCCGATGGTATCTAATAGGAAGCCATCAATCTTTTATAGTAAGAGAATACATAAATTATAAACAAATATGTCCTTTGGTCTAGTCGAACAGCATAATGATCAAAGACACACAATAGAAATGTATTTGCTTCTACAGTATGCTTTATTCCCTGAGCTCCCAGTCTGCGGTGATGGACAGGCAGCGAGCTGTCAGTTTTTGTTCCATCTGTCACACTACACGTACCTCCTGTTGTTTTAAGTAATCAATATGGGGGCTGAAATCACCTACCGCTACCTCTGTTACCCTCCTATTTTGTCCACTCATAAATTATGAATCCCTGCACAACATCAAGTCTACAATTTCGATTGCATTTGCTAATCATTGATCAATAATTCAAAAGCCTCTTCTTCTTCAAGGGTCCCTCGTTTCCTGGAACATATGGCGCAAGGCTGACAATGTTCGCAAGACGATTCCCTTACACAGAAAGCACCATTTTTTAAAAACAAAACAAAACAAAAAAGTTGTTCAAAGTTTCTTTTGTTTTTCTTTTCCTTCTCTCGCTCCTTTTTCTTTTTATGAATCAGACTTTGTACTTCCCCACCTCCACTCTTGTTTTCTATATTTAATGAATACACAAGCAGAGCACCTACAGAGCAATGTACTTGGTGGATGTAACTTACAATTGTATAGTGTGGACAGACATGGCACTTAGCAAAACAGCCTTCCTCCTGTTTTTTCATCAGCCGTTATTTTGATGGGTATATTATTCATGCAATGCATATGTCTTTTTACCCACCCCCAGTGACTGTCTCGCTTGCTTTTCCCCATACGCGCTTCTGCGGACATCTAATCAAAAGAGTTTTCTTTTTGGACTCTGTGCATCTGTGCTTTTATGTATGTGTGTTTCATAATTATTGTGTGTGTGTGTGTGTGTGTGTGTGTGTGTGTGTGTGTGTGTTTGCCTGCAGTGCTACAGTTTAATACAAAACATTTAGTAAACGCCCAACATGCCTCAGTGAATGCTGACTATTCTCAGATAGGTTTTGTGCGTGTCTGAATATAAACACACACTTTTCAACATACCAGTGAATCTCACAATAATATTTAGCTGACTTTCAACATTCGGGCATTGGAAACTGCCCCCGTTCAGATGTGAATATCAGTTAAAAAATATAAATAAAAATGAACATTCACTCAATTAGCTGCCTATCTATCTGTCCATCTATTCACAGACACACACAAACATGTATATTTCAAGTAACACAGTTAAGGGTTGAAAAGAAGTCAGCAGTTAACTGTTCTTGGATTTTCAGGCAGACTGAACTGGAAAGAATTATGACAGCAGCCCAACTTACTGGAGGGTTTGCTGTTTCTTTGTCTAAGATTGTTTTATTAGCTATTATACTACTATAGTATGATCATGAATAATAAATGCCATTATACAGAAGAGTTCTGATTTCATCTCCACAGAGTCCTCTTAAACAGCCCGATTGTGCAAATGTTAATATATTAGCATACCTGCGCTCAGTGTGTATGTTCAGTGTACAACTTTAGTAAGAAAAGAAAAGTAGGCTGAAACCATTAAAAGATCACCTTTCATCTAATGCTATGTGTTGTTTGAAATTCGTTTTGACAATATGATGTACAAATCCTTGGAATAGCTCAGTCGGCAGAGCATGAGACTCTTAAGCTCCTAGTTGTGGGTTCACGTTCTACGTTGGGCAAAAGATTCCTGCATTTCAGGGGATTGGATCGGATCACCATTATGGTCCCGTCCAACTCCACAATTCTATATTCTATGATTCCATGAAATGATTCATCATCACCAGCAAAGTCCATTCAAAATTAAGCAAACTGAAGTCCCGTTCAACTCAATGGGTCACAACTAAGCATGCAATCTGTTTCCCCATTGAACTCAGTGAAACGTGGTGAAACTTTGACAAGAGCAAACCCAATACTAACAACAATCATTTCCAAACACTGTACTGTAGGGGCTGGACTACAACTCTCATCCCATTGGCCTCACTGGCTGGGGCTGATGGGAATTAGAGTCCAAAACATAAGGAAGGCCATAGGTTCACCACTCCTGATTAATGCAAAAAAGAATGTAAGTTAACTAACTGTGTAGTCCTATCCTTGTCTCCTCCAAAGTTAGACCCATTGAGTTCAATAGGGCTTAAAAGGTAAAGGTAAAGGACCCCTGACAGTTAAGTCCAGTCGCAAACGACTCTGGGGTTGTGGCGTTCATCTCGCTTTACTTGCCGAGGGAGCAGGTGTTTGTCTGCAGACAGTCTTTCTGGGTCATGTGGCCAGCATGACTAAGCTGCTTCTGGCGAAACCAGAGCAGCACACAGAAATGCCATTTACCTTCCCGCCGGAGTGGTACCTATTTATCTACTTGCACTTTGATGTGCTTTCGAACTGCTAGGTTGGCAGGAGCTGGGACCAAGCAACGGGAGCTCACCCCGTTGCGGGGATTTGAACCGCCGACCTTCCGATCGGCAAGCCCAAGAAGCTCAGTGGTTTAGACCACAGCGCAACTCACGTCCCATTTCAATGGGGCTTACTCCAAGGTAAATGATATAGGTTTGCAACTTATGTAAATATGGCTGTATGCTCAAAGTACCCACATAAAGAAGAGGTTGCCCTGTATGTTTCTGCATGACTTGCTACTCTGATCTTGGTGTCTTCTAATGGACTGCTATCTGGCAGGTGTCTGTGTGTAATTTTGCTGTATTTCTGCATCAGGTGTAATCATGGGCATAGCCAGGGGAGGCAGGGAGGGGGACCTCCCCCCCTTAATCCATAAAAATGCTGTGCTCATGTCTTCAGTGGTTCCTTCTGTAGACTCACCTCCTTTTGTTTAAGAGGCACATCCAAGACAGCAACTTGCACAGAAATTCGGGGGCTCTGTGAACAGTCCCTCTCAACAATGAGAATGTTAGCGAACATAAATGTAGCATACTGAAACTGAAATATGGACAGCCCATTTAGACATTGCAGAGTAGTCATCTATTCACCATGATTTTGTCTATTACACTTTTTTCAGTCCATCCAAGTTAGTGACAGTCACTACTGGAAATCTAATGTTTTGGTCATTTGCTGTGAGGGTGCTACCTGTCTCTTCTTTTGGATTAGATTGGGGAATCTTTCAGATGGTTTCTTTTCTTTTCGTTTTAAATAATTTTTATGGAAGCAGGCTTGAAGATTTGTTCATAAATAACCTTGCTATGAGAAAGCAAACACAATCTGAGAATGAAAGCACTTTTCCACCCAAGGATTTCCTCTATTTAAGAATACAAAAGACGGCTGCCAATCACCTACTTGACAAAGGGAGTTAATGTTCCAGAGAGTAGTGAGGTCAGGCTTTTTTCCCCCCCAGGGACCAAGTCCTTGGAAAACAGACCCCCCAACCCAAGAGTACCACTATTCTAATTTTGCATTGAGCACCCAAGAGGGTCAGGGGCATTGTGAGATAACTCTCATTTTGCCTGCCACACCTCATTTGTGGCTGGGATCTTCAACAAAAAAACTTCTACAAGTTAAGCAAAAGTAATAGAAAGTCATGGTCTGTAGTACGCTGCAACTACGGAGGTTTTTTTTGTCTTTCTGACAATGTTCTGTTGATGGATCTCATACGAATGAAACCTCCATTGTGGTACCTTCTCATAACCCTGTTGCTAAGTTTCTAGACATCTATGGCAGTGAGAGGTTTTGTCTTCAGTTAGAATTCAGCTTCTTGGTGTCTCTGTCCTAGACCCAGATAGGTTTTGGCCAAATTTAGAATGAATTGTAGCAAGTCTGAGTAGCAAAAAGATGTGATAGAGGCAGCAAAAGTGACGGTAATCAGATCAGACAATCACCAAAGCTGACAACATTCACAACATGCTGGTTCCAAATGGAAATCAGCTGTGCTCTGTACCTTTCAGAAGACAAATGGGAAGAAAAAAGTTTTTTAAAGGTGTGTCAATAAGATGTTTAATGCCTGATGGACAAACAACTTGAAGCCATTCAACATGGCTCTCCGTTCAATTGTGAAAAGACAAATTGATCATTTTGAAGAAGACTGCTCCAAAGTTTTCAAAGGAAGCAAACAACTGGAATGTTTCAAGGTTAGAAAGAGTTCAGCTTCAACATGTTTTATTTATTTATATTCTGGTCTGCTAGAATATATCTATTGGATGGTTTATTCAAGCTGCTGATTGCAATCCTCATCAAATGTCACTAGCATGCCTTTGGTACAACCAGGCAGTGTCCTGGGTACATGACACATAGTTGAAGTTTTCATACTGTGTTTTAGAAAACTCAGTGGATTCCTTAAAAACTTGGGGGGGGGCACTCAACAAGAAGATCAATAATGTTCCCTGAAAAATATCTGGCCCATTTGTTAACAATCTTTCCCTAAATGCAGACGTGTGAGTTGGATCAGTTCGTAGAAGTCATAGGAAATTGCCTTCTACTGAGTCAAACTATTGGTCCATTTAGTTCAGTATTGTCAGGGGTCTCGAGATACCTAGAGGTGCCTGAGACTGAACGTGGAACCTTCTGCATGCAAAACTGTCAGGGACAGGGCAGAGGAGGAATGGTGGGGACCACCTCCCCAGCTTGACCATTCCAGGGAGGAGGAAGAGGAAGACAGTTTAGATTTACAACAGGGGGTTGAGGAAGGTCACAGCTCAGAGGCAGATGAGGGGGAAAGTTGGGAAATCATGGGCGAGCCAGAACAACACCTGGCTGACACATTGTCATTAGAAAGCATTCCAGACCCTCCATCTCCCAGAACCTGGCAAGCCTTGAAAGTAGGAGAGCAAAGAGCTCAAAGACAGAGGGCACTTAGCAGCATCCGTAGAAGAGATGATGAGAATGAGGAATGAGGAAATGGGAGAAACAGGGGGTGGTGGAGATTCACTTGGGACAGTGCCATTATCCAAGAGGTTGGGTTCTATAGCCACTCTGTAAATACTGTATAAAAAGCAGACAGTAAGAGACATTCCCTTGTCTTTGTACATTCCTGGGCAACCAGCTAGGAGTCTCTGGCAGCAGCCTGCCACTGAGCCACACTTTCTCTCCAACTACACTCAGTTAATTCACGCTGATGATGAAGCCCACCAGGGACATTTTAATTCCCTTCTCCCACTAGCTAGATGTACAGTGTGTGTGTGTGTGTGTGTGTGTGTGTAACCAAATGCATTGCAAAATGCCTGCCTTATACAGTGGTACCTCGGGTTACATATGCTTCAGGTTACAGAGTCCGCTAACCCAGAAATATTACCTCGGGTTAAGAACTTTGCTTCAGGATGAGAACAGAAATCGTGCTCCGGCGGCGCGGCGGCAGCAGGAGGCCCCAGTAGCTAAAGTGGTGCTTCAGGTTAAGAACATTTTCAGGTTAAGAACGGACCTCCGGAACGAATTAAGTACTTAACCTGAGGTACCACTGTACCTAGAATGGGAGGCTCATGCACATCTCCAGGGGTTGTGAAGTTGGGGAGAAAGAGAGATCCTTATTGCCAAACTTTACCCCCTGGAGCCTGGGACCTGAACTGCAAGGTTTGCAGAGTGATGGTTCCACATATTCCTTCTTCCACACTGATCTCTACAACATCGAACCCTGGAATCCATGCATGGGATAGGGGTGGGGATGAGTGGGCATGTTATGGATTACCAGAGGCAGATTTAGGGGAGCATGACCAGTTCTGCATTGGGCACTGACTTCTGAGAGGGTGCCACACAGAACACTGCAACAGTGATGAGCAACGGAAAGTGGGAGGCAGGGAGTGCCAAATTTTGGGGTCACACAGGGCGCCACTGAAATTTTAAAGCCAAAAGTTCACCACTGTGGATTACAGATCTTTGGTTTGATCATGAACCTGTTTGCTCCTGTAGCTGGGAATTAAGGTGTTGCTATCTGACTTCTTTATACTGCATTAGTTTATTCATTTTGATTATATGTTTGAAGGGCTGATTTTGTAGGCTGAATTGACAGAATCCAGTCCACCAATGTCTCTTAGAGGCTGCATTATTTCATGAAGGGAAGAATTAGGCTGTTAAAGTTCATGACAGCCCAGATAAAACTGGCCTCTTTAAAGGGGAAGAAGGTGGTGTCCAAAACAGCAACAAAAGCAAAAACTGGGGAATAACGTCAAGCTGGTGCTGAATAGGGACTGTACTGAAATATATTTTAAATATTGGAGGGGGATTAAAATCCCAACACATTTTGCACTGAGTCGTCTTCTTTGTTGGCAACTGTAATATGCATTTTTGAGCTGACATTGGTGGCATTGAGTTTGGTGGACTTGTTTTAAAAGGTAAAGTATCCCTGACAGTTAAGTCCAGTCACGAACGGCTCTAGGGTTGCGGCACTCATCTCGCTTTACTGGCCGAGGGAGCCGGCGTTTGTCTGCAGACAGTTTTTCCAGGTCATGTGGCTAGCATGACTAAGCCACTTCTGGCGAAACCAGAGCAGCAAACAGAAACACCGTTTCTACTTGCACTTTGATGTGCTTTTGAACTCCTAGGTTGGCAGGAGCAGGGACCGGGCAACAGGAGCTCACCCCGTTGCGGGGATTCGAACCACCAACCTTCTGATTGGCACGCCCTAGGCTCAGTGGTTTAGACCACAGTGCCACCCGCCTCCCACTTTAGCCACTCCCAATAATGGCGTTTTTGTTTGTAACCTTACCATTACTTTGGCTGGATCATGTCTGTCAGGGCCGCCTCAGGTCCCAGCTCACAAGAGACCAACGCCAAGTCCACTTTATATACAAAGATCTTTATTGCAGTACATTGTATGCTCCACAGCCGAGGCGCACAGCCCCACGTCTGTTACGCTTAGACCGCTGAAGTCCCCTCTGAGTCAGTCCCGCCTCTACACCAGTTTAAGAGGCTTGTGCTGCTCCACCTCTTCTGTTCCTTCCTTTTCCGCAGGGTCTTCCTGCCCCCTGGGGTTTCGCCCCTCCTGGATTCCCCTGACGCTGAATCCCCAGACAGCTCTTCCCCCCTCCTTCGTGCTTTGGGACCTGGCTCCTCTTCCGGGCTCTCTGTATTTCCGCGCGCCTCCACATTTGAACTTGGCGCGCGTTCGCTACCTCTGACCTTCCTTTTGACAGTTACACTACTCCCTGTACTACTCTCCGCCCCTTCCGGGAGGACATCTTCCCCCGATCTCCTTCCCCTCTCTGCTTCCTGCTCTGCTTCTCCTGTCACACTGGAAACTCCACCCCCTTTACTCCGTTCCGGCGGAGAAGCCGGCCCCGATTCCCAACTCCCACTCGGGGTTCCCCTGCTTCTCCCCTGCTCCTGACAAGTCCCCCCTGTGACTCCCCTTCGCCTGACCACAGGCGCCCCCTTTTGGGAATCCTCCGATTCACTTGAAAGACTCATGGAATCCCTCAAGTCATTGTCATCCTCTTCCTCGTCGTCCTGGGATTCTTCCCCCTCGCTCTCAGTCTCCTCCCTCATCTGTGCCTCTTCCCCTGAACCCCTGACAATGTCCATTATTTATCTAAAGCCACAGCAGACAGCTCTCTTATTTGTATGTGGCTCCTACAGAACAGTTCTGAATACGCCTCTTTATTTTGTCCAAAGGTGGTGGTGGTAGGAAGAATACCTACAGCATTTCTGAGGGTTTCTCTTTTACATCTTTCATCCTTTAATGAGACACTCATGCACTCGTTTAGAGATACCTCCGGGATAAATTCACGAGATAGATGTTACTCTTCAAAATGTTCCCTTTATGCTACGACTTGATCAGTTTTTGTCCATCGTTCACAGCCAAAGGAAAAACGATGTTACAGAAACCCTTCCATTCTTACTGAAAGAAAAAGGTTATATAAAACAATGTTACAGAATCATGAGGCGGCGGGGGTGGGAGGGGAGCCCATGTAACTTAAAGCCAGGCTTGTTAGATTATTCAAATGAAGGAGCTTCTAACAGTTTAGTTAGGAATTAAGTTAATTGGGTTTGGTGTAAGGTTGGTGTACTTCCTGCTGGAAAGGCTCCCATATTTTCTTCCACAGAAGTACTGCCTGGTCCCCCATGTCACCCTGTTAGCCCAGACTTTAATTAGTTCTGGCATTCGCCTCATAATGATAAATGCTGAGATGATGAATGGAAATGCAAATGAGTGTGAAGTGGCTCAGCCATCAGAGCCGCATATCATTAATACTTTCCTACTGTTAAATCGATCAATGTCATCCCAGGATCCCTCTCTTCAGCGGGTGCAGATGGCCACCCGCCAGAACGCCTTCCATTATATCAGCGAGGGAAACTTTGTGGGTTTCTCCCCTCCGTATGCTTTTTATTCCTCATTTCATGATCCTTTTTGGCAGCTCAAATTCCAATATAGTTCCAGCTGAGATGCTAACTGTTATGGTCAATAAGGAAATTGCTAATTTAGAGCAAAACAAACACCAATTGGAACTAGTCTCGAATAACAGTGTTTTCCACACAGAAACACACACACACACACATTCATTTAAAAAGTGGCATGGGCGCCTTTAAAATACAGAATACAATAAACATACAGTAAATGCTGATTTACAATAAGGTAAAGGTAAAGGTACCCCTGCCCGTACGGGCCAGTCTTGACAGACTCTAGGGTTGTGCGCCCATCTCACTTAAGAGGCCGGGGGCCAGCGCTGTCCGGAGACACTTCCGGGTCACGTGGCCAGCGTGACAAGCTGCATCTGGTGAGCCAGCGCAGCACACGGAAACGCCGTTTACCTTCCCGCCAGTAAGCGGTCCCTATTTATCTACTTGCACCCGGGGGTGCTTTCGAACTGCTAGGTTGGCAGGCGCTGGGACCGAGCAACGGGAGCGCACCCCGCCGCAGGGATTCGAACCACCGACCTTTCGATTGGCAAGTCCTAGGCGCTGAGGCTTTTACCCACAGCGCCACCCGTGTCCCTAGGATTTACAATAAGCCTACAATAAAAAAAAATCATTTCCCATTTTTGATAGCTATGAACTTAATCTACAGCAGTGATCAGGAACCCATCTAGGAGAAGGGAAACTCTGATCCTAAACCTCTGTTGCCTTGCAGGATATCTTTGGGAGAAGAAAAGGCTAAGGAGTGAACCCTGCACAAATCCAGGGTAGAATCCCTAAGACGGTTGGATGGCGTCTTATACTCCTCCTTCCAGCAACTCCTGCAGCCAAGCTGGTGCCAAATGTATTCCTTGGACCACATCCGCAGTGCCAAGAGGGGGGGGGGTCTTGTCATCTGAGCATCCCAGGACCTCCATGCTCTGGGGAGGTCACTTCGGTGCTGCTAACACAGCGATTTGCCTTCACCCCTGAAGGCACACACCATTGACTCTCAAGACAGATGGATGCCAACAAGATCAGGAACCTTAGGCTCGGGGACAGAATATATCTATCTGGCCCTCGGTACTCTTCCCAGGACACACCCCTATCCCAGGGCTACAGCCCTGCTCCACACTCTAATTAATTGCTTCTACTTGGCTGGAAAATATCATTGAACAATTCTTACTTGCCTAGAAAGGGAATGGAAAATTTGTGTAGGGTGTGGGTAAATGTAAAAAGTTTGTTATGTACTGAGTTGAATAGGACCCAAAATGCAGCAGTCTGATTGGTCTTATAACAATAGTATTCAGAATGCAGCAGTCTGATTGGTCCTAGAACAATGCAGCAGTATGATTGGTCTGCAGGAGCCACCCAATCCAGCTCCAGATGGAAGTGAATCCACAACCTGATTGGCCTACAGGAGAATTCCGAAATTAGCCAATCACGTGCAGCCCATTGCGTAAATAATGTATATAAAGCAGATACTTTGGGGAAACTTTCATTCCTCCTCACCACTATGAGCTGAATAAAGAGCATGAAATCACTCTCGACTCTATTTCAAAGTTATATACAGTGTCCATCGCAATGAGCCCAAAGTACAATAGATGATGATGTAATAAAATCTCTCTCTCTCTCTCTCTCTCTCTCTCTCTCTCTCTCTCTCTCTCTCATATATGATTCAATGTCAAAAGGCAAGAGGTGATTTGGGGTTAATTGAGGATGGATTTCTATACTATGAGTACTGACCATGCACTTGTGTTCAATATATGTAAGTTGCCAGAAACCCCACCATCCTCTATAAATCTTCCTTGGCTGCTATCTGGCTTCTGAGATGCCTTCAGGCATTGCTCACACTTTCAAGAACTTCTTTACAGACATAAGGACTAGAAACATAGGCGATGGTTGTTTTCATGTGAAACCAAGAATCAAATTCTGTTCCTAATAGCACACACTGCACTTTTCCTATGCACATGAAGTACAAAGTGCCCCAATACACAACACTGGACTCCATGCTATTCCTTACAGTATGCAAACACTTTCCCCCACCCATACACTTATAAAGGTAAAGGGACCCCAGACCATTAGGTCCAGTCGTGGCCGACTCTGGGGTTGCAGCGTTCATCTCTCTTTATTGGCCGAGGGAGCCGGCGTACAGCTTCCGGGTCATGTGGCCAGCATGACTAAGCCACTTCTGGCGAACCAGAGCAGTGCACGGAAACGCTGTTTACCTTCCCACCAGAGTGGTACCTATTTATCTACTTGCACTTTGACGTGCTTTCGAACTGCTAGGTTGGCAGGAGCAGGGGCTGAGCAATGGGAGCTCACACCATCACAGGGATTCGAACCGCTGACCTTCTGATCAGCAAGTCCTAGGCTCTGTGGTTTAACCCACAGCGCCACCCGCATCCCCATGCACTTATACATGAATACCATTTGGAGTGAGAGTGAATAGTATCTCCAATTTTTTATTCTGGAATTAAAAAATGTGCCCCAGGTATCAAAAGTTTGGGAGTCCGTTAACCACTGTGTGGGGTGCAAGAGATCAGTGTTGGAAAAGAATCACAAGTTGCCGATTCAGAATTATCTGTTGGCTGATCATAATTGCAGAGATGCTCTTCACATTCCAATTTTGTTGAATCAACGTTATCCAACCTTGGAAGAGATATGGTTAAAATTTAAACAGCTTTTGCTACATACAGTGTGCCTTTTCAGTTTAAAAAAAGTTGACCTCTGGTATTATGAAAGAAAGACAATCAGTTCACCTAATAGGCACTTTATTTGCTAATCAAACCTCTCATTAACAATTAATTGGCACAAAAGTTCGCTGTCCATTATTGCTGTGTCAGTCAGACACTGTGGGCTTCGGAGAATGAAACGAAATGAGCTGGTCAGGTTATAAATAATTTCCACTGGCTACTCCTCTTACCTCAGGATCTTTAAGTAGAGGTCAATGTCCTGTCCCTTACAGCTGGAAAAATGGTTCTTTTGATAAGGGAACAAGTATTAACTGTGTGTGTGTGTGTGTGTGTGTGTGTGAGAGAGAGAGAGAGAGAGAGAGAGAGAGAGAGAGAGAGAGAGAGAGAGAGAGAGAGAGAGTTAGTTCTGCAGGGTTCACCATCTGAATACCTATTTGATTTTTTTAAAACAGGGATCTGAATTACCATCTGCAGTACCACAACACACCGTCTCACAATCTGCAAGCCCAAAATTAACTTCCCTCAGAAACACGTGGATGTCATAATGGACATTTTGCAGTAGAAGACAGTTGGGGCAGTGTTGTGTGACTGCTGTTTTTAAACCCTTCTCCTGTCTACTGGTTTCTCTTCATAAGTTATTTTTCCATGCATGGAGGGAAAGATAATGGTCCTTATACTTCTACCTCTAAGGGTGGAAAAAGGAATGATCTACAGAGGTCTAGATCAACCCTGAATGGACCAAAATCAGCATGTTTTCTGTTCACCAGTCTGAAGCTCTGCTCCTCCTCTGAGTAGTAGTGGTTGGTGGGGCAGAAGAGGCTGGGCAGGGTTGCTCACCTGTCACTGCCAGTTCCTGATGGGGAGAAGGAGTGGGTCAAGGCATGGGAGCAAAGCTTGGAACATCTGAATGGCTCCACCACCATGCTGGCACCATACCTACGTACCTACGGGACCGCCTCTCCTGGTATGTCCCACAGAGGAACTTACGATCTTCAAACAAAAACATCTTGGAGGTCCCAGGCTACAGAGAGGTTAGGCTGGCCTCAACCAGAGCCAGGGCTTTTTCGGCTGTGGCTCCGATCTGGTGGAACGCTCTGCCACAAGAGATTAGGGCCCTGCAGGACTTGACATCTTTCCTCAGGGCCTGCAAGACAGAGCTGTTCCGCCAGGCCTTTGGCCAGGGCACAGCCTGACTCCCTCCTTTGGCAATCTTCACAGAACTCTACCCAATGGTTGCCATCAATTTGATTTGAAGTAATTTTATAATGAAATGATTATAAAATGTTGTCTTATTTTATTGTTGTTAGCCACCCTGATATAAATAAAATATTATTATTATTATTATTATTATTATTATTATTATTATTATTATTATTTGCTTCACTCCTCGCATCTCACACCTCCCTGTCTTCCTCAGGAACCAGCAGTGACACTAACTGTTCAGAAGGCAAGTGAGAAATTGCACACGCCTGCCCAGCATGACCTCAGCTACTACCTCTGTATCAGGGCTGCCACAACCTGGAGGTCCCTCAACCTCACCACCACGTCAAGGAAGCACAGCACTGCTGCATCTCTGCCCCTCCTCATCCACCAGTACATCCCTTGGTTGCCTCCTCTGTTGTGGATCCTTGGAAAGCCACTTTGCCAGAGTGGGCAGGCAGGCAGAAGAACCCTTGAATAAGTTGCAAGGAAAGCTGAAACTGGGGAAAAATTTGCCCCTTTATCAAAGACAATGCTCTCCCAATCTCCCATCTCCTTGGGCATGTGGAAATCCATCAGCAGTGCTCTCTCACTAAGGCGGGTTTAATGCCTTTGAATTTAATAAACAGCTGCTGCCCAGTCCCCCCCTGTCTGCCGATATTGATTAGGGAATCTGAGATCTTAACTGGCAAGCTCGGCCATCCTGTTGATTTCAAGGTGCCAATCCCTTGGGACCAACATTTTCATGTGGTTTTTCTTCTATATTCCCTCCCTGCTTTTTTTCCTAATCAAATGCATCTGGGAGGATGGCAGTATGGAGTTGCGGGACCCTTTCCCATTTAGCTGTTTTTCCTCCCCCAAATCTCCCAGTTACTTTTTACCTTAAAATGCAAACCTGCCAATTTACACCTCCCAAAATAATACACTTGTCCAAATTTTGTGATGGTGTTCTGCAGCCAAAAAAAAAAAGTAGAAAAATGTATATTTTAGGGGGATGTGTGCCTAGAAATGTGTGTATTATTAAAACAAACAAACAAACAAACAAACAAAAATGCATTATATTCAGGAAAATTGCTTACAAAAATTTGTGTATTAGGAGGCATGAGCATTAAAGTGCTCAAGAGGGTTTTTTTAAAAAAATAGTAGAAACAAATGCAGAAATACTGCAAACTAAATTTAAGATTGGAAAAATGAAATAGTTTTAGAAAGCAAAATTAATGGATTTTGCCTGTCCTTTGATCACACTTTGAAAGTTTGCTGAGAATTCTACGCTTCACTGAAACCCGAAATAATTGTGCTAAAAATATATATTGAAGCATGGGCATAATCAGCTGAACTAACCTCCAAGCCCTAATTAATACAACAACAGCAACAACAACGAAGCTTCCCACATGGAATAGTGTTTAACATTTTACTTCAACAGCCATACCCCTATTCAATTCATTAACCAGGCCTCAGTTGTCTCTAAAGAGATGGGCTCAGTTCATACTGGGCTAACACTTCAAGGTTTGCATGTGGGGGAAAGTATGAATTGGATGATCTTTCAAATGGGCTTCTGCTTTGATCTCCTGACTCACCTGTGAACCCTATGGATGCACTGAAGGGGCATGGTCCATCTTCGTATTTCTCCCTTATAAATCTAAGTGCTGGCCCATAGTGGAGTACCAGTGGCCACTGGTTGTTGTAGGTGGAGTGAACTGGCGATTGCCCTTGGTCAAATAGTAAGACCTGACTTCCTGGCTCTATATAGCTGAAGGAGAAATTGCTATAGTGTTGGGAGGAGGATCCCACCACAAAGAAATGTATTTTTAAGACTGCATTTTGGTTTAGCAAATGTTTGTACTTCAACTATGTCACTACAACCCTGTCCATAAGGGACAAAATGGTGACCTGTCATTCTGGAAACTGGTAACAGTTTCAGTTGAATCAGTTCAGAATCAGAAAAGAATGAGTTCAAGAGGTGAACCACAAAGTTGTAACTTAATATGTAATACTTGCCATTAATCCGTTAACTCCTTTCTAACTTGCGCTATTTGTTACCTTTTCAATCTGCAAGAGAATCAAGCATCAGGAACATAACCCTAAGGCTTAAAAATTGATCCTTTGCTTTGTTTGTTTTTCCTCTCTCTTTCCCCCCCCCCTTTCCTGGTGGAACATATTATAGAGAAATGACAGCCAGCTTTGCAAGAGGTTCCTCTCTCTGTTGGGGGCAAGGCTTGCCTGACGGAGAGTGGAGAAGCTCTTCTGCATTTTTCTTCTTACGAAAAGCAGAATGCAGGATCTAACTGAGGTCAATTGTTCTGCAAGCTATGTGTCTCTGGATCTTGCAGCAGCAGCAGTCCAGGGGTGACTTGAGTTGTGCTGCTGGAAACTAGCGCTAATACACCCAGGAACCTCACCAAAATGCTGGAGAGGGTGCACCTCCACAGGCACATACCTCCACATGTGGTGGGAGTGTCCCAAAATCCAACTATTCCGGACAACAGCCATTCAAGAAATATGTAAAATAACTAAGCAAGTATTAGACTTCACCCCAGAATTGGCCCTACTAAACATCTTCCAAGACAACAATGCCCATTTACACCACAAAGAACTCATAACCCACCTACTTTCAGCAGCCAGAAACACCATAACCAGACACTGGAGAGACCTGTCAGGAGTAAGCGTAGACCAATGGTACCAAATAGTATGGGAAACAGCCCTACTAGAAAAATTAACTAATAAACTGAAACTGACACAGGGACAAACAGAAGAAGACACCTTCACCCTGGTATGGCTCCCCTTTATCACATACACAGCCCAACAGGACAATGACAATAATCCACCAACAGCATACAAATCAATATGGCTAACCTGATCCAAAACACCCACCCACCTCACTCACACATGAAAACAAAGATCACCACAGCCAATCACAAACAAACAATCACACCCTAGGCCAACCCCAACCTCTCTCACCACCAAAGGAACACAAGTGAACAACACAAGCAACGCTGACACCAAACCCTACATACATTAAGCATAATAGAAACACCGCCACCCGACCCCACCCCTATCCATCTCCCCTCCCTCCACCCCCTTTCTTTTTTTTCTTTTTTTTTCTTCTCCCCCTAATGCCTCAACAAATGAAACGGATTTGTAAAAATGTTACATGGGGGGGGGGGAATACGAGGCATTACACTTACACTGTAAAACAAGAAAACCCTTAATAAAATATTTTTTTTTAAAAAAAGAATTGTTTTTGCATCTTGCTGAGCACTGTCAGAACATTTAGGCCAGCTTCCTGCAACCTGCTTCCTTCCATCATACAAGCCCATTCATGCCCAGCCAAAGCATCTGGGGGCTGCCCATTGAATCTCTGCAAGAGTGAGTCCTTGCTCTGGGCTTGCCTCCATCCAACCAAGAAGCATACCCATATGCATAATGTTGACTCTTTCGCACTCTAAAACAGGGACAACAAACACAGTTAGCCCTTCCTCCATGACCATTGATCATCACGTTGGGAGTTTTAGTCAACAATGTCTAGAGGGCACAATATGGTCTATCTCTGCTCTAAAATTAAACTATTTCAGTTGTAAGAGTCAAAGGTGCCTCAAATTCAGGAAAGGGATTATGCATCAACTATCAGAAAGAGTTTTGCCCTAGATGATTTTCCAGTTAGCCTGGGGCTCCCCCAAAGGTTACCCCAGCCCTTAATATGTACCACTTGTCAAGTTGGGATGTTTCTGCTTGTGATCATCTGTATAACTAATAATCCTGCATCAGAATCAAAACTTATACTGAAAATTGCAAGTAGTCCACATGTTTCTTCATTGTCAACTGGTTAGTTAACTATATATCTATATACCTATATAGCTACACACACACACACACACACACACACACACACACCTGGTTACATGCTGATTTCACTGAGTTTACACAGAGGCTCTAAATTACATGGGAAATTAGAGTTGATAATGGTTCAGAAGACAATTGTTTGCTTCTTACCTATATACCTGATCCAGGTAATATGTGTTGAGGACAAGATGTAACTGGGCATCTCCTGTCAGGTACTTAATACAACATGAAGTGAGGGGAAATCAAGGTTACGGTGTATAGTTACACCTGAGCCTGACTCCTCAGGGTTTGAGTTCCACGTCAAGTGTATCACCCTATTAAAAAGGAGTCATTTAAGACGGGACAAGGTGTGGAGTGCTGAAACATCTAGGAGCTGAGCCTTCTAGATGCACAGTTCAAAAAGCTTTGGAGGAAAGCAGAGGCAATGCTTCAGAACTGGGAGGCGACTGTACTATGTGATGAAGTGACATTGGACTTTGCTCGTTCTCTGAACTGCTCGATCGAAATGTCTAATTAAAGCAAGATGAAAGTTCCATTATCATCATTGGCATCGCGGTGAATGTTACCTGGTCCCCAGATCAGGTGCCACGCTGTGTACACTTTGAGAATGTGAACCAAGAAAAAAAAATATTCTAGGGGGATTTGCTGGAAGAGCAGAGAAGCTGCTGAAACACAGAGTCTGAAAAGTAAAAAGTATATTTAAAATGCAGCAGAGCTTAGTTTCTGCAGTAAAAGTTATGCACCTAACCCAGACAAAGTTGCACCATAGGATACTGAGTAATAGATGTGGATACACATTTATAATAATAATAATATTTTTTTATTTATACCCCGCCCTCCCAGGCCTTATCCCTGCCATGTTTCAATGCAGATGGGAATGTGAACTCCACATATCCCACATTCTATGTAGAGGCATTTTAGGAACACAAGAGGCAGGGGGCACCAACTTTTAGCATCGCACAGGGCACCGCTGAAATTTGAGAACCCACAGTCCACCACTGTTCTATGTCTTTGTGGGAGAAGGCATTCCAGACACACTCCAACAACCCCAGTTACATCTATATAGAGGCAGTTCTCAATATTCTCCTTGCTACAGTCCCCCAAAATTCTCTCATCAAGCATTGACCTGGTTCTCAGGGGCTCCTACTGAGTGCTATAGAACGATCAATAATACCAGTAATAATAATAGTAATAATAATAATAATAATAATAATAATAATAATAATAATAATTTATTATTTATACCCCACCCATCTGGCTGGGTCCCCCCAGCCACTCTGGACGGCTTCCAACAAAACACTAAAATACAATAACCTATTCAACATTAAACACTTTCCTAAACAGGGCTGCCTTTAGATGTCTTCTAAAAGTCTGATAGTTGTTCTTCTCTTTGACATCTGGTGGGAGGGCATTCCACAGGGCGGGCGCCACTACTGAGAAGGCCCTCTGCCTGGTTCCTTGTAACTTGGCTTCTCGCAGCAAGGGAACTGCCAGAAGGCCCTCTGCGCTGGACCTCAGTGTCCGGGCAGAACGATGGAGGTGGAGATCAAGGTCAAAGTGGACCACAGTTGAGAGTAGTCATGTTTAGTGAGTGGATCAGCAGTGGGTGCTGCAGCGGTGGGGCAGCACCGCTCACCTGATGTCTGGTCGGTCATGTTGCTGCTGCTACTGGGAGGTAGAGGGGAAGGCTATGGTGAACATGGTGTGGTGCGAATACACCAGCGGCATTGACCTGGTGTTCCTGCCAATGCATTTGCACCATGCCAGCATTGACACCATCTCACCCATCTACCTCTGCCTCCTGGTAAACGGCAGCAATGCTGCTCATCAGAGGTCAGGTGAGTGGCAGTGCCTCACCATGCCACCTACTACTGGGGGGGATGAGCCAAGAATGGGGTCGGGGCAAGGAGTGGAACTCCCACCTATTCATCAAACTTGGCAGACGTTTTACCACTTAATAATGATGTTTTGCACCAGCTACTTCTCGCAACCTGTGAGCGATTCCTGTAAGAATTATAAAAGGAAGGTATGCATTTTTCTGTTGTAGAAATGAAATAGTTGGCAGAGCTTGAATGTGTTCTTAAAATTAACAGTGATAATTATAACATTACAACTGGAGTTAAAACAGCATACCATATCAAAAACCTGGGTGTTTGTTTGATAAATTTGCAGGAAGAATGAAATCAGCAAGGAAATCTCAAGCTTAACAACAAAGAGTGCTAAATGCATCTGGTGTGTGTCTCTCTGTGTGTGTATGTGTGTGTGTGTGTGTTAAACATTCATAATGATTGAATAAGTTGTGAAAATCAACCAGATGGTGTAGCTATTGTCCTTGCCATATTCTAAAGACTAATAGAGTTTGTATTCCAAGATTTATATTTTGTCGTCATTTAATTTATGTATCAATAATACATAATAACTCAAAAAGAGACTTACAGTTTAAGAAAGAATCCAAAATCTATATTAGGACACTGTCTTTATTTGACTTAAGAAAGCATCATAACACGGTGTGCAAGCTTTTCAGTTTTCCAGAACTGTTCAGCAGGGTAGATGGTAAAACACACACACACACACGGAGGGGGGAGGCCAATTCATTTGTGTCTTCAAGTATTGAGAAGTGTGAAGATGTATCTTTATTCTCCAAGAGAGCATTTCCTTCCAGCCACTAGGTAACGCTACCCAATTTCACTTCTATCCACATTTTTCTTTTGCTTAGTGTGCTGACTAAAATTAATATTTACCTTTGTTTATACAAGGAGTAAAGGACGCGGGTGGAGCTGTGGGTAAAACCTCAGCGCCTAGGGCTTGCCAAACGCATGGTTGGTGGTTTGAATCCCCGCGGCGGGGTGAGCTCCCGTCTTTCGGTCCCAGCTCCTGCCCACCTAGCAGTTCGAAAGCACCCCCAAGTGCAAGTAGATAAATAGGGACCGCTTTATAGCGGGAAGGTAAACGGCGTTCCATGTGCTGCGCTGGCTCACCAGAGCAGCTTCGTCACGCTGGCCACGTGACCCAGAAGTGTCTCCGGACAGCACTGGCCCCCAGCCTCTTAAGTGAGATGGGCGCACAACCCTAGAGTCGGACACGACTGGCCCGTATGGGCAGGGGTACCTTTACCTTTTTATACAAGGAGTGCTGAGCTTCCCTTCATTCATGTCCTGTTTTCAACCTACCCAAGGACCTTGTGTGTCTCACCTGAGGATGGAGGAATAATACAGTGACAGCTAGTTGTTGCCTTTGCAGAGATAGGGCCCCAGTCATTATGTATGTTCTCCTTCCCAGGAGACCTGGGTGCAACCTGAAACCTGCAAAGCACCTGAAAGGGCCTTATTGGAATGTCTGCAACCTCTTCCTAACCAACATCTTGAGATTCTTACTAGATGCAGATATGGTGGCCTGACCAATAGCCTCTCCCCCGTCTTCCACCAAATGATCTGTTTTCACCATCTGGTCTCATGAAGAGTTCTGAGGAATCAGAAGCCTGCAGGTTATTTTGTGACATTTTTTGTTGACCTAATAAGGGCGTAAACGGGCCACAAAAATTTGCCTTGTATATGTTGGCAGGCAACCCAATCTGTTTCAGTTTCACACTGTATTTTCCCAGTTCAATGTGTTATTCCGATTTGTTAGACCCAAAACTCTGTTTTCCCTTTTACTATAATGGGGAGCGAGGAAATGGCTATCGCTTCCCTCCCTTTTTACAGAAGCAGATAAAATTTGCAGGCTAACACTTGTGAGTGAATTAAGACTGCCAAATTTCAGGCTGATGCAACTAGGGTTTTTTGCGTGTGCAAGGAACGTTTAAAGCTTTTTTAAAGCCTTATAATTTTGCATTTTTAAAAAAATGAAAAACTGGTGACATAAGGGAGGTGCCTCTGGGTAAGCGGGTAATATTAGGCTGGCAATGAAGTGAAAAAACAAAAGAGACAAACAACCCCCACCCCACAGGGAGGAGGGGATATAATGTTAATAAAACCAGTGTTTTTTTCTGGGGGCACTCAAGGGCACGCAGTACTGACACATTTTTTGTCTAGAAGGAAAGCAGTACATAAAACTACTAATACTTGATAGCAAGAATTGAATGTAATAAAATCACTGGTACCCTAAAACAGAAGAGAGGAAGATGAAACTTTAAACAAGCAAACTAAAACCAGGAGGGGGAAAATTGGAAATGGAAAAAAAAGAAGCACACACAAACCTAAGGAAAATATGAGAAAACAAATGAAATGAAAAACAAATAATTAAATTAGGTGTTGTTTGTTGGAAAACAGAAAGAGATTAGAATTAAAAGGAATGAATAAATCACACCGAAAGCCCTACAGCTGAACTAAGGGGGAGAGAGAAATAGAAAGATCGTATAGAGAGCTCTCCTAAAAGTTAGCAAAGATCTCTCCCTAAATAACTCCCAGTGTAGTGCTCTGGAAAAATAATTACCGTAACTAGGATTAAAACTCAGGCCTGTTTGTCAAAACCAAATATTCCTCCAACTCTCTACCACCTTCCCACTTGAATTCAGCTCGGTTTTACTTAAAAATAAAAAATGCACCAGTTACTTTATTTTAATGCATCAATTTCGGGGCACCCAAATCCACAGAGCATCTCAGGACATTAGGGAGTTCTTGATCTGACGCAATAGGCCAACACTGGTTATGTGTGTGGGAAGCATGGTTTTACAATGTTTGAGGCTGTGTATATAGTGTTTCTACAGCATTGTTTTAAAAGCAAACAATTATTCATAATACAAGAAATATGGCCACTGGCTCAATATAGTCACCTCCTTTGTTCACATGACCACAACTGTTTTCAGTGTTTCTGAGACAATACCTTGTAGTGTTCAAGAAACTGTGATCTTTTGTTAATACCAGAAAACATCCAAAAGAACAATAAAACAGTACTTTATTAAAAGTAAACTTTTCCTAAATACGGTGGTACCTCGGGTTAAGTACTTAATTCGTTCCGGAGGTCCGTTATTAACCTGAAACTGTTCTTAACCTGAAGCACCACTTCAGCTAATGGGGCCTCCAGCTGCCACCGCGCGATTTCTGTTCTCATCCTGAAGCAAAGTTCTTAACCCAAGGTATTATTTCTGGGTTAGTGGAGTCTATAACCTGAAGTGTATGTAACCTGAAGCGTATGTAACCTGAGGTACCACTGTATTAGTATTTGGCATTAAACAAGACATCAATATACTTAAAAAGAGGGTATCTCAAAAAATACATAACTCCATCAGGCACAATTCAGCCAAAGCTAAGCTCCTTTAAGCTTACAGTTAACATTTCCATTGAAGTCAATGGATCTGAATTGTGCCTAAAAAGATAATTTGGAAGGTACATGTCACAATGAAATTAAATAACATGCATTTGTAATTCCTATAAATTTGCATCAAGTAAATTCCTATGAACAAAATTAAATTCATTGAAGATTCCTTTTTTATATAAAGCATACCACCATCCTTAATTAAGTTATTTCTTTTGCTAACGTAATAAACCAGGGGCACTGCATATTCTGCACTGTGGATACAGTAAATAGCATGTTATATTCACCTTTTTCATGTATTCCCTATAATACACCACTGGTGGGCAGCAGCCAAGTGCAATGTGACTGAGTATGATTGAAAGATCAAAATGTAACTTCACAAGAGTGTACATGAAAATAATCTGGAACTTAGTGTGTTTTGCAAATAGGCATTCTTGCTATCCGGTGTTTAATAATTCATCACCCCAGCCCAGCAAAACTCAGTGAACAATGAAATAACTCAGAACCACAAATATTAGAGCAAGGACATAGCAAAGGGAAAATCTAGTATGACATAGCTCTGGAGTTTAAGAACAGATTGGAGCTGTAATAAATATACACACATATTCAAAATGCATGAAATTTCCCAATGTTACCATTCAACATTTTAATGAATTATTCAGAATTTCAATTTAAACATTCCTTTTCGATATTCAATATTCAATTTTATTTTATTATTTTTTTACTGTAAAATGCAGATATTTAAAGCTTTGGGGCATCTTTTAATTTGGTAGGTTCCAAATTCGAAAATACAAATGTTTATTGCATGTTATCTATCAAATGCTATACAGATATATTTTTGTAAAAAAAGAAATGCAGTTATAAGTCAGCTATCAAATACTGTCAAATATTAAACTCTGTTGTGATCCTCCTGCAAATTGTGCCACATATAATATAACAATGATTTCCAAACATTCTCCTGGGAACTGATTTCTCTGGAATCCTATTGAGGTGACTTTTATCAGAAGACAAGCTTTCCTAAAAGACATAATGTTTATCATCAATCTGAATCTTCTTCTGCCCTGCACAGGCACAAGGCAATGTTCAGTGCGCTCAGCACTTCACAGTGGATAATGTGATGACCCAACAATGCATGTGCCCTAGCGCATATCCCCAAATCACCTTCATTGAACAGGCACTCCTTGGCAGACAATGTGGAACTCGCTCTCTTGAAGGAAGTAAGTAGGAAAAGCTCTGTGATATGCCATTGCACATCAGCTATCAGGACTGTCGAATACACCAGATATAATTGTGCGCCAACTACCAAATATTATGAAATATCAGTTGTCGAATGTCAACCATGGAACTGAAATATTCCTGAGTGTCAAAGGCAGGTATCAAGTAGTCGGTGAATATCTGACAAATATTTGGTTATTCAGAGAATATCTGGAGGCTATTTGACTTCAACATTCACAAGGGAGAATTTTGGGGGGACAAATTAATTTCAGCATGTGTAAGAACGATCATAACAGATCCCTCCGCAGGCGAGGGGATCAGCATAGGTTTAGACTGAGCTGTCTTTCCTTCATCATCCTCCCTGGTTGACTGTCAGAAACTCCCAAGAGCATGAATATATTGTGGGAGGAGGGTTGTATGGATTTGTGCCTTGCAGGGACATGTAGGTCACCCAGTGAAAGCAACTGCACATAGCCAAGGGTTTTTGTGCAACTGAAGCATTTAAAGTTTGGGGTGTTTTTAAAAGGAATCCTCCTCTTTGAGTTTTTGAAGACAATTTGCATGAACATGACATCAGGGGTGAACAGCGTGGAGGAGCAGAGCCATGGATCTGACCTCTCTATTATGCAGTCACTGCAGGCAAGGAACGCTGCAAGTCCAATGTAGCTCATTTTTGTATGTAGTTATTGGTCCGTATAGTTGAAGCTATGGTTTTCCCAGTAGTGATGTATGGAAGTGAGAGCTGGACCATAAAGAAGGCTGATCGCTGAAGAACTGATGCTTTTGAATTATGGTGCTGGAGGAGACTCTTGAGAGTCCCATGGACTGCAAGAAGACCAAACCTATCCATTCTAAAGGAAATCAGCCCTGAGTGCTCACTGGAAGGACAGATCCTGAAGTTGAGGTTCCAATACTTTGGCCCCTTCATGAGAAGAGAAGACTCCCTGGAAAAGACCCTGATGTTGGGAAAGGTGAAGGGGACGACAGAGGATGAGATAGTTGGACAGTGTTCTTGAAGCTGCTAACATGAGTTTGATGAAACTGCGGGAGGCAGTGGAAGACAGGAGTGCCTGGTGTGCTCTGGTCCATGCGGTCACGAAGAGTCGGACACGACTAAACAACTAAACAACAACAATAGTGGTTCCCGATGGGGATACATTTTTACCCATGGCAGATGTTACTTTTAAGTTCAGTGAGATAACTGGATGACTATTGTAATGTCCGTATTTAGATCATGGGTGGGAAATCTATGGCCCTCCATATATTGCTGGACTGCAACTCCCAAGATCTCCAGTGGAAACAGATGGGGGTTGTCCAACAATGTCTGGAAGTCCTCAGGCTCCCAACTCCTGACTGAGATGCATATTTGCATTGCCATGGACACTGATTTCCCTTGCTTGATTTGGGTGATTCAAGTAGCTGCTGGATAGCTCAGACAGTAGAGCACGAGACTCTTAATCTTGGAGTTGTGGGTTTGAGCCCCTCATTGGGCAAAAGATTATTGCAGGGGGTTGGACTAGACTCTCATTGTCCCTCTACAATTCTATGATTCTAAGTCTAAACAACCACCTCCCAGTGTGATTCCTGTACCCAGCTCCTTAAAAGAATAAAAATAAATCATGGTCATATTCCTAACATACTGAACAATAAGTAGAAATCAGAAGAAAGTGTGTGTGCAATTTTGTGTAGAAATAAAACCGAGTTGCCTTAAACAAATTATGCTTACAGTAGAGTTTAATGCTTTTGTGAATCTTAGAATTGGTTGGATTACTAAATCCTTGGTTGCTAAAGGTTAAGTAACTTTTTCTTGAAATAATTGTGTGAGATTGTGCCCTTGGCAAAGTTCTACCAAATTCAGTTATCCACATAATCACAAGCAGGACTCAACAGGAATGTTGGACAAGATTCTCCTCAACAAAGTTACATGATTAACCAATTCCACTCTATATTCTTTTCATGAAATGTGAAAAGAAAATGTGATTTCTTCCCTTTCCCAAATAGGAACCAGCTTTAACAGTGCAATCCCATACCTGTCTATTCAAAGGTGAACTCAATGGACTTACGCCCATGTAAGCGATGATGATTAAGAGTTAACATGGAACTTGATTCAGTGTTCGGTTAAGCTTCCAATTTGTGTATTAGCTCCAAACACTCATGAGTAAATGTGTACAGAAGATTAAAAACCCATGGAAAAGTTTGCTAAATAATTTTGGCGCTTTCTTGACAGCACTCCTATTTTGTAGCTAGTATAATGCTCTGCTTAGACCTGGGTCCTACTGTTATATGTTTGTGGTTGGGCTAGAGCAGGGGTCAGCAACCTGTTTCAGCCATGGGCCGGTCCACTGTCCTTCAGACCATGTGGTGGGCCGGACAATATTTTGAAAAAATAATAATGAACGTATTCCTATGCCCCACAAATAACCCAGATATGCATTTTAAATAAAAGGACACATTCTACTCATGTAAAAACACACTGATTCCCGGACTGTCCGTGGGCCGGATTGAGAAGGTGATTGGGCCGCATCCAGCCCCTGGGCCTTAGGTTGCCTACCCCTGGGCTAGATGTTATCTTAGGGTCCCTTGCAGTCATGTGATTTTATAGCTGTGAGACTACAATCTGTGGAAGAGGATAACTGCAAAGAAAATGATCAAACCTGTTTCTTTGCTAAGGAAAGGAAGCACTGGGTGACTTTTCTGGTGGGTCAACAGTTCTTTAAAAAAAGGAGCTCCCCTCCCACATATACACAGAGAGTTCAGATTTTTAAACTTTGGCATGTATAATTTCTTTGAATTGTTCAAATATCAAAAAATCTCATATATTCACATGAATTAATACAGCAATAAGAATTCCTTTAGGCACTTCTTCAGGATTTTGTGGCAAAAAGAAAATATTTTTAAAAAGTCACTGACCCAATTCCAACCCAACATCAATTTATCTCAAAAGATGTCATTTCTAATTTGCTTAACACCTTAATTAAATGAAACTGGCTATCTTGCCAAAAGACTAATAACGGCGAATATCTTGTAAGAGATTTCTTTTGATAATGAGTTCTGGAAGTGATTAATGCTTACACATATGTAAACATTTTCACTATGTCATTAGCCGCTGTGGTGCTAATTTATACAGATTAAGGCAGGGAGGCGACTATGGATTTACATTGCATGAGTAATCTATGTAAGACAGGAACAATATTTGAATTAGGTGAGAAGGGAGATTTTAATCCCCCCCTTCTAATTCCTAATCTTTTGATGCTATTTATTACAAATATATAAATGGTAATTTCTAATGATATTATACGAAGTTAAACAAGGCAGTCGTTCCAGGGAGAATGCAGCCTGTGTCTCAGTCGGGGTTCCTTTTACAAAGGAAGATGTACCTGCTTTTGTTTCAAGATTACCCGTATCTTTTGATTCCATATTATCAGTCAAATGTAATTGAGATGCAGAAAAATATATAATCTGATGCAATCTGATGACATGCAGATTCAAAGGCTGCTCTTACCAAAGTTGGCAGGTGTGAAGTTATCACTCTGTGCTTTCTGAGGTCTCTGTTCTATTGTTCTTGTAGTCAAAGTACAAAAGAAACAGCTCTGGTTGGGAAGGAACAGATTTCCAAGTTTCCACCTGAACAGGATCCCCATTGTTTCCTAATTAACCGTGCCTTATTAAGCCTTCCAGCGCAAGGGAAGGGGAAGCTGATAACAATGTATCTATATTACTCATTGCAGATTGTTATCCCTGTCGGGTGTTGTGGTTTGTTTGCTTTTTTGGCTTGCTTGCTTGTTTGCTTCAAAATTAGTCACCAAATCTAATCATCATAGAGGAGGGAGAAAGGTTGTTTTCTGCTGCTCCAGAGAAGCGGACACGGAGCAAAGGATCCAAACTACAAGAAAGAAGATTCCACCTAAACATTAGGAAGAACTTCCTGACAGTAAGAGCTGTTCGACAGTGGAATTTGCTGCCAAGGAGTGTGGTGGAGTCTCCTTCTTTGGAGGTCTTTAAGCAGAGGCTTGACAACCATATGTCAGGAGTGCTCTGATGGTGTTTCCTGCTTGGCAGGGGGTTGGACTCGATGGCACTTGTGGTCTATTCCAACTCTATGATTCTATGATTCTATGATCTTAAACTGCCATCAGTAATCCATACCAGAAATGGTGTTCTGTGTGAAACCTTTCTGTAGGAGAGCAATGCAACTGATGTCTGTGCTGGTGGCAGAGTATTCACATCTGATGATGCTTGTGGAACTGTATACACGGCCTTGTTTTGAGTCACTGTCCTAGGGTGGCCATACACTCCGCAACAGGTGTGCAGCCTTCTGTTACGTTTGTAGTTCTGGGATCAGGAAGAGCATGTGCCTGCAACATCTACCACATCATCATCATAGAGATGTGGCGTGTTGCATAATATTGTTTGGCCCACACATTAGATCCTTGAATGACGATTCTTCTTAAGACAGCCCAGACTTTTTACATAAATCCACTTACAACAGCGCGACAAAGTAGGCCAACATTCCAACCTCTCACATTGTGGGTGGGTGTGAGGATGAGAAATCATGGGTTTCAAAGGGCCATGCCCTGTAAATTTAGAAGATCTGAACTGGCAATGTTCTGGCTCACACAGTTCGGTGGAAATTCAGGTGTGGTCCAGGAATTTGTAAATTGCCCCAGTATCCACAGGGATACAGCTGTGGCGAGGAGGCAACATCTGATTGTGATTCCAAATAATATTGCACCACATTCCATTCTGTCAGCCACAACTTGCTTGTCAACCGTTCAGGGTGGGGGGCAGAAGGCTGGGCCAGTTTTTTGACATCTAGGTCAGCTTTGAGTGGGTGTGTATGAGGGAGTTCTTTGAGCAGGGCCGTCTTAAGTATATCTGGTGCCGTGGTGCAAAGCTCCTTCCGGCACCCCCTGTCTCCCAGAGTTTTTTTAGGGAGGACGGCGCTGCCGGCGGAGCTGGAGGAGGTGGGCAGCGGCTGGAGGGCAGTTCCTCCGGCAGGGAAGAGGTGGAGGCTAGACGCGGCACCTCCCGGCTCAGCTGGCCGCTTCATGCTGCAGTGGCCACGGCAGATGGAGGCTCTAGGCGCAGCACTGCTTCAACGCGGCATGGCGGAGGTGGGCAAGGGTGGCGAGCTGATACTGGGAGGTGCCACATCCAGCCTCCACCTCTTCCCTGGCACCCTCCAGAACTTGGCACCCTGGCGGCCTGTGCCACTAGCCTCTATGGGTAAGACGCCCCTGTCTTTGAGCAACATACAGACATCAGAGAATGTGCTTGTGGAGCCACATGGGAGGGTGGAAGTAGTTGTGTGTCAGGTGAACAGGCAGTGAAATGAGATGTTAGGTCACAATGGTTGTTACTTTGTGGCAATATAGTTATCAACAAAGCACTCCAGTGTCATGGGCTGGTTGGATGCAGAGGAATGGTGGTAGGAACCAGCTGAGGAACCACCAAAGGAAGAAGGTTCAGAGCCCAGGGAGTGGTGGTGGGAGAATGATGAGTGGTCAGAGGGAGAAAAGGGAGAAGACGGAGAAAAGCAGGTGTTGGAAGCTGAAGATTTAACAAGGCTTAGTGAGTTGGGAGAGTCTCTAGCAGAGAAAAGTCCAGGATCAGAGGCAGAAACTAAAGCAGGGGAGTGGGAGGAAGGAGGCCAAAAGGCAGAGATGAATCAAACAGGTGAAGAGTCACAAGTATATTCCCCTTCTGCTGCGACAAGTTCCCCTCCCCACTTGTCTCCCAGAACCAGTAGAGGCATGAAAAGGGCGGAGGAGAAATTGGCTGCAAGCAGACACAGTCTATGATTGCTTGGGGAAAACCCTGGAGAGACTTTTGAATCCTCCCTACTCAGCCAAAAAGTTAACAGGGCGAGTCAGTAACTAGAGTCAGTAACTGCATCTCAGCCTAGCCTGTTGTTGTGTGAGGATAAAAATGTGGAGGGTGAAAACCTCCTGCGGAACACCCTCCCTTCAGATGTGAAGGAAATAAGCAGCTATCTTCTCTTTAAAAGACACCTGAAGGCAGCCCTGTTTAGGGAAGTTTTTTATATTTAATGCTGTATTGTTTTTAACACTTGATTGGAAGCCACCCAGAGTGGCTGGGGAAACTCATTATTATTATTATTATTAAGGCCATTTTGAGCTCCTTGGAGGAGAGCAATCAATCAATCAATCAATCAATCAATCAATACTCGTCCCTGAACAACTAACAAATGAAGCTGTGAGCTCAGCTGAAGATGGAGCACAGTCAGCTGAGCACTTTGAGAGATTACAAGGTGCAGGTACACATGTCCTCTGTAGTAAAAACAGTTCTGTTGAGCTTTAGCGGCTGTGGTAGATTTGCGGGAATAAGACAGTGGGGGAAGCAATGCGCTAATTTTCTGGCGGCAGCACCTGAGCACACAACAGTCCTTTCAAGCATTTCATTCTGAACAGAATAAATACATGTAGGGAGACGCACTCCAGCCCTACCTATGCACATTCCTTAGATGCTTGGAAAGAGTCTATATGTACAGCTGAATGTGCAGAGAGCTCTTCCCATGAAACCCATGAATTAGCAAAAGTGGAAATTAGCATCTGTTCAGGAGTTCAAATAAATTGTGTGAGTTGGGGAAAAGCCTGTCATTGCCATGCTGCCCCTGTACTCCTCCTACCTTTAATGAATACCAGAAAAGGGATCAAGTGCCCAGCCAGTATATGAACATACTTTAGCAAGATGGTCATTTTTATAAGTATTTTCATCCCTCACTATCAATCTTTCTTCTGTGTTAAAACGGTTTGCAGCTACTGCCGCAGCCCAGCTCCTGCAGTGGGAACCTGCCCCTCTCATGGTTAACTATTAAAATCCGTTTTTTTTAAAAAATGTAAATAACTTCAATGAGATGTAGCTTTCACCTCTGCTCCCAATATAATACAAGAAGAGTTTTGAAAGGTTTCTTTTGCAAAAGTTTGGCACTTCCATACATTGTGCATAGTGTTCAGTAACACAATTTCAACCAGAAAAAATATACACTGTTTGTGAAGCAGGTTTCATCTGTTTGTGAACTTCCAAAAAGAATAACATTTCTTGACGCATCTGCACATTGGTTAGTTTGCAAATAGGGCATTTCATAAACATCAGGAATTGGAGTTTGGGTTTTTACGTGCTTGCATTTTTTATATTTTTGGGGTCCTGTGCCCTTGGAATCTCTCTGCTTCTTTTTTAAATACTAATTTAAAAGTCACGAAAAAGGATGCACTTTCTTTCATCGGCGCATTATCTTTTTGATTACTGGGCACAGCGATGGGGAGCTGAAGATTTTCATCTTTGATACCACACAGTCGAAAGTGCGCACAGATCAAACCGCAACAGTATTTCCAGCTCGACTTTTACCTGCAGCAAGAGCCGTCTAGGCAAATAGCCCAAAGCATATTTAGGGCTGCCCTGCAGTCAAGGAGACACATCAAGTGAGTAGACAGCGTCAAAAATAAGTCAGCTGGAATGTAATTGGCTTGGATCACAAGGCTGCGAGACCGGGGCTATTGGTAAACTACAAAGCCGTTTTGACTGTGTTTCCTGCTTCTCTGGCCCTAATGTGAATAATTCCTGTAGAAGGTGATAAAGACGACAGAGGGAATTTTACCTAATGCAGATGGACATCTTAAGGCAGAGAGATCTACCCATCCTTCCAATTAGCCTACTAGGTGCAGCTTGATATAAAGCAGAAAAAAGAGCCCTGAGGACACGAAGCAAGGCGGGGAGAGGAACACAGCTCAGCATGTTTGTAGGAAATCCAATTATTTGTCTGACGCTTTGAATTCAAAAGTGGATTCCGAAAGTCCTAAAGCAATTATGATTTGCCACTGAAAGGGACTGGCTCATGCCAGCAGCTAAACATTTGCATTGTTTTTGGCTGGCGTGCAGCATTTACACTGCAAGGGCCCTGAAGCACCATCACTTCAGCATGTCGCCAAAGTGATTTTAATTTTTAATAGGGCTATTTTAAACACATTGGTTAAAAAAAAACAAAACTATTTCATGGTAGGGACAGAAGAGACCCCCCCAAAAAACTGAACTTTCTTCAGCTTTTAAAAAACGATTTCATGAAAGCTGAATCAAATCTCCATCTAGGAATGTTTGATACGTGCATTTAGCACCTGATGATAGTCTTTTTTTATATATTTAAGATGGAATATTTGACTGTTTTAACAGTTGACATGCAAGGGAAGATAGCATTTTACAGCTGACATGCCATGGCATTTGATACCATTTCTGGACCTGGGGCATCTTTGGGCTCCAGCACCGGTTGGGTTTCTATTCCTCTCACTGTGCAGATATTGTGTAGGATTGGTTCATCACATGTCTGTGCTGTGCATTCCAGCACCGACTATTGGAATCACGGGAGCGGATGTTTACTCCCATTGCTCGGTCCCTGTTCCTGCCAACCTGGCAGTTCGAAAGCACGTCAAAGTGTAAGTAGATAAATAGGTACCACTCTGGAGGGAAGGTAAACGGCATTTCCATGCACTGCTCTGGTTTCGCCAGAAGTGGCTTAGTCATGCTGGCCACATGACCTGGAAGCTGTACGCTGGCTCCCTTGGCCAATAAAGCGAGATGAGCGCCGCAGCCCCAGAGTTGGCCATGACTGGACCTAATGGACCCTTTACCTTTACCTTTACCAAACTTTGTACGATGAAAGATGAGCTGAGCTTTATGTATTCAGCAAATATAATGTCCAACACTGAACAGAGATTCCAGATATTGGCTGCTGTTTCGTAGATCTTCATCAGCGTGATGGGAGAATATAGAATTGTTTCATAAGCCCATCTTATTTCAAATGAATATATGTAAATGAAAATATCAAATGCTGTGGAGCAGTGCTCATGTAATAATGTAGTCACTGCTGTTATTGTTTGAAGGAATTCTATAGAGATTGTCTATTACGTATGTATATGGTCATTGTGTTGCCTAAACATTGTTGGCCCTCCATTCTACAGCATTGATGTTGTGCCCCCTGAGGTGCGGCGCCCAGTATGGCTGCACTAGTCATGCTACCCCAAAACCACCTCTGTTGAGAGGTTTCCTATGATGAGGAACTGGGAGGTGGACCCTGGTGTTACATTACCTTGGTGCATTGGGACTAAGGCTGGGTTATTATGTTATTTGGGTGGCCATCAAGCCACACCAGTGCTCAGTAGCAGCCAGCAAGATGGGGTGAGCGGTTTCCAAATGCTGCACATCTCTGCCGGTTACAAAGGGGGTGGGGGCAAAGCCCCAGGGAGCTCAGCATAACACAGACCAACAGCAGAGCCAATCCTGCATTTTCCTCCATTGCAGGGGGTTGGTCTAGATGGCCCTTGGGTTCCCTTCCAAGTCTACAATTCTATGATTCTATAATCCTCAACCCATCTGAAAAGCAGGGATACAGATCAGGGCCCCCCTTTCTGATCTAAGGTATCCGAGAAGAAATGCATGTACAAAAGTCACCACATATAGATCCTGTTTAGCTGCTAGGGAGAGCCATACATACAAGCAAGCTTTCCTGTATGTGTCACTTGTTAGATTAGAAACCAAGAATGTAGACCTGGTGCACTTGCGCATTAATGTCTATCTGCCTGGCATTGCCATCCACGGTTTGGCATGCACAGGTGTCTTTTTCAAGAGCAACGGGAGGTGAATCTAGCCTGACCACAACATTGCAGACATCAAGTGAAAAACGTGTATCCCTGAATTCCTCCATAAATACGTTTCTTTCCTGCTTTCTTTAAGAAAAAAGAAAAGAAAGAATTTGTGATATTTTCCCAAGTATCGCTCTCCCATGTTTTTGCCTTCAGGCATCCTTGAAAAAGTTCGTGTGATGTCCTTTCCCATGTAAATGACTTGCTGTTCTCTTAATATTTTAAAGCTGCTTTGCTTTGTATAGTCTGGAAGAGAGAAAAAAGATTTTAAAATTTAATTACATTATTTTGATGATGATGATGATGGTGACAATTAGCAGCGGCAGCAGGATAGTGTCAACAGATAAGAAATGGTGTGACTTTCTTATCATGTTTCCAAACCACAGGTTATTGCTGCATGCTCTGCTATGCACCATAACCTGTTGAAGATAGCCAAGTTTCTCCATGATTTTAATCATTCTGGATGACACCCAGCATGACCCAGATCTGTCATCCTGAGGTTCAAAATATTCTGTTGCCTCGGCTGCATGAAAGTGGCTATTGTTTATTCAGAGAAAACACCACATTCTTTTCCATTTCCTTGTGCGTCTCACAACGTGAGTGACTACACTTATTTCAGTGTGACCAATAATAAGATAGTTTCCAGTCTGAATGGCAGAGGTCATAATCACCATTTTCTTGAACTGTTCTTCTTTGCACATATCTGCCTTATATTTAAGCAGTCTGCCCTTACTGTAGCAGTTTTCATTTGGCAGAAGTTCAGGTTGATTTACTTGTATCATTAACCCACGTCAGATCACCTGCTGAATTGATAACTATTTCACAAAACCAAACATAACCTTCTGAAAGCCAGCAGAAATTATTTTGAAGGGTTTTAACTTGAAGACTGATGTGAGCTTCTTCTGGAAAGCACTGATGTGTCTTGAGAACTTGGAGCCAGTGGTAAAAACTAAGAAATGAAAGCTAGGAGCTAAATGGCAACTTAAAGCTAGGTTATGGGTGCAACAACAGAATGTCTAGGTGAGCTTTTTTATGACAAGAATACAAAGCTGAAAATGAATGAACTGCAGCTAAAAATCATGGTCATTCATACTCTTGTCTCTTCTCCAGACTTCAGAGAGTAGCTGGAAGTGGGGAGGCAGAAAAAGGCCCTCCTTTTTTCCACTCTGCAGTTTTAATCTGAAATCTTAGGCGCAGTACTGCGCCCAGAGCTAAGAAACTGCTCGTGCTAATGAAATTCCCTGTCGCAAAATGCGCCTAGAACAATGGGAGTTTTGAACACTGCATGGAGCCATAGGGTACACTCTTATAAGCCTTGCCCCATCTGCACTATACATTTAAAACAGTATCATACCACTTTAAACTGATATGGCTTCCCCCAAGGGAATGCTTCAGGTTACAGACTCCGCTAACCCAGAAATAGTACCTCTAGTGAAGAACTTTGCTTCAGGGTGAGAACAGAAATTGCGCAGCGGCAGCAATGGGAGGCCCCATTAGCTAAAGTGGTACCTCAGGTTAAGAACAGTTTCAGGTTAAGAACGGACCTCCAGAACGAATTAAGTTCTTAACCCGAGGTACCACTGTAGTTAAGAGTGCTGTGAGAGTTAAGATATGATGTTGAGTTCTCAGGACTCATCTTCTTGCTGACAGAGAGATCTCAGGTTCCCAGGAGTGAGTAGTCAATTAACCTGGACCCACAAATGGAAACATCCAACCTTTTCCTTGCCTAATGCAAACTTTTCTGCGTAATATTTTAAATACTATATATTTCTCCCTGAGAAATTTTCTTTCTGCTGGGATTCACATAAAGAGATGCTTATTTTTAACTGTGGCAGATCTTTTCACCATGTGAGCAATCATCTACGGTCTTGAAATGATGCCACCCAAACAGATATTGCCTGTGAGGATTGCACCAGAGTGTGATCATCTCTGCATCTTTGAAGCCACATTCTGATGGATCACATGAGATTAGTAAAGACAAATATGACATCATATAATTCAATCCGTGCTGAGTAAGGTAATGCAATATGACATCCATAATGGATCAATTAGGCTTCCTCTCTAGGTTAGGGTGCCTGCTGTCTTTTGAAGTAGAAAAGAGCTACAGCAATAGATGTAGAGGGGGGAAACAGAGCCCTCATCCGTAGCATGAATCTTACTTATGTATTCTGTTGAAAAATATCGGCTGATGAAGACTATTGCGAAACAGTAGTATCATTCTGGAGACACTGTCCTTTTGAGACGTCTTCCGTTGAAACTTTTGAAAAACTATTGAGAGACTTTACTTTTGAAACTTTTGAGACGTCCTGGTGGGGATGTGATAAAATTAAAAATTTTGGGGGAAATATACATGAAGAACTGAAAAAAATGTTTAAAACAACAACTGGTAAGAAGCTGGAAACATTCCTTTTAGGAATTATAACAAATGACTTTCCCAAAGACATGAAGAGAATCTTTTTATATGCAACAGCTGCCACAAGGGTACTGATTGCAAGAAATTGGAAATCAGAAGAAGTACCAACATTGAAAGACTGGCAACATAATTTTTTTTGAAATGATTGAATTAGCAAAAATGACGGCAACAAGTAGAATGCAATCTAATCAAAATCTCAAACAGGAATGGAAATATGTAGAAGAATACATGACCAAAAGATGCTCCAACAAGAATTTATTGATATGTTTAGACTGATTTCACAAAGTTAAGTTAAGTTAAGCAGATATATAAGAATGAATGTTTAATTATTAAGATACCAAAATACAATCTGAATAATAAAGTTACAAAATAATAACAAGGAAATCACGCACAGGTGGGGGGAAGACACAGGGCAAGAAATAAGAAATCAATAATTGTTGGTATATAATGAAATGTGAAAATGTGAATTTCCAAATATAATGTACCATATTTTTCGCTATAAGATGCACCAGACCACAAGACGCACATAGTTTTTGGAGGAGGAAAAAAGAAAAAAAATATTCTGAATCTCAGAAGCTAGAACAGCAAGAGGGATCGCTGTGCAGTGAAAGCAGCAATCCCTCTTGCTCTTCTGGCTTCTGGGATAGCTGTGCAGCCTGCATTGGCTCCATAAGACGCATGCACATTTCCCCTTACTTTTTAGGAGGGAAAAAGTGAGTCTTATAGAGCAAAAAATACGGTATATGTATCATTATGTAAAGATTTCTTATATGTATTGCAACATTAATAATTTTTTTTTTAAAAAAAGAAACTTTTGAGACATCTTCTGTTGATACTTTTGAAAGACTATTGTGCGACTGTCTTTAGACATCTGTTTTGAACACACAGCTTGATGGTCCTCGCTACCACTCTGTTATATTGTATATATGAACTTTGATTGGCTTACTCCTATAATTTGAATGATATCATTCTTTTATTATATATTTTCTACAGTATCACCCTACGTGTTGTCTTTGTATTGTTGCGATCAGTTCTTATTGCAACACAGGGGTTTGTTCTTGGAAGATCCAGGGCTGCCTTAACCCACTCTGGCCTAATCCTGAGTCAATCTGATTTACCAGGACGCTAGTTTAAATCTCACTTGTGTTGTGAACTGACTTAGGCAGGCTGCTCTCACCGTCTCTTCGCCACCTGCAAACTGCTGAAATGTGTTAAGAAGAACTTCCTTTTGAATGTCAGGCTGGGTATCACGAGTGCAGATAGTTTATAGCACATGGGGCTATGGAGAATTCTCTGAAAGAATATGTCAGACTAAAAGGATATGTATTTAAGGTCTGGGGGGAGGGAAGCACGATAGTAATTGATGTGCATCGCCACCAGAACTATGAACTATTACTATGTAGTCTGACCCAAGGCAAGTTCCCCTTCCTCAATAAAAGCTGCATTCCATGTTAATAAAACAACTCAGAAAGACCCGGCCAGTTTGCTTCAAATTCATGACTTAACTGACGCAGTAACTGATCATTCATCAACGCTGTCTATGGCATAAGAGGAAGGGTCTGCCCCCCCTCTCAGCGCTTACACATGGGACAAGCAGGACACATAAGTACATAGACTGCACTCTCACCCACCCCACTCCCCAATTTTCCACAAGACTAGAGGTCCATATTGGGCTCAAAGGAGTTCCTGCGCCACAAAAGGAGCACTGTGTGTTGTAGATTACCACTGTACTGAGTACTGTCTGTTCTCATTTCGTTCCAGTTGTGTTTCAGAGAACTAGGTGCCTCTGATTTTGCATGTATAGCGAAAGCCCACAGAGTGGCAAATTTACCATATTTTTCGCTCCATAAGACACACTTTCCCCCTCCTAAAAAGTAAGGGGAAATGTGTGTGCGTCTTATGGAGCGAATGCAGGGGAGGGAGGCAGGCAGGAAAAGCCCCCAAGAGCCGCACACAAGCTCTACGCGGCTCTTGCGGGCTTTTCCCCAGGAGGGAAAAGGACTGACGCGGCCAGTCAGTCCCTTCTCCCTCCTCGTAGAAAAGCCCACAGGAGATGTGCGCTCCTTAAAAGGTGTGCGGCTCCTGTGGGCTTTTGCGGGAGGTGGGGGTATTGCCATAGCCGCACGCAGCCTTTCCCGGCCAGAGAGGTTGCACGGGGCTAAAGAGGAAGCCAAGACAGACAGCGGGATCCATCCCGCTCGCAGTCTTGGCTTCTTTGCTCCTTGGGCCGGGGGGGGGGGGGGACCCGGGCTTCCCCCAGCAGCCCCAAGAAGCTCTGGGAGAAGCTAAAAACTAGGTCGCCATATGGTCCGGTGAGTCATATGGAGCAAAAAATACAGTAGCACAGAACTCAGCTCTCTGAGATTTTTGTCTTTTTGCAGTTTCTTAGGCCTTACTGGCTAGGAAGGTAAACTTGAAAGATCAATAACATCAAAAACCTCAGCAGCTCAGAGGGTGGCAGAATAAGATTTCAGTTTGGGGTAGGGCTGCATAACTTCTTGCCCACCCCCACAGAATAAATAGTGCAGTGTGCATATTAAATAAAAGTAGGCAATTTTGCATAATTTAAACTTGTCACTGAACTTATATTTTCTTGGCGCAAAATATGGATTTCCTCTCCTGAGTGTCCTTTTTTTTTTTTTTAAGGCCTGTACCAGCTTTGATACCAGCCAGGATTAGTCACTTTTCAATCCCATTGATTTCAATGGCAGGATAAAGCAGAAATATTAATCTCTCCTATGAAAAATCAATGAGACTAAAGAGTGACTTTGAAGCGTGCTCAAGGTCTTCAGTCTCTAGGCCCAGTTTGGTTTGCAGAATCTTATGCTGCAGCACTGTTGGAACTAAATGCACCTGCTCAGTTCCTGGACGAGAGGCTGAGACCCTAAAGAAAAGGTGCTCTCAGATTATTATTGGACTCAGATGATTCACAGTCCTGTAGATTAATTGCCCAGTGCAGATGAAACGCCAGCAGAGCACAGAGATGTAGAAACTCCTCACACCCTCTCAGTGTAGGCTAGTGAAAATATTGAAGTACCTTTTTGAGGGGAGGTTGGGATTAAACTACTTTAATTCATTGCTGCAGAAATATTCCAAGAAAGTGTCACCATTGTGGTTACAAAATTTGGCCTTGTGTCCTACTCTACAGAGAACAATCCTTTATTTTGTCCAGTCCAGGTCTGCTTCAAAGATGAAGAACTGTAAAGGAGAACAGGGTCCTTGAGATTGCCCATTGACAGTGAGCCCCCAGCAAGCAAAGTGAGCAGGCACACAGGTCACCAAATCACAGTCTTCCCAATATGCTGAGGTGAGGAATGTGCAGTGATTTGGGCATATTTGCACTTATGCATAAATATTAGCAGACCCTTCAAGTGGGGTCTGCTAGGACTTCCCTATTTTCATTGAACAAATGTTGGAGGGTGTGGAATAGGACGTCCCTATTTTCATCGGATAGATGTAGGAGGGGACATCTCTATTTTCATCAGAGAAGTGTTGGAAGGTATGCATTAGACTATAGAAAACTATAGCATATTTTGCTCTTTTTTAAATGAGCAATCAGTTAAGAGGTGAGTTTCCTAACTGATGAAGGTTTCAGAAGGTGCCTAACCCACCCCAACAAACTGTTGGGATACTGCCGGGGAGACGGGGGCATCAGGCAGGGCCCCAGCTGGCTCCAGCCACCGGCCGGCAGCCGGGCGATCACCGGTCTCCCTTGGAACAGCATCAAACAGTGACACGAGCCTCAGGTACATTTAGAGACTCGGCATGCTCTATCAGCAGAGTGGATAAATCTCGCACAACAGAAGTGGCGGACAGAGTCATGTGTAAGCAGTATTTACAAGCATTTATTCAGCATAGTTCAGGAACAAAGGAAAACATGTCTGCTTCCCTTCGTCTCCAGCAAAACAGCAGCAATGCAAAAGCTATATACAAACGGAAGTTCCCAGCAGACTGTGCTGGAAGTAAACAGGCATGTGACACACAACAGTCATGCCTGTACCTTTTAAGGTGGAACGGAACTATATCCTAATACAAACATCATTCAGACTTATTCCAGCCCCCTTCCAGATGGATTTCCCAATCAAGACCCTGGATTGCAGCTGACTCTCCTTCTCATTGCCTTCTTGTAGTTCTGTTCCAGTGCTCCACCCAACTATGGTTCTAATCCACACAGCAGGTCCCACATACGAGACTGCCTAGTGCTCACACACAAAGAGACACTTTGTTGTAGAAGTAGAAGCACGGTGTACTACCTAGAGAGTTGGCCTACAGCCCAGGAGACCCAGGTTCAAAGCCATGGAGGTCACTGTGTGACCTTGGGGCAGTCACTGTCTCTCAATCTAACCTACCTCCCGGGGCTGTTGTGAGGATAAAATGTGGGGGGCAGAACCATGTATGCCACTCTGACATCTCTGAAGAAAACGTGGGTTATATATGTGATAGATAAAGGTCGATTGATAGATCAATGCCAGCTTTCAGGTATTCTCCAAGCAAATTTCGTGAATCTGAATGTTATGAATTTGACAGCAGTGTGTTCCTCAGTAAATGCACGATGAACTTTGGTATAGCCAAAATTAGGAAACTGATGTGGATCTCTTCACAGCATTCTGCAAACTTCTACATGTGAAAAAAATATTTGAACCTCTGCGTATATGTGTCCAGCCTATCATATCATGGTGTTCTCTGGAGCTGCCAGTCTATGGGTAAATGAGGCTGCTTATTCAAGGGGTAGCCTTGGTACATAAAAGCACTTTACACCTATATCTAAATAAATAATTTAGGGAATTATCCAAGGATAAGAGAGGAGGCTTCATCGAGAAGGCGCTTAAACCCTCCAATGTTTTTAGCACATTTATTCAAACTGATGCTGAATAATTAAATAAAGAAGAATGGGTGTTTTTATCTTTTATGCATTTTGCATGCAATTGGGTGACTTGCCAGACAATGAGGTTTGGGGGGAAATAATAATGATGCAATATTGAAGCGAGTGCATTTTCCTTTGGGATGAGATCTACTCAACACTCCCTTTTATCAAGAAACCAGCCAAATTCCCATTGTTATGACTAGTAGGGAGGACTTGCAGATTGCAAATATTCTCAGGAAAAGTAATGTGTTTCTGCAGGCTCTGCCAGGGCCAGCCTAAGATATTTTTCTACTTGATGCATAGGACTAGGTGGATGAAAACACGCCCTCTACATATAGCAGCAAACTAAAAAACTGAAGGTTACTTCAACCCTGGCAATGGGATAATGTCTTCAAAGTCACTTGAAAATAGCAAGCTGATCTAGGGGAATGTTACCCCCTCCCAGCATCTGCTGCCTGAGGTAATTTCCTTACTTTGCCTAATGATAGGGCTGGGGGTGGGCTCTGTACACAGAAGCATGTGACCCACCTCTGCAGGATCCCTGTCAGTAAGGGCTGGCCAGCCATGGCATCATAGATGAAAGACAGGTCGTCTACTCAGCAGTACTACCAACGAAGGTGGTTTGCTAACGTTTTTGCCCGAGGAGTGAATGGCAGCCATTCATTTATGTTAGAGAAATTAAACAGGTGAATTCACGGCACACCAATGGATGAAAGCTCCCCTTGCCCTGATCAGCCACTGAAAAGCCCATCCTGTTCTTCTCTATCCTGTCTGTCCTATCCTTTCTTTGCTACATTACCCTGCATGTCAAAATGTCAGGAGAATGAGAGGAGGCTTGGAATTGGCTTTTGACAGCAGTTTTCAGAGTTTACTTTCAACAATGGATGCAACTTAGCCCTATCTAAGAATATTCATGCTACTGACTTCAGATGGCCTTACTTCCAGGTTAGAGGGTGTAGGATTGAAGCCTGAAATGTCTTAATTTAAGTAGAGATGAAAGGTATATACCGTATTTTTTGCTCTGTAAGACTCACTTTTTCCCTCCTAAAAAGTAAGGGGAAATGTGTGCGCGTCTTATGGAGCGAATGCAGGCTGCGCAGTTATCCCAGAAGCCAGGACAGCAAGAGGGATTGCTGCTTTCACTGCGCAGCGATCCCTCTTGCTGTTCTGGCTTCTGAGATTCAGAATTTTTTTTCTTCTCGTTTTCCTCCTCCAAAAACTAGGTGCGTCTTGTGGTCTGGTGCATCTTTTAGAGCGAAAAATACGGTAATTTGACTGGCTCATCCTCATAGGACACAATCCCATCAAAGTTAACCACTTGTCAACCATTTTGGTATCAGTTGAGAGATTGAAGCACTGGCATTCTTAGGTTCCCCTAGATCATGTTCAAAACCTAAGAACTTTGAGAATGAATAAGTATTAGGTAAATAAATAATTTGAAGGAAAGCTGGAATATATATGTGAGATTAATTGATAGATACTAGCTGGTGTAGAGGGAGGCCCACTTGCAAGATTTCAGGTATTCCCCAAACAAATCTAGCGAATATTACTATGCTTGTCTCTCTACCAAATTCTGCCATATATTAAATGCCAACCACTGAATACTATCAAGTATTAAATCCTATTGTGAGTCATTTTATACAATTTGGGTGCTAAAAATTCCATTACATGTCAGTTATCAAACACTAAAGGTAAAGGGTAAAGGGACCCCTGACCATTAGGTCCAGTCACAGACGACTCTGGGGTTGCGGCGCTCATCTCGCTTTATTGGCCAAGGGAGCCGGCGTATAGCTTCTGGGTCATGTGGCCAGCATGACTAAGCCACTTCTGGCAAACCAGAGCAGCGCATGGAAATGCCGTTTACCTTCCCGCTGGAGCAGTACCTATTTATCTACTTGCACTCTGATGTGCTTTCGAACTGCTAAGTTGGCAGGAGCAGGGATCAAGCAACGGGAGCTCACCCCGTCGCGGGGATTTGAACCGCCGACCTTCCGATTGGCAAGCCGTAGGCTCTGTGGTTTAACCCACAGCGCCACCCTTATCAAACACTACTCAACATCAAATATTAAAATCAACTGTGGACATTAATTATACCTCAAAATCAACACAAGAATTCAAACACATGAATCAAATCAAATTGCACAGAATATCCAAAAACATTCATGTGTTGAGAAAATATTCTGGGTTAAAATTCACAAAAGAAACATTTTGATAGGAATATTCAGAAGCATATTATCCTGAACTCCAACCAAGGTTCTGATCCAGAAGCACTCAGAATGCATTGCACACGAGGAAGCCTCAATTCTCTCTTTTGAAACTTTTCCTCCACTCATTCCTTCCACTCTCATGTTTTCCCGCCTCCCTGAGTTAAGGTATCCCAGCACAGGTCATAGCAAAGGCAGCAGCAGGACAGAGCAAAGGCTGTTCACGCTGCTGTATGGTGGAGAGAGACTGCTGACCGCTGTGAGCATCATAAACCTTTCAGTTTGATGATCAACTGTGCAGTAAATTAATTAATCATCATTTTATGCCTCATCAAGCACTTTGCCGAGCCTCTCGACAGGGGGGCATCTCAATTAGCCAATGGGAAGCAGACTGTTTTGTTTAGCTGGGTGAGTCTTCCATAAACAGGGGAGGCCTTGACAAGCTAATAAATATGTCATCTGTCTGTGTCACTCGCTACAATGTGGCTCCACCTGTAAATGTGTGGGATTCAACCCAACGCAGCTGGTAGCAACCTAAGGGAGGGAGGGAAGCATCATCGACCACTTTGCTGAGACTTAGAATTTGGTGTTGCTGGGAGAATCAAAAGCCAACCTGTGGCCGCAGGGATGCCAATAGGGGCAACCCCCTCACCATCTCTGTGTTTCAAATACCAGGGGGTGATTCCTCAAGGAAAACCTTATGGATAGTCCCCACATCAGGCGATGCTCTTTAAATACACTGCTCTGAGTGTACTGGACAGCTGAAAAGTGGCGGTATAAATTTGAATGAATAATGGGACACTTTCCTACGTAGGATTGCCAAGTGGCAGGGGGGTTGGCAACAACACGCCAGGCTTGATCCTGTGCCATTGATATCAAATGTAAGTTTCCCAATGATGAAAGTATTATTACCACTTTATCGGACCATACCAGTCCCCTACCTTGCAGAAATCCACTATGTGGAATACCACAGGCTTCTTACAGCGGCTAGATTAAATGTCTTTGACTCTGCGATATTGTGGGGAAGGTACAGGGGAGTACCATATGCCCAGAGAACCTGTCATTGTGCCATGGGTGCGGTTGAGTCCACCGAACACATTCTCTTGACTTGCCCTTCTTATGCAGAGCTTAGACAAAATTTTATAGACCCACTCCTATGTCAATTTAGCTTCCTACCCGGAGAAAACCAGAGGAAACCCGGAGAAAACTTGCTGAATAACGTCACTAGAGCTATACCTTCATTGGTGGCCAAATTTCTTTTTTTAGCTTTTAAGCGTCGCAAGACTATAATTGACTGTATTGATATGGGGCTATCTGTTTAGCCCATTTTAGTGTTGGCTAAGTTCTAAAATCTTCCTGGATGTTTTAACTGTGTATTGACAAATGTACTTTTTTCTGACTGACGGTCGAATAAAAGGTTGATGATGATATTATTACCACGATAATCCATTGTTCCTCCAAGGTTCTTCATTTTATCCTCACAATAGCCCCATGAGATAGGTTAGACTGAGAGATATCTAGTGAGCTTCATGGCTGAATACGGATTTTAACCCTGATCTCCCAAATCCCAGTTCAACACTCTAACCACTACTCCACACTGCCTTTCACCCCCATTGCCTGAACCCCTGTGGTTCCTTAAAGGAAAAACTTCGCATATAAATCATTATTATTATTATTACTGGAAAGTGAAGTGGGATTGCAATCCTAAGTATGACATGAAATTTAATTTGACCAACATAAAAAAGGAGTTACTGCAAGGAAAATACATAGAACGGGAGTAGAACATCCCATTGCTTCTCTTTTGGAAATCTGGACTGTGGAACAACGCTCCCACCAGTAGCAGGAGAAATTCATTTTGTCCCTTTCTGTGTACCCATATTTTCCTGGTGCTGCGACAGGAAGATGAATATGGGTGTCCCAAAGAAAGAAAAATCTGTTATCTCCAATGGACAAAAATATATATGAACAAATCTTTATATTGTATTCCTTTACCCTTCTGCATTTCCATAGAAACTTGTCCCACTTACTTTGCTCATTGTACTTAACCTCTCTTTGTTCACTTTCTCTTCCTCGGTGGTATGGTTGAGTCATTTTAGACGCTGAGTTTACACCAGGGGGCTGGGGAACCTTTACATGTGAAGTTATCTTCCCACAAGGGCCAACATTCGTGCCAAAATCCAGCATCTCCTGAGCTCTGCGAGTGGAGCTTTCTCCTGAAGTCCAGAGTCTTTGAGGACCAGGACATTCACAGGGAAATAAAAATGCTTGTTTATAAAGCTATTGTACTACCAACCTTAGTGTATGCTTGTGAAACAATAAATGCCATCTCCAACTCCTTGAAAGATTCCATCAACGGTGTCTCCGAAATTTTTTACACATCACTTGGGAAGACAGGCAAACTAATGCCAGTGTACTGGAAGAAGCAAAGATCACCAGTGTTGAAGCAGTGATTCTTCAACATCAACTTCGTTGGACTGGTCATGTTGTGCAGATGCCTGATTATCGTCTTTCAAAGCAACTACTCTATTCTGAACTTTAAAAATGGAAAGCGTAATGCTGGTGGTCAACAATAGAGGTTTCAAGACTCTCTCAAGGCAAATCTTTAAAAATGTAGTATAAACACCAACAACTGGGAAACACTGGCCTGCAAGTGCTCCAATTGGAGAACAGCCTTTACCAAAGGTGTCATGGGCTTTGAAGACACTCAAACTCAGGACAAAAGGGAGTAATGCGCTAAGAGGAAGGCACGCTTGGCAAACCCTCACCGTGATCAACTCCCGCCTGGAAACCTATGTCCCCACTATGGAAAGACGTGTGGATCCAGAATTGGCCTCCGTGGTCACTTACAGACTCACTGTTAAAACTGTGTTTATGGAAGACAGTCTTACTTGGATACGAGTGATTGCCGAAGACAAAAGAAGAAGACGACATGTGAAAAGGCTTCCCTGATGCACTTGGGGCCAGTCCCCTTCATCCTCTTAAAAGGACCACTGACTTCTGCCCCAAAATCCTACTCTGATGATAGCAAAGCTCTTCCTCCTCTGCTCTTTCATAACCAGCCTTCTTTTTCAAGCCCAAGATAACTGTCTTTGGCTTGCATGCATGTGCCTTAGCTACTCCTTATCATTAGAATACACACATCTGCCAAACTCCTTCTATCATCACCTTCAAGGAGATTGAAGGCTCTTATTTCTCAAGTCTCTTGTTGGCTGTATTTTCATTTCAGATGGGGAACCTGCTGTATATGTGCACACATATATGCACACACTCACGCCGAGCTCCTGGGATATGGGTGGTGGCAAGTAAATAAACTTTTATGCAAAGCAAAAGCATTGACTTGATTGAGCATAGCGCCAATGCCATTCATTCCGATTCTAAGCCCCAGCTACTGAGAAATATCGCTCCCCTCCCCCCCTCAAAAAAAGTTGCTGATAACTATTGCTGGTTGTGTGTCAAAATACCAAATTGAAATTCAGGTGATATTTAGCCTACAGTAAGCTCTCAGAAGAATATGAATAATGCTGGTCAGGAAAGAATATCATCCCTTATTTCCCAGGCATTTGGCTTGAAGTAATCTTTAAGAAAAGTGCACCTGCCATGGTTATTTCAAAATTAGCTGAGGCACCAAAGTGATGTATAGCCACAGTTCTTCCTGCGATATGGATGTCATCCCTATGGGGTTTCGTGAGGCAGAATTGTTCATATGGGCAGCCTCACATGGAGGACAGATGGGAAGAAAACAAAATGAGTTGATTTATCTACAACAGAGACCCATCTTTCTTACACTACCCAGATTAGTCACTTGCAAACACTCTCTCTCTCTCTCTCTCTCTCTCTCTCTCACACACACACACACACACACACACTTTTAAACCATTTTCTGCCTTGCAGTGTGAACTGTTTCAATTCAGAGCTGATAAATAAGTGCAGGCAGCCCAACACCAGGGTCACATCTACACCAGACTGATGACAGCACTTGCTTGTCACTCTATATAATAATAATAATATTGGGAGCATTTCCAGTCAAACTGAAGCACTTTTAAGTTCAGTATCTCCCAATGAAATCAATGAAACCTAGAAAGAGTTCATTTTAGCGGGATCATTCCTATTATTAATAGCATTAGCATTAAGATTATTATGTCACCTTCCATATTTATATATAGTCAAAGTACAAAATATAATGACAATTAAAAAGCAGTTTAAAACAACAGATATTATTTTTTTAAAAAAAATAGACAGCTGTGGCAAAGACCTATTTATCCAGTTGGAATTCTTGTCCTAATATTAATATACAGTGGTACCTCGGGTTAAGAACATAATTCATTCTGGAGGTCCATTCTTAACCTGAAACTGTTCTTAACCTGAGGTACCACTTTAGCTAATGGGGCCTCCTGCTGCTGTCGCGCCTCCGCCACATGATTTCTGTTCTCATCCTGAAGCAAAGTTCTTAACCCAAGGCACTATTTCTAGGTTAGCGGAGTCTGTAACCTGAAGCGTCTGTAACCCGAGGTACCACTGTATTAGAATTCCAGAGTTAGATTCCCATCCCACTCTGCTCTCTGCAACAAAACTCTACCAAGTGTCTATCGTAATATTGAAAAGCTTTGGGAGGAGAGTAGGCAGGAATTTGTTCTCAACATCAGCAATGCCACATTAAAGTGATGTGTCTAGCACCATCAATTTACATGGTATTTTGCAAAGTAACGTAAGCAAGGAGGAAAATGCAGGGCACATGCCCTGAGGAACTTAAAATCTGTGAGCAAGATTCAGCCAAAGTTCAGCACTTTTCAGTCCCCTTGATTGCAGTGGAAGAGATTTCCTAACAGTCTTTTAATCCAGAAGTGCTTGACCTTTCCTGAATTGTGCCCTACCCCTTGACAGTAGACAGAAGGCAGAGGGCATGGAAGGGAGACAGCTGCATGGGTAACTGGGGGTGGATATTCTCAAAGGCAGTTGTACATATTCCAGCTTCAGTCTTCATCCCCAATGAAAATACGGAGGTGTTGGCTGATCTGTGCTAACTCTACAGTTCCTCAACATGGGAAGCCTAATTGTCAATGAGAATGCCCAATTGTCGTCATGATTGCTTAATGATGCAAAGACCCAGCCACTTAAAAGCAATCTGGAGCTTGAGCGAAGTGCTTGCCAGCTCAGAACGAAAGCAGGTTTACGACCAGATGCAATATGGGTACCTAAAGTATAAAAGAACCTGTGCCAAAAATATGTCTTTAAATAGGTTTTGTTCATGCGTACGCACTCCTTTTCCTATTGCCTTCCCTATTCTTTCAGATTCAGGGAGGGAGTTTAGGAATGGATACTGAAACGAATGCATAACCTAACGTAACATTTTGCAAAAATATATCGGACTGAAACCACTCAGCTCCTGCCTGCCCCAACCCACTGAAATTCAGGCAGATAGGGAAGTTTATTTTGGGGGCAGCCTCTCCAAGAACTAAGTGATCAAAAGGACTGCATGTGCTAATTCATCTCAATGGCAGACGCCAATTGACTTGGCCTGAAAGTGAGCTACAGAATCAATTCCATATGGAGACGACAGATTGAAACCTACCTTTTCATGGAGAATAAAGCTATCGGTGGCTGGGATAGCTATGATGGTTAACCAGCCATGATGCCTCTGAGTACTACTTATTGGGAGTTGCAAGTTGGGAGGGTGCTGTTTCACTCAGATCCTGCTTGCAGGCTTCCCTTGAGTATTATTAAAAAGGTAAAGGTACCCCTGCCCGTACGGGCCAGCCTTGCCAGACTCTGGGGTTGTGCGCCCATCTCACTCAAGAGGCCGGGGGCCAGCGCTGTCCAGAGACACTTCCAGGTCACGTGGCCAGCGTGACATCGCTGCTCTGGTGAGCCAGAGCCGCACACGGAAACGCCGTTTACCTTCCCGCTAGTAAGCGGTCCCTATTTATCTACTTGCACTTTGACGTGCTTTCAAACTGCTAGGTTGGCAGGTGCTGGGACCGAGCAACGGGAGTGCACCCCGCCACAGGGATTCGAACCACCGACCTTTCGATCAGCAAGCCCTAGGCGCTGAGGCTTTTACCCACAGCGCCACCCGCGTCCCGTTTTTTATTGAGTATTATTATTATTATTTATTTGTACCCTGCCCATCTGGCTGGGCTTCCCCAGCCACTCAGGGCGGCTTCCAACAAAGATTAAAAATACATTAAAATGTCACACATTAAAAACTTCCCTGAACAGGGCTGCCTTCAGATGTCTTCTAAATGTCAGGCAGTTGTTTATCTCTTTGACATCTGATGGGAGGGCATTCCACAGGGCAGGCGCCACTACCAAAAAGACCCTCTGCCTGGTTCCCTGTAGCTTTGCTTCTCGCAGTGAGGGAACCGCCAGAAGGCCCTCAGTGCTGGACCTCAGTGTCCAGGCAGAACGATGGAGGTGGAGACTCTCCTTCAGATATACTGGACCAAGGCCATTTAGGGCTTTAAAGGTCAGCACCAACACTTTGAATTGTGCTCAGAAACGTACTGGGAGCCAATGCAGATCTCTCAGGACCGGTGTTATGTGGTCTCGGTGGCCGCTCCCAGTCACCAATCTAGCTGCTGCATTCTGGACTGTTGTAGTTTCCAGGTCACCTTCAAAGGTAGCCCCACGTAGAGCGCATTGCAGTAGTCCAAGAACAGGGTGCTGGGCTTGATGGGATGTTGTAATGTACTTTCCAACAACAATCCAGGCAGAGCAGGACTGAAACTGTGGTGACTGCAGCCAGACTTGAATTCATATTCATATAAGGAATCTGTATTCTCCAGTCCCTGAAGCCACTCACTAGGGGTGAAAACGCCCCCGGTAGTATACACTGCTTCATTGGCAAGAGGAAGTCATAAGGCCAATCAAGAGACTTCATAAACCTGTAAATCACAGGAGAGTTTTCAAAAGGAATACATTCCATCACTGCAATAGCCTTGTGCCTCTGCTTGGCCTTGAACCATCAGTTGAGAGGACATTTTGCCAATATTAAAGCTCATGACAAGGCATCAAGATGGAGGGAGGCTATTAGATGTACTGAGCACATATCATTGAATGTTTTATTGTTTGCTGCCAATTTGGGGCCAAGTTCTTGGAAAAGGTCGTTTTAGTATTTAACCTTAATATTTCATTTCAGGTTTTTTTTGTATTCGACCATTGAGAGCTGACATGCAGCACTGTTCACTTTCACATAGTATTTTTGGTCTGACATGTAACGCAGCTAATATTTGACAGCATTTGATAGGTGACATGCAGCAGGATTCGGTATCTGAAAGCATTTGCTAGAAAACATGCAGTGGTGTTTTGTATTTGACAGCTGCTGAGATTTCATGTTTGATGCCTGCCAAAGCAAAGCAAACTTGGTGGAAGACTGGAAAGTTGGCCAAATATTGAACAGCTGCAAATACTCATTTCATCTCTACGGCAATGCGTTAAAAAAATGTGGACAAGCTGTAATCCTAAGGAAGGGCTAGGTTCTGCTCACATATTTGGTGGGGGGTAACTTACACAAGGGACGTGGGTGGCGCTGTGGTCTAAACCACAGAGCCTAGGGCTTGCCGATCAGAAAGTCGGTGGTTCAAATCCCCGCAACAGGGGTGAGCTCCCATTGCTCGGTCCCTGCTCCTGCCAACCTAGCAGTTTGAAAGCACGTCAAAGTGCAAGTAGATAAATAGGTACTGCTCCGGTGGGAAGGTAAGCGGCGTTTTCGTGCACTGCTCTGGTTTGCCAGAAGTGGCTTAGTCATGCTGGCCACATGACCTGGAAGCTGTACACTGGCTCCCTCAGCCAATCAAGCGAGATGAGCGCCGCAAACCCAGAGTCGTCGTGACTGGACCTAACGGTCAGGGGTCCCTTTACCTTTTACCTAACTTACACATGCATGCACATCAGTTGATTGCTCCACACTCGATGACTGACAGGTGAGTATGTAAACTGAAAGGCACCTGAGATGGCATGGAACATCCCTCTGTGATGCTTAGGCTGTGATTGCCCATTTGCACATGCAAATTTGGATGTTGATAATTTGGATGACTCGATGATCAGCCGTATATGAACCAGCCCTCACATGGCAGAGATCGGCACGGGTCCAGACCAGTAGCATGAGAAGTGCTTGGATTTTGCTAGCTTGTGGGTCAGAAGTCACAGTTCCCAGGTTCAGACGCAGACCTGAGGGCAACCGCAGCTGCTGCGATGCATGCCAGCACTTGTGCCACGGCAGCTTAAACTGATCTATAGGACAAGGCTGTTAAAATGATGAGCAACTGGTATGTTGTAGATGCCTGCAGAGCCAGGAGAGAAATTATAAGTGTTTAACAAAGCAGTTTAGCTAATGCCTTAAGTACTGATTTTGTCAGAAATGACTTACAGTCCAGAATGATATGCCTTTTGGAATTAAACCTACCCAGAAGAACAAAAAGCAAAAAGAAGAAAAGAGCCTTCTCCTAATGAATGGCTGTTCTTGTTGTAACTGTTCTCCACACCAAATGCCTTTAGGGCGTTGCTTATGCACTTGATAAAAATCACAGGCCAGGTGCTCCAAGTCTTTCAACATCATAAATTCCACTCTGACACTGGGGGGGGGGGGATAAATAAAAAATAGAAGGTTAAACAAGTTTGATGGAGAAATGCTCTCCCAGGTGTTATTTTCAAAGTTTATGACTAATTTGCAGCAATGAGGAATTGTCACAGGCGATATTGATCGTGTAAATACCCTGTGTACAAGAAATGCACTTCACATTGCCGAGAAGGCAGTGGCGCTCAATAGGTAGGGCTTCGTCTGCCAGTGGTACAACTCATTGTTTCTAGGGCTTTGCAAGTGTGGGCAGTATTCCACTAAATAATTGTGTGAGCAGATTTCTGAAATATTAAGCGGTTTAGAAATGGCTTAAACAAATAAATAAGGAAAAGGCATATCTACATGGAAGACCAACTGATTTCACCTCCCTTTCAAAGGTGAGTTGGCTTATCAGAGCAATTTGACAGCCACTGCCTTATCCAAGGGCTGAGAACCAACCAACCATTGGTTGCAAGTCAACAGACTTGGGTCTGGGGCTGTTGTTCTTGTTGATACACAACTCTCGGCTAATGGGTGATTGTTTTCCACTCTGCTGGACCATCTCCAAAGGCACAGCCACAAACAAACCCGAGCAGTGGAATAACCCATAGCCATGCCGTACAACTGGCCTATTGTAACTTGAAAGGATGAATGTGCTATTAATGATCAGAGGGAAATGCTTGATTTTTAAGTGTTCAGCACTGGAGAGGAAAATTGAATTTGCTGTGACAGTTGCCATGGTAACCCCCTCAATTTCCAGTGCATAGCAGAGTAAATAGTTGTGTAAAAGCTTTTGATGCATGAGACCCTCTTCTGACAGCCATATGTTGCACATTCAATGCATTGTTTATATCTTTTTATAATAATAAAAAAAAAATACAAAGACATCCGTGGGCAGAATTAGGAGCGTGGCATTTCCATGCTGTTTGCTCTTCTATAAGGAGCAGGTAAAGCCTTCCAATAAATACCTGCATTTTAAATAGACACAGGCTTGCAGAAAACAGATTTTTTTAAAAGAGAAAGTGAAACTATAAGAAATCATTAGCTTGCAATGCACTTTACAGTTTACACCAAGACTCTAGTCCAGCATTCTGTTGCCCTTTTTGCCCATCCAAACACAGCATTTGAGGTTCAGACAAAAACTGCCTCTGAGATTAGAGATTCCATTTAGTTGTCATGGTTAATAGCCGTTAATAAGCCATTTGACCAATCCTTCCAGAAAGCTATCTAGGCCAGTGGCCACCACAATCACATCATATTTATTGATTACATTTTCGCCCCATCTTTCTTCCACGATGGAACTCAAGAGAGCTTGCAAAAGATTCCCAAGTGGTCTCCCATCAAGACACTGAGTAGGTCCAGATTTTGCTAGGCTCCAACAAGGTGGTTTTAGCGTATGCCTTCAGATAAAGTCCTGGGAATGTCTGTTTGTTTAGTTAGTTATTTTATTTAGCAATGACAAACCTAGACAGCGTCTTAAAAAGCAGAGACATCACCTTGCCGACAAAGGTCCGTATAGTTAAAGCTATGGTTTTCCCAGTAGTGATGTATGGAAGTGATAGCTGGACCGTATAGAAGGCTGATCGCCGAAGAATTGATGCTTTTGAATTATGGTGCTGGAGGAGACTCTTGAGAGTCCCATGGACTGCAAGAAGATCAAACCTATCCATTCTGAAGGAAATCAGCCCTGAGTGCTCACTGGAAGGACAGATCCTGAAGCTGAGACTCCAATACTTTGGCCACCTCATGAGAAGAGAAGACTCCCTGGAAAAGACCCTGATGTTGGGAAAGATGGAGGGCACAAGGAGAAGGGGACGACAGAGGATGAGATGGTTGGACAGTGTTCTCGAAGCTACTAGCATGAGTTGACCAAACTGTGGGAGGCAGTGGAAGACAGAAGTGCCTGGCGTGCTCTGTTCCATGGGGTCACGAAGAGTCGGACATGACTAAATGACTAAACAACAATAACAAAATATAGCACTCAACAAAATCTGTCTTAAGCGGTTTACATAAAATTGCATACAATATTCATGGGAGGGCGATAAAGACTTCAAAAACAGCAGGCGTAATAAAATTAAAATTTGATCATAAAATTATATTAAAAAATAGATAAACTCGATAGCTTTAGAAACAAATGTACATACTAAACTTACAAATCCAGAGTGACTTGCCTAAACTGGTTTTAGTTTGCTCCATAAATTAATTGCGCATTTCTGTGGAGAAGTACTTCCTTTTAGCATTCCTGAAACCACTATCAAACAAGTTCAGTGAGTAATCCCAAGGTCTGGTATTGCCCAGGCAGGAGCATTATGTGACCCACGAGAACAACAAAACAACCAGACTGCACAACAGTGATGGGGTGAAATCAGACCAAATCAAACCAGCAGACAAGGTATGGGTTGGTATGGCATTGGGTCCAAGGATCAGTTCATCAGTCCACCAATCCCACATTGGTGGAATGGGTCCACCGGGTTTAGACCTCCCCAAACCTGTTCCATGGGAGCCAACCAGTGTTGCGTGACCTCACCGACTGCATAGAGAAATCACTCTGTAATCAGATCCTTAAAAGGGTCCCATATGTGTCTGGCTGGTAGCAATAGGTAGGGGTGTGTGGTTCTGCTATATGGTTCCGCAGAAATGCCCCAACATCACCTTGGCTGCATAATTTCATTTCCTGAGAATCTCAGCTTTAAGTCTCCTCTCACAAGAATCAGCTCAGAAGAGCTCTTGGCCTGTGGTTTTAATGTATTTACTTTATTGCATAAGCAATCATTCAGGAGGCAAGGTGAAGGTTGTTGATGTGAAGCCCCAGAGGGGTATGAGTGAAAAGATCAGCACCTATACTAACTGTAGAAATTAGCAATCACTGTGAAAGATACACCCATGAGATTTCTCCCATCTACCGGTATTTAACAAGCCGCCTGCTAGACCAGGGATCTAGCAGGATTAGTACAGAACACTGACTGACAATGGCTCTCCAAGGTTTCAGAGATGTGTCTTCCCCAAACCTACCTAGAGATGTCAGGAATTGAACCCAAGAAGAAGAAGAAGAGTTTGGATTTGATATCCCGCCTTTCACTCCCCTTCAGCAGTCTCAAAGCGGCTAACATTCTCCTTTCCCTTCCTCCCCCACAACAAACTCTCTGTGAGGTGAGTGGGGCTGAGAGACTTCAAAGAAGTGTGACTAGCCTAAGGTCACCCAGCAGCTGCATGTGGAGGAGCGGAGACGCGAACCCGGTTCACCAGATTACAAGACTACCGCTCTTAACCACTACACCACACTGGCTCTTGCATGCAAAGGGTATGTTCTACCACTGAGCTTTTGCCCTTCCATTCCTGACCGTCTGAACTGTAGCATGTGGTGCTGACATTACCAGAGCCCTCTTCCAGATGGGGTCCAGCAATCTTGACTGAAACCAATCTTGTCTTATTCAAACAAATCGCCGGATCTTGTTTTCCATTTTCTATTCCTTCGCCCTTCAGATTTACTACCAGCTAGCTCACGAGCTTGTTTTCTTCCCAAATTCCAGCCCGTTAATAATGATGCAAAAGCCCACGTCTGACAAGATAGGAACACGGGTGAAATTTCCCCAAAGGGGGAAAAAAAACAGATATGGAGGGCAAGTGAGAGTCTTTCCATCTGAATTGCTCCATCCTAACAGGAAGCCAACCCTGTGAGGAAACTTCTGCTTCTCGTGTTAGCAAATTCCAGAGTCAATGGATTCCTCAGCTGATTCAAGGAAAGAAAACTTGAGGAAGCCGTGAGGAATACTAGTTGCCATAGATCATATTTAATGTTGCAGGACCAGCAGGAGAAAAGCAGAATTTCAGGATTCGTCGGGTGGGTCTTGCCAAAAAGATAAAGAGGATATGGGACAGGAAAAGTGGTAGTCATGGTTATGAATGACACAACTGCACTCAACAATGGAATTTGTTAACCCCCCTCCCCAAGAGAGCATTAGTTTATGTGTATGTGTTTGATTTGCTTATCATAGTATTTCATTTTCTATAAACACCAGCTTAGTGTTGGCCTGAAGCAAGGAGACCTGAATTCTCTTCTCCTCTCCTTTCATTCATAAAATTCAGTGGATAAAGGGGTGAATATCTGGAAATATTTAAGAACTGGTATGCATTAGACAGACATTAGACAGTATTCCATAACAGAAGCACACCAGCAATCAGTAGTGGAGAGTATCCAAAAGCTAAATTTTTGCAGTTGAATTGATACATTATATATTAACGTCATTCATTCATATAGCCTCGTTTAGCAAAAAGTTGTAAAACTGAAAATGTCAAACTATGGTTCTTAAATAACGTTGAATTTTGAGTCTTGAATTTTCAATATCAAAATCTGAATTTTGTAATGTGGGAATTCATCTCCTTTCAATAATAATAATAATAATTTTATTATTGTTATTTTATTTTTTGGCTCTGTTGTGCAAACCTGCTGTGAAGAATAAGCTACAACATTTCCTCCTCACTGTCTTCATATTATTTGCATTCAAAACACCTTGTAGTCTTTGATGTTCACACCGCAATCATCTTCAAGGTTCTCTGTATCTTGAAAGCAAAGTGTTCAGGACCACACAGTATCTGAAGCCTGAAACTACACACAAGCAAAGCAAATAAACTGCTCCAAAGACAACTAAGATCAATGGGAACCTGCTCTCTGAATCTCAACAGGTTTGATGAGGTCCCGCCCACACTTTCCCACACCCTTAAGAGTTCATGGAAAGCTACTTGCTAACTTGGATCAAGCTGGGAATCAGTTAATCAGCTTTTAATTGCTCAGCATCACCATTAATTACTACAAATGACTTGTACAATGGCCAGGTTTTAAGCTGTTGTTATGTTTTTTATTTGAGTTCACATAGCTAATGTTGGGACGTGGGTGGCGCTGTGGGTTAAACCACAGAGCCTAGGACTTACTGATCAGGGGGTCAGTGGTTCGAATCCCCATGACGGGGTGAGCTCCTGTCGCTTGGTCCCTGCTCCTGCCAACCTAGCAGTTCGAAAGCACATCAAAGTGCAAGTAGATAAATAGGTACCGCTCTGGCAGAAAGGTAAACTGTGTTTCCGTGTGCTGCTCTGGTTTGCCAGAAGCGGCTTAGTCATGCTGGCCACATGACCCGGAAGCAGTATGCCGGCTCCCTTGGCCTATAGAGCGAGATGAGCGCCATAACCCCAGAGTCGGTCACAACTGGACCTAATGGTCAGGGGTCCCTTTACCTTTACCTAGCTAACGTTGAGTTTGGGGGCAACATGCTGAGTGTTCCCCATCATTCTAGGTACAGACTTCCTGAGGGTTGCAAGGGGTGAGGGACATTAACTCTGTACATGCTCTGTACATGCATTCTTTCAGTGCTCACTCTTTCAGATGCACCAAGTAATGGCTCGACTGGACTCAATCGCAAGCCATGAGCCCCCAATTCTCATTTTATTCTGTTATTTATTTATTTCACAAAAATTATATACCACTTACTCAACAGAAAACCTCTAAGCAGTGTACAAAGGACAATTTAAAATATTAATTAAACGACACCCATAAAAGCATATTGATTCTAGATGTGCTTCATCTTTCCTACAATCCCATTTTCTTGAGTGGTTGCACACACATGTGCATGTGTTTATTATTTCTCTCCTATGGGCGATTGTAAAGTCACCCTTCTCCACCTAGCTCAATATGGTATTTTCTAGCAATGGCTTTCCAGGGTTTCAGACAGGGAGCTACTGAAGGTAATGGGGCCCTTTATATGTCCAACTGTCCTTTGTCAACAACAAATTGTTGCTGTTTTTTGTGTTGAATATATGCTATATGGTAATTAATGGACCTAATAGGTATCTAAAGCCATTTGCGCATGTTGCCATGCAACCAGTCCATGCAGAATGTAGGCACCCTATACAGTGGTACCTCGGTTTACGAACTTAATCCATTCCTGAAGTCCGTTCTTTTTTTTCTTTTTTAAAAATAATATTTATTAATTTTCAACAATTTATACACAACACTACAAAAAAACCAAAAAAACCACAATACAACAATACAATACCATACAAAAAACACTATACAACACTAACACAAACAATTAACAAAACAAAACAAAAACCATTCAAAACACAATCCAATTTCAATATCTTATCTTTCATTCACTTGTTTCCATGACCTCCTCACACCTCCCTTTTTGTCTTCCACTTCTATTAATTGTTTCAGCAATTCCTCTCCATCTTCCTCTGTTTTCTTTTTTTAAAAAAAGATATTTATTAAAGTTTCAAACAGTAAAACAAACTTCACAAAACAGAATATAAAAAGAGAAAAAACATCATCACCATCAATCCAAAAAAACCCCAAAAAGCACAGTAAAAAAAACCCTCATGAAAAGCAAAAGAAAAAAGACATAAAAAAGACATAAAAAAGAAAAAAAAAACCAGTTTCTCAAATATTATTCTCATAATCCTCCTTCCAGACTCCCTCATGTCTCCCTTTTCTGTGTTCCCTTTTACACAATCTTATTCAGCAATGCCTCACCTTCTTTTAAATCTTATTTCATATTATACATTTCAACTATTATGCCTCCAGTTTTCCCCATTTTTTCAATTTGATTAAATTTGACATAATATTATTCTGACTTCACCTTTGTTCTGAAAACCATTTTTTACATACTCCTTTCAAGAATATCACTAATACCATATTTTCTTAATGTCCCGCATCATTCTAACATTCATACAATTTACAATGCTTTTGTAAGTAGTCTTTAAATTTCTTCCAGTCCTCTTCCACCAGCTCTTCTCCCAGGTCTCGGATTCTGCCAGTCATTTCTGCCAATTCCATATAGTCTATCAATTGCATCTGCCATTCTTCCAGAGTGGGCAAATCTTGTGTCTTCCAATGCTTTGCGATAAGTATTCTTGCTGCTGTTACTGCATACATAAAGAAAGTTCTGCCCTTTCTTGGCACCATTTGGCCAACAATGCCCAAAAGGAAGGCCTCTGGTTTCTCATCTTCCTCTGTTTTCTATCCTATAATTATCTTAACACATTCTAACCTTATTTTTCCCTTTAATACCCTATTAATTTATCTATACCTAATTCCTTATAACATTTCTACTAAAGCCATATAACTTCATTCCAACATTTTCCTAACATTCATTAATTTTACAGTATTTCTGTAAGTAGTCTTTAAACTTTTTCCAATCTTCTTCCACCGATTCTTCTCCCTGGTCTGTTCTTAAACCAAAACCATTCTTAAACCGAGGCACGCTTTCCCTAGTGAGGCCTCCCGCCGCCGGCGCCCTTCCACCGTTCGGCTTCTGTTTGTGGACCGAGGTAAAGTTTGCAAACCAGGACACTACTTCTGGTTTTGCAGAGTTCGTAAACCGGATAGTTTGTTAACAGGGCTAAGGTACCACTGTATATATAACAACAACAACAATTTATTATTTATACCCCGCTCATCTGGCTGGGTTTCCCCAGCCATGCGAGGCGGCTTCCAACAAAATATTAAAATGCAATGGTCTATTAAACATTAAAAGCTTCCCTAAACAGGGCTGCCTTCAGATGTCTTCTAAAAGTCTGGTACAGTGGTACCTCGCAAGACGAATGCCTCGCAAGACGAAAAACTCGCAAGACGAAAGGGTTTTTGGTTTTTTTTAGTTGCTTCGCAAGACGAATTTCCCTATGGGCTTGCTTTGCAAGACGAAAACGTCTTGCAAGTTTGTTTCCTTTTTCTTAAAACCGTTAATACCCAGGGTGCATTGCTTGAAGAGGTGCAGTTGCACGCGGTGTGGTAGCCTTTTTTGAGGTTTTTGAAGACTTTGGTGATTTTTGAAGCTTTTCCAAAACTTCTTTTGAAACCATGCTTCGCAAGACGAAAAATTCGCAAGATGAAAAAACTCGCAGAACGAATTAATTTCGTCTTGCAAGGCACCACTGTAGTTGTTTATCTCTTTGACATCTGGTGGGAGGGTGTTCCACAGGATGGGTGCCACTACCGACAAGGCCCTCTCCCTGTAACTAGGCTTCTCACAGCAAGGGAACCGCCAGAAGGCCCTCAGAGCTGGACCTCAGTGTCCGGGCGAAACGATGGGGATGGAGACTCTCCTTCAGGTATACTGGACTGAGGCCATTTAGAAATGAGCAAACCAGTGATATTTTAGGGAGCAGGCTAGCAGGCGGGGCCCATTACTTACATCATAGGAGCCTACACACCACAAAACACTGTTGCTGTATGTAGGTTTTATTTTATCTTCTATTTTGGAAATGTACATCCAGTTTTTTTCCCTTTAATTTTTTTGGGGGGGCCCAAGAGAGTGGAGCCCTAAGCTGTAGCTTGTTTAGCTTATACGTAAATCTGGCACTGTCCCTGGCTATTGACAATGCAGGCTGGGGCTGACAGAAGTCCTTAATATCGGGGCAGTATATTAACCAAGATGCCTCCCCCATGAAGGGCAGCTACCCAGATTCAGTTGTCACTCTGATCTTTGCAGAGTGAAGGTAAGCATGAGCCGCCTTCTGCAGCTGCTAATTAGAAAATTAAACCCTAGCAAATGGCTTGTATTCTGCTGGCAGCTAAGCCTCTTTCCCCCCAGTGTTCCAAAGTACTTTTTGAATTGTTTGCTGTCAGCAAAACAAGCCTGCTACCTGTGATTCAACAGACAACAAAGCCCAGCAGTGAGATTTCAGTCAGATGATGTCACCCAGGTAAAATTGTACTGACAAGCTTTTAATTAAAGTTTTCCCACACATATTTTGCTGCTGGTCCCCAAGAGCTATTATTCATTATGTGCCGATTGTGAGTTGGGAGGGAAATGTTTTATTTCCAAAGCCCTCGCTGACAGCTACAGAACACTTTGTTATACAATCTGTTTACTTTTTGGGGTTTTTTTTTTTAATTTTCCTTTGCCTCCCTTACACTTGCTAAAGGGGAAATAGCCACGCAGTTGTGTTTATAGTGGGTGGAAATAATAAAATGCATCTGATCGTGTAAGGGAAGAACGGGGAGGCAGGTGCATGAGGAGGTCTTGCAGAAATGTTGCCCACTTTATCTTGTGGACATTTCTGCACACATACACCTCCCGGAGCCTCCCAGCTAGTCAGGGGCTCATTCCTTTAGGGAAGGGCAGGTCTTCACAGGTGCACAGAGGCATTTCAGAAAAGAGCAAAAGTTGAAGGCGGCTTTGAAGGGAGGGGATGTTTTAGTTATTTATTCATTCTTCCCTGGTTTGAATATGATTCCCCAAAGCGTTGTGCAACAGTTAGCAAAGAGAGAAAGAAATAGGCATGGTTGATTCAAATGTAAGTACAGTGGTACCTCGGGTTAAGTACTTAATTCGTTCCGGAGGTCCATACTTAACCTGAAACTGTTCTTAACCTGAAGCACCACTTTAGCTAATGGGGCCTCCTGCTGCTGCCGCGCCGCCGGAGCACGATTTCTGTTCTCATCCTAAAGCAAAGTTCTTAACCTGAAGCACTATTTCTGGGTTAGTGGAGTCTGTAACCTGAAGTGTATGTAACCTGAAGTGTATGTAACCAAAGGTACCACTGTATGTATAATATAAACAGTGCTCTTTTCTCCCCTTAAAAAAATAATTTATGGGTACTCTCATTTTCCTACTCATATTGAAATACTGCCCCTCAATGAGGTCAAACTTAGATTCACAAAATGTTTAGGGGTATGCGTACCCCTGCGTCCCTCCAGAAAAAAGCACTGAATATAAATAAAACATGCTTAGGGCTGCAATCCTATACAGTGGTGCCCCGCAAGACGAATGCCTCGCAAGACAGAAAACCCGCTAGACGAAAAGGTTATCCGTTTTTGAGCTGCTTCGCAAGATGATTTTCCCTATGGGCTTGCTTCGCAAGACGAAAACGTCTTGCAAGTCTTGCGATTTTTTTTCGCTCCCCCCCCCTTTTTCTAAGCCGCTAAGCCGCTAATAGCCTTTTAGCCGCTAAGCCGCTAAGCCTTTAATAGCCGCTAAACCGCTAATAGCGCTAATCCGCTAAGCCGCTAATAGGGTTGCTTCGCAAGACGAAAAAACCGCTAGACGAAGAGACTTGCGGAACGGATTCTTTTCGTCTTGCGAGGCACCACTGTACCCACTTGCCTGAGGAATGAGCCCGCTGAATTCATTGGGGGATGACCTTTGAGTCAACATGTGCTCTAACTTTCCCATGAAAATAAATGAAGCTAAAAGGAATTCACATGGCTTGGCATGTGCCCAAATATTTTAAGAGGGGGAAATAAATAGAACAGTACTGCCACCCCCCTGCCTTTGGGGGGGGGAGGGATTTGCCATACACCTCCTCGCTAGAAGAAAAGGAGAGGTGGTATCTCCCTAGGGGGTAATGCCATGGCCTGTGAGGTTGATTTTGCCCACCCATTTGCAGTATTGGGCCTACAGGCTAGTCGTCTTTTTTCTAGGGGCTGAGTAGGAATTTTGGGTGGAGACCCTTATTGGCTCTGATTCTTCTCTTTTTCACCCAATTTACACGGTTGGGTGACATTTGTCTGTTGAAGTGGTGCTCCTTCAGTTTAGCTAATTGTCATATATCCCAGGCAGGTGAGAAGATTTCAGAAAAATGGAACACTTACCTGAGGTGAGGTTGGGTTGGGGGCTTCCCTTAGTCATGGTTGTCAGGCATGGCTTGCACGACCGAAGGTTTAAGACCTGGCTGTAAGCAAAGATGTATGCATCTGTGCATGTAAAAGGGAGAATGGGGTCCACAGTCTGGAAAAAGGATCTGGGGTTCAGCAGTGAGCAATGGTATGACTAAAAATGGCCCTGCCGATAGCAGATAAGGGTAAAACACAGAGAGTGAGAAGGAGAGGGAGATATGTTCAAAAATACAATAATAGTTTTGACTCCGTGCTAGCATTCGAGTGATAAAGGAACTAAAAGGAGGTGGACAACAATTAAGGATTTATTATGTTTTCAGAATGTATTAGCAAAATTATATAGAAAGGTTTATTGCTTTGTGTGCATTCAAATGTAAGATAAAACATATGCAAAGGGACTTGACTGGAAGTCAAAGTTGAAGAAAAGATTTTGGAAGATAAAAGGGGGAAAGTATTTACTTTCATTATTATCATTTTGTGTGCGGGTGTGGGTGTGGGTGTGTGGGTGTCTGCACATATGTGTGTTGTTGTATGCAATGTTTAGGAAGAAATAAGACGGTAAATAACAAATAACAAACTAAATATCGATGTATGTAATTTTTATTTCTTAGTTATATTTAGTGGTAGTATGGCTGTATTGTTTTTTGTAACATAAAATCATTCAATAAAAATTATTTTAAAAGAGAGAGAGAGAGAAGGAGAGGGAGAGGGAGGGAATGCCATAAGGCCATCCAGTGAGTTCAGACAGAAAACGGTGTACTTCAGATTCACTGCTCAGTCTCTGAGAGTTTACTATGTGCAGAAATATATATTTGTTTTTTGCTTTGTTTTATACTGCCACATCTCACCCAGAAATCCACCTTGTCACACTGTGGAAAGTGTAGAATGACTGGCTCTCAGTCGTCATGATGGCATTTACCTTCAGAGCATAGACTGCCTCCTGAAAGATAGTCTCAAAAGCCAAAGGCTCTTTCATCCAACAGTTGGATTTACTTCTCATAATTAAAGTCAAACCCAAATATGTCCAATATAAGCACTGTGAACCATTACATGCCCTTTAAGTCTTTAAAAGTCCCTCTGGTACCTGCCTCCCTACCTCACAGAACGCAGAAGATTATGTATTAAAGTAGCAATTGAAATGGTCAGTGAAATGCTTTATTATTGCAAAATCAAATGTAAGTACTTTGTTTCATTGGAGAACTGCCATAATCTCGTGACAGTTATGCTATAAGTTATGGGCTGGGAGACAGATCAGTGCATTAGATTAATACTTTGCCTTTTGAATCTATTAATCTACCACCTTTGGGACAGGATTTTAAATCCACTCCAGACTGAAGTGACTGAAAATCATTCCCGTCTGACAGTTTTAAAAGATCACAAATGAAAGGCGCTAAGAAGGTCTCTGCTTGGCCGATACCAAACAGAGAGAATCATATCAAAATACAACCAGTGCTAAGACCTTATTTTAATATTCCCACCACTGGAAAATAGAAAGCTGTGTTCAAAGGGTGCATTTTTCCCCCTGACTTAAACCTGTCTTTAATACTAAAATTGAGATACAAGTTGAGAAATCAGTCCAATGCCGTGTAAAAAATACAGCCGACAAATTAAAATAATGGAGAGTGGAAAGAGTGGTTTTATGGCACCAAAGACATATTGTACAAGGCATCGTGGACTTGCAGGGTGCTTAAGAGTTGAGCTAATGAGGCTCGGCCCATTGGGAGTGTGTCCTTTGGAAACCCCTTGAAATGGGTTTAAAGCCCTAAACGGCCTTGGTCCTGAATACCTGAAGGAGCGTCTCCACCCCCATCGTTCTATCCAGACACTGAGGTCCAGCACCAAGGGCCTTCTGGTGGTTCTCTCACTGCGAGAAGCCAAGTTACAGGGAACCAGGCAGAGGGCCTTCTCGGTAGTGGCACCCAACCTGTGGAATGCCCTCCCACCAGATGTCAAAGAGAACAACAACTACCAGACTTTTAGAAGACATCTGAAGGCAGCCCTGTTTAGGGAAGCTTTTAATGTTTGATGTATTAGAGCAGTGTTTCCCAACCACTGTTCCAACCAGATGTTGCCTGGTGTGCCGCGGGAAAAATTAAAAAATTGAAAGTTGTTTTTTTTTAAAGTCAAATTTTCGATTGGGGCGCCGTCACTAGATGACCCCTGGGGTTCCCTCCCTCCCTCCCGCTCTGCGCCTCCCTCCTCCTCCTCCTCCTCCTCCGGGGAGGCCCTTCCTGGCTCTCGGCCAAGGCTTGGCGGCTGCCACTCACTCACTCGCTCGCCCACCCGTCCCTCCATCCCTGCACCCGGCCTCTCCCCCTCCGTCCCCGGCGCGGGGGCTGCCGGGATCCGTAGTCCCCTTGCCCTTGGGCTCCGCGCCCGCGCGGGGTGCGCGAACTACGTTTCCCAGCGTGGCCTGGCGGGCCGGGCGTTTTGTTTGAAGCGCTCTTCTCCTGGCCATGGAATGAGCGCAGCGGCGGCGGCCGGGCAGGCAGGGGCTCTTCCGCGCAGCCTGCCTGCGCCCCCCCGGAGATCGGGCGGCAGGATGGAGCCCGGGGATCCCCGCGGAGGCGGAGCGGCGGAGGCTGCCCCCCAGGTAAGGCTGCGTCGGGGGTTTTTTATTTTTGCAATGCTGCATCCGCGCCGGAGGGGACGCATCGGACCGCGGGGAGACCCCTTGGCGGGCGTGCAAGGCAATGCATGCGTGCAGGCGTTGCATGGAGTGCAGTGCAATGCAATGGCAACGCGGCGCCCTGCATGCATGCATGCAACTTCCACCAGCGCTCCGGACTTGGCAGGTGAGGGGGGTCCCCAGTGGGTGGCAGAGAGAGCCGGGAGGGCGAAGGGGAGCCGGGGGGGAGCAGCGCTGCTCCCCGAGCCGAGCCCGGGGGGAAACTTCGGCGTCGTTGCGCCGGGTGTTGGAAGCGGAGGCTGGCGGGGGGCCCCTCACCTGCAAAACCTGGTCGCCTCTCATATATTTCGTGCATTGCATTCATCGCCCGCTTTCTCCTCCAAGGAGCTCCCGGGGGCGCACGTGGTTCTCCCCGTGTTATCCTCGCAACAACAGCCCTGCGAGGTGGGTTAGGCGAGTGGCCCAAGGGAGCACCCAGGGATTGTCCTGGCCAGGTGGGGTGATTTGAACCCTGCTCTCTGCCCGGTCTTCGTCCTCATTTAGCCCCCACATGTGCATGACTGTGCATGACTGAGGTTTCCCCCCCTCGTCTTGGCTATGGTGTGAGTCTGTGCTGTTAATTAATGGGGTTCTGCCTTCGGAGAAGATGAGCCAGCCCTCAAGGAGGTGATTATGTAATTTGCTAGCAATTCATGTCCCTCCCGGCGTGACGCTGCGCACTGACGTCACGGGGCTGTAATGGTGGTGTGCCTCGAGATTTTTTTCATGAAACAAGTGTGCCTTTGCCCAAAAAAGGTTGGGAAACACTGTATTAGAGTATTTTAATATATATATTTTTTGGAAGCCACCCAGAGTGGCTGGGGAAGCCCAGCCAGATGGGCGGGGTACAAATAATAAATTATTATTATTATTATTATTATTATTATTATTATTATTATTATTATGGAGCGTAACTGGGGAAGAGCACTTTCTCTTGAGTGCCTCCTGTTTACTTTAGTAGGGTTTGTTCAGCAAAAAGACTCCTGCTGGGTTATACCTGTTGTGTAAACAGCTCACAGTCACTTTACGGGTTTAAATCAGGGCTGTGTGTACTTTTCGCTAAAGAGATAACATTACATTTTTGCACCCAAGCAAAGCTCACACCACAAAAAGCCGAATTCTGCAACACGTTTGGATTGCGCAAACTGAAAATACCTGCGAGAATGTTCTTATTTCCTTTTTCTGCATAACTCATTCTACACTTTTTACCACCCTGCAAAATTTGATCTATTTCGTTTGTCCCTATGAAGGGGAAGAAGCTGCTCTGGGCATTAAAGCCATGCGCCCAACCACTGGAAAGCTGATCCAGGCACTTCTCTCTCTCTCTTTTTTTTATAAGATATTTATTAAAGTTTTCCATTTTATACAAACAAAAAGAAAAACGTAAAAAGAAAAAATATTAAAAACACATACATTTCACAACTTATTTTCAATAACATATTTCCCTGACTTCCTCATACCTCCCCTTCTTGTTTTCTAGTTCAAATTATTCGTCCAGCAAATCCTTATCTCCTAGCATTACAGCTAACTAACACCTTATTTTCTATTCAACATATTAAATTACTATAGCTTAAACTTTACTTATAAAAAACCATTTTTTTCCATATTCTTTTACCAGTAAAGCTAGAAACCACTTAATTTCAATCCCACATCATTCAAGATTCATTGATATTGCAATATTTCTGTAAATAGTCCTTAAATTTCTTCCAATCTTCTTCTGCCGACTCTTCTCCCTGGTCGCGAATTCTGCCAGTCATTTCTGCCAATCCCATACAGTAAATCAACTTCATCTGCCATTCTTCCAGAGTGGGTAGATCTTGCATCTTCCAATACTTTGCGATGAGTATTCTTGCTGCTGTTGTAGCGTACATAAAGAAAGTTCTATCCTTCTTTAACAATGATTGGTCAACTATGCCCAGGAGAAAGGCCTCTGGTTTCTTGATCCAGGCACTTCTCTGGTTTGGGGGGTCTTTCCTGGCAATGCCCACGAAGAAGTGTATTCCTGCCAGTGTGGTGTAGTGGTTAAGAGCGGTAGTCACGTAATCTGGGTAACCGGGTTCGTGTCTCCACTCCTCCACATGCAGCTGCTGGGTGACCTTGGGCTAGTCACACTTCTTTGAAGTCTCTCAGCCCCACTCACCTCACAGAGTGTTTGTTGTGGGGGAGGAAGGGAAAGGAGATTGTTAGCCGCTTTGAGACTCCTGAAGGGGAGTGAAAGGCGGGATATCAAATCCAAACTCCTCTTCTTCTTCTTCTTCTTCTTCTTCTTCTTCTTCTTCTTCTTCTTCTTCTTCAACCAGAAGATCCAGTGACTTGCTGTTTAAAAAGCAAACATGAAAACTGCAATTCCCAAGAAGCTGGAATAATCAGTTCAACCTTCCACCCCAGAACTACGGAGCAGATTTTAAGTCCACAGCGCCTGTGTAAAAACGTGTGGCTGCAATTCTTTTTACCTGTTACTTAAGAGATAATATTTTATCATAACAGCAGTTGCGGATTTATTTTACACTGTAGGCTTCTTTTACAGTTACCACACAGGCCTCTCCCAACAACTTAAATTGGTCAATTTCCCTCCTTTCAAAAAAGAGAGAATGCATATACAAGCAAAGGCAGCATTAATTAGTGTTTATGAGTGTCATATTTTTAATTAAGTCATTCTTACTTCAGGGTACAATTGTATCTTTTTTTTAAAGGGGGGCTCTTCCAGATGCTGTTTCTGAGGGTAAACACAAAGGAAAGACATCTGGACATCAAAGTGTGAACATATTTGTGAAGATAGAGGGGCAACGCTGTGATTTCATGTTACCGTTTACCATAATCGCAAGTGTAAAATCTTTGCCAGGAATTGTTGGTTAATAACGGGTAATACTAACATTATCACAATCTATTATTCCAGTCCGTATAGTTAAAGCTATGGTTTTCCCAGTAGTGATGTATGGAAGTGAGAGCTGGACCATAAAGAAGGCTGATCGCCGAAGAATTGATGCTTTTGAATTATGGTGCTGGGGGAGACTCTTGAGAGTCCCATGGACTGCAAGAAGATCAAACCGATCCATTCTTAAGGAAATCAGCCCTGAGTGCTCACTGGAAGGACAGATCCTGAAGCTGAGGCTCCAATACTTTGGCCACCTCATGAGAAGAGAAGACTCCCTGGAAAAGACCCTGATGTTGGGAAAGATGGAGGGCACAAGGAGAAGGGGACAACAGAGGATGAGATGGTTGGACAGTGTTCTGGAAGCTACCAGCATGAGTTTGACCAAACTGCGGGAGGCAGTGGAAGAGAGGAGTGCCTGGTCTGCTCTGGTCCATGGGGTCACAAAGAGTCGGACACAACTAAATGACTAAACAACAACCACAAATTATTCCAGTCTGCACCCCATTTGTTATTCCCAGCTCTCCCATTCAGCATTTAGAATGCAAAGAAAGTTTCACGTACATTCTCTTCCTGTGCTACAATGCTTAAAACAGCACGGGGAACCTGTGGCCCTCAGGAAGTTGTTGCATTCCAACTCCCATCACCCTGAGCCAGCATGTCCAATGGCCAGGCATGGTGGCACTGGTGGTCCAATGACCTCTGGAGAGCCACAAGTTTCCCGTCTCTGGTTTGCAGCAAGCCTAGGCGGGTGAGCATTATTATGCCCAAATTGCAGATCTGAATGGCTGAGAACAAGTGGCTTGCCAAAGTCCATGACAGAGGCAAGATTCATGTCGATGATTTCCTGATTTATTGCTTAGTCTCTTAGCCCAGTAGTGGGAAACCTGTCTCCCTTCAGATATTATTGGATTACAACATGGGCAATGGTCAAGTTTGATGGAATGCATAGTCCAGAAACATCTGGAAGGCTGTAGGTTCTCCACCCAAATCACAAGCATTTTTCAAGCCACCTTGCAATTTTCACATTATAAAAGAATGGCCTTGGTACCACCCTCCTCCTCCTCCTCCCCTTCCTCCCCCACAGTGTATAATGCAGTCCTGCAGTAAACAGATATATCTATATATTTTATATAGGTGGTGATTACTATATCTAAAGGTTCTACTGGGAGTGCTGGAGCCAGCTTAAACCCCCTGTGAAGCAATTTGTGGAAGGGCCTTCTCGGTTGTGGCACTCCATCGCTGCATTCTCACCTCTGAAAAACTGGTGGGTAGGCAAACTAAGGCCCGGGGGCCGGATCCGGCCCAATCGCCTTCTTAATCCGGCCCACGGACGGTCTAGGAATCAGCATGTTTTTACATGAGTAAATGTGTCCTTTTATTTAAAATGCATCTCTGGGTTATTTGTGGGGCATAGGAATTCATTCATCCCCCCCCCCAAATATAGTCCAGCCCCCCCCCACAAGGTTTGAGGGACAGTGGACTGGCCCCCTGCTGAAAAAATTTGCTGAGCCCTGAGCTTCAAATACATATTTCTTTGCAGGGTATTAATGCATGCCTGTCTGATACACACACACACACCCCCACACCCCCACTATGTATTCAGTTAAATCTCAAATGCACCCCATTCTGATATTGTTGTGCAATGAAAGGCAGGTTGCAAATATTTTAAATATGGAGATACATTCTTCAGTACCCTGAGCTGCAGGAAGTTGCAATGGCAGCTGTTTTGAGTGACGCCTCTCCATCTCAAGATATGGCCTCTGGTCCCTCACTGCTCGTATACATCAGTGAATCACTGCCCAATCCTTTCAATTGCTTTTCATGTTCTACAAATTTATGGGATCAGTTAACTAAGCTTCATGCTCATTTTCATAGGCATTGGTAGCCTTTGAAAGGCATGAAGGTTGCACCAGTGAATTGTGTGGGACTGGGCTAGGCTCTGCTCCGGGTGCACCAACTCTGATGCAGATAGAGAGCTGTTCTATCGCCAATGACTTCACAATCCATTTAAAAGGCGGAAGCCAGTCAGCTAGGGCCATACAGTATTATTACAGGCCCAACATGATATTGTTGTTGTTGTTTAGTCGTTTAGTCGTGTCCAACTCTTCGTGACCTCATGTACCAGAACATACCAGGCACTCCTGTCTTCCACTGCCTCCCGCAGTTTGGTCAAACTCATGTTCGTAGCTTCGAGAATACTGTCCAACCATCTCGTCCTCTGTCGTCCCCTTCTCCTTGTGCCCTCCATCTTTCCCAACATCAGGGTCTTTCCCAGGGAGTCTTCTCTTCTGATGAGGTGGCCAAAATATTAGAGCCTCAGCTTCAGGATCTGTCCTTCCAGTGAGCACTCAGGGCTGATTTCCTTCAGAATGGATCAGTTTGATCTTCTTGCAGTCCATGGGACTCTCATGAGTCTCCCCCAGCACCATAATTCAAAAGCATCAATTCTTTGGCGATCAGCCTTCTTTATGGTCCAGCTCTCACTTCCATACATCACTACTGGGAAAACCATAGCTTTAACTATACGGACCTTTGTTGACAGGATATAGAACCATCAAAACACTCCCAAGATCACATCAAGAAAGAAAAATACGTAAGTGAACTACACTTTTCCTTTAAAATTGCTATAATAAAACATAACAAAATTTGGAGCCTGAAAATCTGCTTCATTTCATTGGTCCTAGCTCAGCTTTGTTGACACTAGCCTTCCTCAAGCAGGTGGCCTCCAGAACTTTTGGACAGCTCCCCACCAGCCTTGAACATTTGCCATATTGACTGAAGTTGATGGGAGTTGCAGATCTGAAGCGCATCAGATTGGGGAAGGCTGGTCCACACAGCAAAGCAGTGGCTTTCCAGAGCTCTGGATTGAGGTCTTTCCCAGCCCTACCTAGAGATGCCAGGTGTCACACCTGAGAGCTTTTGGTTGCAGAAGACATGATTTGCTACCACTGAGCTACAGGCCTTGCCAAGAAAGTCTCACTCACAAGGTGACAAAGCCACTTATGACTATATCAAGGCTGATCGCTAAGAGTTATAACACCCCCTTCAAGCACTGTGAATGACAACAGATATGTGTGGGAAGGATTGTTTAATTCTGGCGTTGTGCAGGTGCGAATTCTTCCTGCTGCACGAAGCCTTTTGATGGGTTTGGCATGTATATTTATTTTAATTATCATAATGCTTTATAGCATGTTAGTAAATGTTCTGCAGTGTAAGTAATTATTACTAACACGAGACATCACAGCAGGTCTCTGTTATTAAATTTCCATCTATTTTGTGTGCTGAAATTATGGGGTGTGCCCATTAGCAATATGCAAATGAATGCCATTCTTTAGGAAGAATTCAGTCAGGAAAACATGTGTGCTACTATTCCCCAGCATACATTCTTTGTTTTATCTCTTGCAAGCAGCAAAGTGGGGACTTTTTATCCAGAGACATCATTTTGGCACGGCTCTCGGTCTGATACTCTGCGATATTTTGCCTTTTTGCAAAAACTGCACTGGAAACGGTGACAGCAGGTCTGGATCTGTTGGCTGCAGATTTATTTCAGCTCTGGGTAAAAGTAAAGGTTAGATCTCTTTAATTCTGACTGACTACATTGAAGTCAACATGAGGACATAATCTCCCGCTCCCTTCCACCTCTGGTAGCTCCTTTTCACCTCAGTATTCTGATACTACAGGATAGAATACATCCCAACCAAGTAGACCAATGAAAAGCCTTAACAGAAGACATCTCACCAAGTTTCCAGATGTTGGGAGGAGTTCAGAAGTTCACTGCAGAGAAAGACTGTAAGCAGAGCTGCCATTCAAGACATGCATGGGTCAGTGGGAGGAATAATCACATGGGAAAGATCAGCACAGCTGAACAGTGGTTTAAGCAGCCTTCATAGTCAGGATACTGCATAGAACCCACATTCCCAGAACCTGTAATTTGTGGCGTGAATTCCAAACGCTGGAAGAAACAGAGCCATAATAAAATGATCCAGCAACATTTGCAATGTTGAATTTTACAGGCAAAGCCATGGAAATCCAAACCAAAGAATGGACTGATATATTTCTGAAATAAATGTCAAACAATGCTTAAAGCCATATTGGTAGCAAGTGTAAGAGTAAAAATGGCACCAACCGATACCCATTCAGACAGTGACACAGCAGAAAAGCTTGTCAAAAGACGGGGTCCCGGAATAAGCATATGAAGGTGGAACTAGCAGAGGCGTTGAGAAGCTTTTGTTGCCAAGAGGCGACATTCCCATGTTGTGTTCTTCCCCTCTTCTGTAGCTTCTGTAACTGGCACAGTCTTTGAGTCATGGCGCTGTGGGTTAAACCACAGAGCCAAGGACGTGCCGATCAGAAGGTCGGCGGTTCGAATCCCCGTGACGGGGTGAGCTCCCGTTGCTCTCTCCCAGCTCCTTCTAACCTAGCAGTTCGAAAGCACGTCAAAGTGCAAGTAGATAAATAGGTACTGCTCTGGTGGGAAGGTAAACGGCGTAACCGTGCGCTGCTGTGGTTCTCCAGAAGCGGCTTAGTCATGCTGGCCACATGACCCGGAAGCTGTACGCCGGCTCCCTCGGCCAATAAAGCGAGATGAGCACCGCAACCCCAGAGTCAGCCACGACTGGACCTAATGGTCAGGGGTCCCTTTACCTTTACCTTTCTGCTGTGCACCTCCCTGTCCTCATTCCACATATTTGTGGAGCAGGGAAACATTGCATGGTGGCATCTCACAATACAAGTTACAGAGACCAGGAAGGAAAAGCAAATGCAACACAGGGAGGTCACTTTTCGGGCATTCTCTGATGTAGCCAGTACTATGTGTGTGAGAATCCCAAAAGCATCCCCAAGATGGATGGCAAAGTTGGGTGGCAGGAGACAATACGGAATGGAGTAAACTTAGTGTTGCCATATTCCCAAAAGTGAAAATCAGGACAAAGTTGTTGTGCTTCTTTCTTTCTTTCTTTCTTTCTTTCTTTCTTTCTTTCTTTCTTTCTTTCTTTGCCAAAGTTGAATTTTTGGGGGGACCATCTCCCCCCCAAAAAAGTAGTTTAGGGCTTTTGGGGGATATTTTTAGCATGGGATGTGGGGGGGCCCTACTTGCCATACATACAGGTTTTCCTGGACATTTTGCCGATTCAGCAAAAATCCACCCAGACGCCATTTTTGCAGCACATTTCCTGGATGTGAACATAGAGAATACTTGTCCATTGTTCTGGGAGCTGATCCAAGTTTTTTTTTTAATGGATCCCTCTTTCTGAGTGTTAAGAATTAGGTGCCCTTCCTGTTTTCATTCAGAAAAATATAGATAAACCTTTGGGAAACTGTGGGATAAAGGAAATACCATAGGACTGGTTTATTAGCCTGCACTTTCAGCAATATAAAATATACAGTCTCTTCTGGTTATCTTTACCTAAGTGGAGAAAAAAGGCTCCCTAGCCAAGAAGTTCTGCCGCTGCCTGCCTTCACAGAGTGTTGTGCCGTAAATCTATGTAATAATACACTACTAAGCACCTTCAACAGCCCAGTACAACACCTGGCATATTTATGCCCTGTCCATACATCTGGTAGCTTCCATTTTCGCGATGGAATCCTTTTAAGTTTAAGCAAACAACTAATTTCTTATCTTTGTTATAGGCAGCAGTAGTGATTATTCTAGTCAAAGTGCCTGTTCAAATGTGTCAAACGGTGATATTAGGAGCCTGATGAGCCTGGAGCCTCTTAAATAGTTCCACGGACATTTTGCCCCAGAGCAGTTTCTCTTTTGGAGTCATTAAAATGACTCTTTAAAGGCTTCAGCCAACTGCTTTTGTCTTGCCGCCTTGTAGGTTAACACAATGAAGGGGAAGAGTCTTTGAGGTTAAAGGAGCCTGCAAGTACAAGAGCCAGTGGCTATAAATTCTTCCGTTAATAAATTTAGGTTGGAGATCAGAAGAAAATGTTTTAACTATTTGATTCCCTACAAGGCTCCTTCAAATCCCCATGAGACCCACCCCCAAAAGTTATTGCTTTGAAAATGTATGCAGGATATCTCTGTGAATAAGTCGACCTGTGTTCCCTGGTACCTATTTCCTACTTTGCCATCACAAATGGTGCATACACAGCCATAATCTGTAGTGATCTTCCAAAGTCATATCTTTTCCTACCCTAGGATCTTAGATTTTGGTCCTCCTCCTCTAAACCAAGTGTAGAGAACCTTTGGCTCTCCAGATGTTGTTGAACTACAACTTCCATCACTCCTGAACATTGGCTAACCTTGCTATGGATGATGGGACTTGTCGTTTAGCAGCATCTGGAGGGTTAAAGGTTCCCCACCCTGCTCTAAAGAGACAGAACTTACTATTGCCAGAACTGGATTGGGGTGGACTTTGAAAGGTGGGCTTATCGACACAGTTTATTATTATTCATTGCTATTAACTGTTATTTATTTATTCAGAGCCCTCAATGGACATAAGGTAAAGGTAAAGGGACCCCTGACCATTAGGTCCAATTGCGGCCGACTCTGGGGTTGCGGCGTTCATCTCACTTTACTGGCTGAGGGAACCGGCGTGTGTCCGCTTCTGGGTCATGTGGCCAGCATGACTAAGCCGCTTCTGGCGAACCAGAGCGGCGCACGGAAACGCCGTTTACCTTCCCGCCGGAGCGGTACCTATTTATCTACTTGCACTGGTGTACTTTCGAACTGCTAGGTTGGCAGGAGCAGGGACCGAGCAACGGGAGCGCACCCCATCACGGGGATTCGAACTGCCGACCTTCTGATCGGCAAGTCCTAGGCTCTGTGGTTTAACCCACAGTGCCACCTGCGTCCCTTCAATGGACATGTCAGGAGGAAAAAGATATGTTCCAGTCCTGAGGAGCTTACAATATAAGTGCTCACAGAACAGGAGACAACAGCAGGAAAAGGAACAATATGAAGCTTCATTTCAGCTGTGGGTGAAGATAACTAAAAGGAGCCAAAGGCTTGAATGAAGCAAAGCATCTTCAGGAGGGATGTAACTCCCCACTGGTCCCTGACTCTTCAGCCTGTGACTGGGATCAACTTGCCCTTGCTTCTGACAGTGCTTTCAGTGTTGGGATGTCGTGATGTACACATGGGATGTACATATGTGTGTGAAGCAGTCCTCAGAAAGCCTTTGTCCTAGCTTTCTGCTTCATCTGAAATATTTGGAGTTTGGAAGAGATTTTCTTCAGCTGATTTTTTTAAAAAGTCATTCCTCCCCCCCCCCCCCCCGCAGAATACAACCAGGTTTGCTAGTCTGAGTCAGCTGCATGCTTAGCAACACAATGATTTGTCCAAAGCAGCACATCTGTGGCACATCTCCTTCCTCCTGGACCGTGTTCAGAAAGTGGTGGTGGGGGATGAGTGTTCAGACCTCTGGGTTCTTGCTTGTGGGGTGCCTCGGGGTTCTGTCCTCTCCCCCATGCTTTTCAACATCTACATGCAGCTGCTGGGAGAGATCATCAGGGGGTTTGGGCTGGGTGTTCATCAGTATGTGGATGATACCCAGCTCTACCTCTCTTTCAAATCAGAACCAGTGAAGGCGGTGAAGGACCTGTGTGAGTGTCTGGAGGCGGTTGGAGGATGGATGGCGGCTAACAGATTGAGGTTGAATCCTGACAAAACAGAAGTACAGTTTTTGGGGGACAGGAGGCGGGCAGGTGTGGAGGACTCCCTGCTCCTGAATGGGGCAACTGTGCCCGTGAAGGACCAGGTCTGCAACCTGGGAGTCATTTTGGACTCACAGCTGTCCATGGAGGTTCAGGTCAATTCTGTGTCCAGGGCATCTGTTTACCGGCTCCATCTGGTATGCAGGCTGAGACCCTACCTGCCCGCAGACTGTCTCGCCAGAGTGGTGCATGCTCTAGTTATCTCTCACTTAGATTACTGCAATGTGCTCTATGTGGGGCTACCTTTGAAGGTGACCCAGAAACCACAACTAATCCAGAATGTGGCAGCTAGACTGGTGACTGGGAGCAGCCACCGAGACCATATATCACTGGTCTTGAAAGATCTACATTGGCTCCCAGTACGTTTACGAGCGCAATTCAAAGTGTAGGTGCTGACCTTTAAAGCCCTAAATGGCCTCAGTCCAGTATACCTGAAAGAACGTCTCCACCCCCATCGTTCTGCCTGGACACTTGGCATGCCAGACCCTGAAAGCTTGCCAGCAGAGCTTATAACTCAAGGATGGGGAACCTGCTGTTTAAAACTTCCTGGGTCAACATGAACACCTTAAATTTAGCCTGGAAGGCAACAGGGAGCCAATGAAGATGGTTCAGGATCTGTGTTTTGTCTCTGATAGGTGCCACAATCAGCACTATAGCAGAAGCATCCTGCACTAGTGATAGGTTTTGTTCAGTTCTACTGAACCCGCCCTGTGGAACGCCCTCCCACCAGATGTCAAAGAGAACAACTACCAGACTTTTAGAAGACATCTGAAGGCAGCCCTCTTAGGGAAGCTTTTAATGTTTAACAGACTACTGAATTTTAATATTTTGTTGAAAGCCACCCAGAGGGGCTGGGGAGACCCAGCCAGATGGGTGGGGTATAAATAATTTATTATTATTATTATTATTATTATTATTATTATTATTATTATTATTATTATTATTTTCTACTTCCTGGGCAGTTGTTATTTCCTCTTGGGTCTAACGTGGTATAGCCAGTGCCAGATTTATGTATAAGCTAAACAAGCTATAGCTTAGGGTCCCACTCTCTTGGACCCCCCCCCCAATATGCTTCTTCTTAATTTTATTTCACTGTTGACATACTTCTTCTTAATTGTATTTCAGTTCAACAATTACTTTGATTAAATACATTTTTTTGTTATGTGCAAATGGCTTTAGATACCTATTAGGTCCATAAATTACCATATAGCATATATTCAACACAAAAAAACCAGCAACAATTTGTTGTTGACAAAGGACAGCTGGACATAGAAAGGGCCCCATTACCTTCAGGAGCTTAGGGCCTCATCAAACCTAAATCCGGCCCTGGGTGTAACATGTGAATGTCAGAACAGAAGAATAGCCTCACTGGGTCAGGCCAAGAATCCATCTGGTTCAGCACTGATGGGGCAGAGATGGGGGAAATGGTCCCCCTTCAGAAGCTGTTGGACTACAGCTCCTGACCATTGCCTTTAAAAAAAATGTTTTTATTCAGTTTTACAATTTGAATCACATGTAAATCATAATCAAATACACATAGGATTCTCTGAATCACTTGACTTCCCTCCACCCCTTCATGGGTCCTGTAATTATTCTTTTCCAACTGCATCTTATATTGTTCTCCGTGTTTCCTTAACACTCAGTCCTTACCATAGTTCTTGTTACATTGCAAGTGTTTTTAAAATCCTGCCAATGTTTTTAATTGTTTACAGTGTTCTTTTAAGTAACTTACAAATTTCCCGCATTCTTTATTAAATTTATCATCTTCTTGGTTTCTGATCTTCCCCGTCACTTTTGCCATGTCGGCATAGTCCATCATCTTTGTTAACCATTCTTCTTTGGTAGGTACTTTATCTTCCTTCCATCTCTGGGCTGACAGCATCTGTGCAGTACATAAACAGTCTTTTCTGTTCCTTTAGTAGTTCTGGACCTAAAATTCCTAATAAGAAAGCTTCTGGTTTTTCCAACAAAGGTTATTTTAAACATTTTCTTCAACTCGTTATAAATCATTTCCCAATATGCTTTTGTCATCTTGCACATCCACCACATATGGTGGAATGTGCCTTCAATCTCTTTGCACTTTCAGCAAATATTTGTAGCAGTTCTATACATTTTTGGTATTTTAGCAGGAGTTAGGTACCAAATGAAACATCATTTTCACATAATTCTCCTTCACCGTACAGCATGCAGTAAATTTTAAATCTTCCCTCCATAACTTTTCCCATGATGAAAATTGTATATAGTATCCAATATCACTCCTGACCTTTGTCAATGGGAGCTGAAGTCCTGTAACATCTGAAGGACCACAAGTTCTCTCTATTTGTCCTAGGGTTCTGTGCCCCTTCGTGTGTTATCCTTTGCAGAACCATAAATGGGATTTGTCCCACTGGCCCTGCCCCCTGCTGTCCACAGGTTGGCCATACCACATCTGTAGAAGGGAGCCTGCTGTGTGCAGAGAGTCTTTCCCAGTGATGTGGAGCTCAGTGCAATCAGAATTCCACATCTCAAGGGATGTCTAGACATGTGCAACATGGTCCTCTCAACTCAGCATGCATTACCTCCCTATCCCACTCCATGTGATTAAGATCTCATGGAGGACAATGAATGAAGTGGGGACATGCATCTCTGCTTTGTCCCACAGGCCTAACTATTCTTGCTACTCTCTTTAACTACCTTGCGATGACCATGAATGTAGGTTTGTTGGTGGAGAACCCAACCCTAGGATAAAAGTTGAATAGGACAGGAGTCTGTGGCAGAGAGAAGTCCCTAATCAGGAACTGAAGCTGGCAAGTTTGAGGAGGGTGGTAAAGATACAGAGATTAGTCAGGCTGGGGAAGAGTCACAAGTGTCCCCCACCCCCTCCTGCTGAGACAAACTGCCCTTCTCCATGTCTTCATGTCTCTTCTGGCCAAGGAGAGATTGGCACAGTCTCCAATCGCCTTTGGGAAGCCCTGGAGAGGAGGAGACATAGACAAGCAGGGAACTTTCGTCTTGGCAACTGAGTCCCACAGGGAATGAGTTTCTCTCCTCATTAGGCCTGACACTCAGCCAACGCTGTGAAGATCGTGTTTTTGCTAATAAAGAATTAACTCCAACTCTGAACTGTGTGGTTTAATGCCTGGCTTGCTCTGTGACGATCACTTGCATAGCGCTTTTGAGCCAAAGTGGTCCTAGGGTGGCAGGTTGCCCACCCCCTGCACTGCCAAGCTGTGTGTGACTACTTCCTTCTCACCTGCTCTATTGTATATTCTCCTATTTTTCTCCTCACAGGGGTGACTTCTGGCCTTGAAACCCCACTAGGAGAAAATCAGCTGAGGATGAGTTGCTTCTGGGAGAAAGGTTCAGGACTTCCACCCCATCTGCTCAGCCATGTTAAAGCATCCCTCATTAACCAGTTTTATGGAAGATCTCCTGTGATCCATTCTAACATATATGTTTGCTGCTGAGTCGTTCTGTTTGTCCCATGGAGAAGCAGAGCTTGCAAAACGCTGTGTGCCCCTTTTGCTCCAACTTTTCCCCAAGTTGTTAAAAAATACAAACTATGTTGTTAAACGATACATCAATAATGATAGAGCAAAGTCCAGGCCACGAATACTGCTTTCAACCAAAGCAGATGTTATGCATTTTTAAAACAAAAGTTTTAAATATGGGACAAACTACAGGAAAACCAGAGAATTTTCTGCTTCCTAAATGGGAAGCATCCTTTATTCACTTGTGCTGAATAAGTCTTTTTATCTCTAGGGGACTTCTAAGATCAAATGTTCTAAAAGTGAAGTGGGATTCTTTCTGTTAATAGCAACATGGCTTGCATGCAGTGATGCCTTTATGCTATGCCAAGAGATTAAAACATGCTAGATGCTTTTTTAAAAAACAAAAACCTGGTCTGTATGAGCCACGGTTTCTCTTATTGGTCCACTTGCATTGGAAGGCACATATGGGATGCAGGTTTCTGGAGATCAGAGCATTGACAAGCTATTGGCGATCACAGGCGGCACCTGGTCACGTTCTACCATCCTCTGTAATAAAGTTCCAGATGTCTACAAGTGAATGCAGCTGTTGGTTGAACGCTTCCTTTTCCTAAACTACTCTACAAGTATCATCAGAAAGAATGAACAGAAGAGAATGTAACAGATGGTGTCTGGGGAACCTAGGACATGGAGAAGAACCTGCAAATGCATTGGGTACTAGTAGACCAGTCCTCTGCTGTCTGCCTTATTTGAATATTAAAATCCCAAGCTCATACTGTGTGGATGGGTGGGGAGAAATCACCATGTTGCAGATTTCAAGCATTTCAATCATCTGGTGGTCACCTCATTTGCACAGCAACCTTAGTTAAAGGTAAAGGGACCACTGATCATTAGGTCCAGTCGTGGCCGACTCTGGGGTTGTGGCGCTCATCTCGCTTTATTGGCCGAGGGAGCCGGCGTACAGCTTCCGGGTCATGTGGCCAGCATGACTAAGCCGCTTCTGGCAAACCAGAGCAGTGCATGGAAACACCGTTTACCTTCCCGCCGGAGCGGTACCTATTTATCTACTTGTACTTTGACGTGCTTTCGAACTGCTAGGTTGGCAGGAGCAGGGACCAAGCAACAGGAGCTCACCCAGTCGTAGGGATTCGATCCGCCGACCTTCTGATCGGCAGGTCCTAGGCTCTGTGGTTTAACCCACAGCACCACCCACATCCCGTGGTCACCTGATTTGCACAGCAGCCTTAGTTAGGTTTCCCATATTCCACCTCCCCCAATCTGGACATCCTAATTTCCAGATTATCATTATATTATACCAATCATACAATTTTACTCTGCACATAATGGATGGCAATAGAACTAGTGAAATGAGTTTAAGTTTTGCCACAGCCAGAAATATCTGCAAAAAAATAATAATGTTTGAGTTCAGTCCTAATTAAACATGAATAATGCCTTTTTCCATTCAAGTGATGACTATACAGGAAAATACTTTTAAATAACTCATTGGAAACTGTTCCAAAATCTCTGGCGATGTAAAAGTATTAACAACGTGAATGGAAATGTGTCAGAATTTAAGCCCAGAAACCATCAAGGGCCATCTTGGGTTCTGATTCTAGTTTAGCAATCAAATGATGAAAATCTAATTGTGTGGCAAAATTACACACTGGATGCAACGGAGAGCAACGGAGGATTGGATTGCTCATCTTTCTCCACCTTGTCCTCAGCCAAGTGGCATGGAACAGCTGGCCAGAATTTCTGAGTGCCTTTAATGAAGTGAATAGTTCATTGTTAGTATTTGGTGATTAAATGCAAAAAGACTAATATTCCTGTGTGGATTTGCTGAAAGACAGTTGCCCCAAAAGGCAGGCAAGTCTCAGAAAGTGTCACATGGCTTTACAATCGGCTTATTCAGAAATGCAGAGCAACCCTACTCTTTGAGTAGAGTATGTTCTGCTGTGTTCAATGGCATTTACTCCTAGGTAAAGATGGATTCATGCCACTTCTTCATCAGTTTGCAATTCTTTAAAGAAAAAGGGTATACTTGAAAAGTCATATGCATTTTCATGCGTATTTATCCTAATACATGCGTTTTTATGTTATTTTCACATATATACACATTTTAATGCACTTTTCCCTTATATACATGTTTTTTATTAGAGAACTGAATCACAAAATCAGGAGGAGTGCAAATTTTGAAGGGTATGTTTTGGTTGGTGTATTGATTTGGAAAGTGCAAATTCATATTTAAAAAGTTACACCCAAAAATTGCCTTCCATCCGGGCTTCCAAGTAAGTTTGCATAGAATTGCAGTTTTACAGTACCAACCTATGCATTCTGCTCAGAGGTAAGCTCCATTATATTCAATTGGACTTGCTCCCGGTCAGGTGCGTACAGAATAATTGCAGCCTTGGTATTTCTACTTAAAAAAAACAAAAAACTATTGCAATTATTTAAACATTTTTAACAAACCAACTACAGAATAAATGCTGTTTCCTCTATTTTCTGTTCCTGGCCTCAGAAATCTGTGCAAATGAACTTGTGTCTAATTCAATTGGGTTTGCTGTCAAAAACCTTCTCCAGCATTCTAATGAAATGAATTCCAAACCCTGGAGAGTCACTCCAGGGAGGCACCATGTGATACAAAGTCTTCCAAAGGAAAAAGCTTCAAGCCAGCATCTGGTTGCCAAGGAGTTATTTCCAAGCCACTGTCATCCCCCAAAAATGTTGATACTTACATCTTCTTTCTCACAATATGGTGTTACAAAATGATAAGGAAGAGAAGCAGCCATTATTTCAGTCGCACAGATGACATGCTTCGCATCTATATTTCAGAATCAGGAACCATAAACTTAGCTAAATTTTCCACTTTTGTGGTGGTTTAATGTGCTTTCTGTGCTTGTTGGGCAAGAATGCCCTGGCCCAGCAAGGAAAATCTGTGGACTGCTGATGCAGGTGTGAAACCGGATGTAGCTCACAGGTGGAGCTTATCCATCACCGCCATGGATGCTTTGAATGTGTATATATAGATGTCCCTCCCTGTCTGGGGGCACTAGTCATATACAATGAAGGAATGGCTGAAACTGAATTGGGGGCATAAATGTTTAAAGCTGGGACCATTCCCATTTTCACTTTGTGTTCAGAGACACAATCCACCACGACCCATGAGACAGGGACCTTGTAATGCACAGTGGAAGACTCTTGAGGTTCAGTCTAATTCCTTAAAGGGAGAAGATCCAGGACCTTCTCAGCCAGAGGACACAACCCTGCAGGAACTCTGTCCCTCTAGCCTCACAAAGGCTACAAAATAAGGTTACAGCCTTTTGATCAGCCAGCTCCTCCAAAGACTACCATACTTAATGTCTTCTTGTTGTTGTTTAGTCGTTTAGTCGTGTCCGACTCTTTGTGACCCCATGGACCAGAGCATGCCAGGCACCTCTGTCCTCCACTACCTCCCGCAGTTTGGTCAAACTCATGCTGGTAACCTCGAAAACACTATCCAACCATCTCGTCCTCTATTGCCCCCTTCTCCTTGTGCCCTCCATCTTTCCCAGCATCAGTGTCTTCTCCAGGGAGTCTTCTCTTCTCATGAGGTGGCCAAAGTACTGGAGCCTCAGCTTCAGGATCTGTCCTTCCAGTGAGCACTCAGGGCTGATTTCCTTAAGAATGGATGCGTTTGATCTTCTTGCAGTCCATGGGACTCTCAAGAGTCTTCTCCAGCACCATAATTCAAAAGCATCAATTCTTCGGCGATCAGCCTTCTTTATGGTCCAGCTCTCACTCCCATACATCACCACTGGGAAAACCATGGCTTTAACTATACGGACCTTTGTTGGCAAGGTGACGTCTCTACTTCTCAAGATGCTGTCTAGGCCTGTCATTGCCCTTCTCCCAAGAAGCAGGCATCTTTTAATTTCGTGGCTGCTGTCACCATCTGCAGTGATCATGGAGCCCAAGAAAGTGAAATCTCTCACTGCCTTCATTTCTTCCCCTTCTATTTGCCAGGAGGTGATGGGACCAGTGGCCATGATCTTCGTTTTTTTTGATGTTGAGCTTCAGGCCATATTTTGCGCTCTCCTCTTTCACCCTTATTAAAAGGTTCTTTAATTCCTCCTCACTTTCTGCCATCAAGGTTGTGTCATCTGCATATCTGAGGTTGTTGATATTTCTTCCGGCAATCTTAATTCCGGCTTGGGATTCATCCAGCCCAGCCTTTCGCATGATGTATTCTGCATACAAATTAAATAAGCAGGGAGACAAAATACAGCCTTGTCGTACTCCTTTCCCAATTTTGAACCAATCAGTTGTTCCATATCCAGTTCTAACTGTAGCTTCTTGTCCCACATAGAGATTTCTCAGGAGACAGATGAGGTGATCAGGCACTCCCATTTCTTTAAGAACTTGCCATAGTTTGCTGTGGTTGACACAGTCAAAGGCTTAATGTCTAGTCAGCCTAAATAAGGCTTCCATTAACTTTAGCTCCCTGTAGAGGGAGCATCTACCGTCATTGTCAGTAGGACCTCTTTGAGCTGCTGATTAGCAAGAGAATGGTTGGGGGAGGGGGGACACAGAAGACATTTTCAGCCCATTACTGCCAAAGGATAGCACTGTGAAGTGCACAGAGCTCGTGAGAAGCCCTATGAGAAAGAGGGATGTACAAAGGGCATGTGACAGTGATGGGGGAGGCATGGGGAAAACGACTTCAATGAAGTGGCCAGGAATCAGGTCATATAATATGGTCATGGTTGGAAGTCAGGTCCTCATGGAGGGCACGTGTTGTGGTGAGATCACCAGAAACTGCCTCCCTGTTGTGGGGTGGGACCATTGGGATGGCCACAACACCCCATTGGTTGCGCCTCTGTTGCTGGGGCATAAATTTGGTCAGTTGGGTTGGCTATTGGCTGCTGAGGGGCTATTTAAGCTGCTGCGCGTTGCTGGAGAGTTTCACTTTCTTGTGACGTGCAGTGAATCACCCACCTTCCTCTCCCTATATTTAGGGTTGTTCTTGTGGCCTTGCTATGCCTGTCAAGGGGTCGTCTGTTTTGGAGCAGGGGCCCGGTAGGAATTTTGCCATTTGGCTGATTAGCTGGTTCCAATTGGTTTTTGCCTGCCGTGTAGCAAATCGTCACAACTTTGTAATGTTAGCAGTTAGGCATTTGGGTTCAATGTTTTGGGGAGGGGAGGCTGTGCCTGTCCCTCCATTGCTGCTGCTAGGGAATTCCGTTAAAGGAATCCAGGGGCTCGCCTTGCTTTTGTCCGAACCTTGTCAAGGGGCTAGGGCCACGCCAGAGCCCCTGGGAGCATCTGGAGTGAGCTGTGAGATTGAAGGAGTTCTCACTCCCCCAGAATGCTTTCCCTTACTGACTTATGGTGGTGCCCAGTGTCAGTCCTGTTTCTGCCTCCGTGCAGGTTCAGGTCGTCTGGAACCAATGCCTAGGCAACCACTCACATGCTGTAATCCATAAAGTTGTGGCCAAAATTTAATGCCAAAAACCTTAAACTAAAATCTGTGTCTATTGTGTCTTCATTTGGGGGTGGTTTTGGGGTGTCTTCACATGCAAGCAGAGGGGCAAGGCCTTTTAAGGTAAATCATGGGATATTAAAGCCTATGCAGAAAGCAGCATGAGACTTAAGAAGGAGGAGGGTATCCAAATCAGGAGATTTCAGCTTAACAGAGATATTTTGAATGACAGGAGGGGGGAACAGCCAGCAGGTGGGAATGCCAGAAAATACCCAAGGACGATGGGTCGCTTTTTCCAGTTTAGCATTAATTATAGCTGAATTTCACAAGTATCTGCACAGCATACCTGATTCCCATGGTTTCTGAGGAATTTCTTAAGGAGCACATTTCAGATTTAAATCATTTAATCGCCTCTCAAAATTCACTGTATTAATAACATTTTTGCTAGCATTTTCAGAACGACGGCATTTGGTTTACTTAATCGCTGTGTGCAAATTGGAGCCTAGTGTTTAGTGAATGGTTTTTTTTCTCCACTGGACACAACTGTTGCCAGGGATCAGGTAGGAGAAGTTGGCAGCTAATGGGCCAGAGGCCAGCTCAGTGAGTTAGGAGGGATTCTAGATCAGATCCTTAGTGCTGTCAGCCAGTAGGAAGAATAAGAAGCATTTAACAGCTTGTTAATGTTAATAATAATAATAATAATAATAATAATAATAATAATAATAATAATAATTTATTTATACCCCGCCCATCTGGCTGAGTTTCCCCAGCCACTCTGAGCGGCTCCCAATCAAGTGTTAAAAAGAGTACAGCATTAAATATTAAAAACTTCCCTGAACAGGGCTGCCTTAAGATGTCTTCTGAATGTCAGGTAGTTGTTTTTCTCTTTGACATCTGGTGGGAGGGCGTTCCACAGGGCGGGCGCCACTACTGAGAAGGCCCTCTGTCTGGTTGCCTGTAGCCTCACTTCTCGCAATGAGGGAACCGCCAGAAGGCCCTCGGCGCTGGATCTCAGTGTCTGGGCTGAATGATCAGGGTCGAGACGCTCCTTCAGGTATACAGGACCGAGGCCGTTTAGGGCTTTAAAGGTCAGCACCAACACTTTGAATTGTGCTCGGAAACGTACTGGGAGCCAATGCAGATCTCTCAGAACCAGTGTTATGTGGTCCCGGCGGCCACTCCCATGATTAAATGAGTACAATTTTAAATGAGTACAATTAAAACAAACTAGGAAACAAAATCATTCTACAACAATAAGCAGAGATTTGGGCAAACTTTGATGTTTTATAAACTCCGGTTCCTTGCACTGAGCAGAGAATGTTCTGTAATCAAGGTAGTGCTACATAGAGCGTGGTACAGGAATGGAGGTAGGAGGTTACTGGAGCCTACAGCACTTTGACCAGGCTCTTCAGGTCCAAAAACAGCCATAGATGGAGAAACTAGCCATAGTTGATTGTAGCTGCTTCTTGTCTTCCAGTGACAGAGATGGATCCAGGAGCATGGAGCAACAAACGTGTGCAGAATGCAGCATACTTAGTTTTTTAGAGCAGTTCTTTTCAGCGCTTAGCTCCCAAGGCAGCTTAAAAGAGTAAAGGTAAAGGTAAAGGGACCCCTGACCATTAGGAACAGTTGTGGCCGACTCTGGGGTTGCGGCACTCATCTCGCTTTATTGGCTGAGGGAGCCGGCGTACAGCTTCTGGGTCATGTGGCCAGCATGACTAAGCCGCTTCTGGCAAACCAGAGCAGCACACGGAAAAGCCGTTTACCTTCCCGCCAGAGCGGTACCTATTTATCTACTTGCACTTTGATGTGCTTTCGAACTGCTAGGTTGGCAGGAGCAGGGACTGAGCAATGGGAGCTCACCCCGTCACGGGGATTCAAACCACTGACCTTCTGATCGGCAAGTCCCAGGCTCTGTGGTTTAACCCACAGTGCCACCCGCGTCCCTTCACTGCTTACAACAGTAGGTAAGAACAAAAGCAAAATACCGTAATAAATAGAACATATAAAATCACACGAAACCACTAACAGTAACAGCAGCAACATCAGACAGACTGTGGAGTTCAGAGAGAACAAGAAGAAGATAAAATCCTTACAGAATGGCCAGAGATACAAGAAAAAGAAAGGAACAGAGCCGTTCCCCAAATGTTTGTGCAAATGGGGTTGTTTTGACCAGGTGTCTGAAAACTGACTGTACCAGGCAAACATGGGCAAGGTTCTTCTACAAATGGGACATGGCCATCTTCCTTGTCTCTAACCTACCTCTGAAGGTGTGGACATGCAGAGAAAAGCCACAAAGCATGGCAGGAGGGGGGTGGGTATGCGGGGAGAAAATGATCCATCAGATACCCTGATCAAAAATCATTAAGGGCTTTATAGCTCATGGCTTTATCAGAACCAGCACTTTGAATTGAGTCCAAGCACACACTGGAAGACAGTGGAAATTTTTAAACCCTTGCAGAATATGTTCAGTTTGGCCGCTTGCAGTTAACAGCTGCTGCATTCCACATCAACTGAAGTTTCTGAGCAACACATAGCAGTAATCCAACCTGGTTACCAGAGCATGTATAACTGTGGCAAGGCTATCTTTGTAAAGGGCATAAAACTGATACAGTTCTTACCCAAAGAGCTTACAATCTATATCAGATAGGCAAGACAAAGATGGAGGAGCAGGGCGATCAGATACCGATGCTGAGTAATGGGGAGGATCAGATGGGAGCGCAGAAGCAGGCAAAATGAGGCTGGGGCAGTGAAGTAAAGGCTTGATTTTAAGAAGGAAAGTGGAGAAAATGAAAAATGGGAGGGAAAAGGAACAGGGAAGCTTGACAAAAGGAGAGGGGGAGGATGCTGCTACCAGGGTGAGCATCACAGGAGAAGGAAGGAACGTGACTTCCAGCTGAAGGCTTAATTTGTAAATAAGTAATTGAGGTATCATAAATGGGTACTTGGGACATGGGTGGCGCTGTGGGTTAAACCACAGAGCCTAAGACTTGCTGATCAGAAGGTCGGCAGTTTGAATCCCCGTGATGGGGTGAGCTCCCATTGCTCGGTCCCAGCTCCTGCCAACCTAGCAGTTTGAAAGCACGTCAAAGTGCAAGTAGATAAATAGGTACCGCTCTGGCGGGAAGGTAAACGATGTTTCCATGCACTGCTCTGGTTTGCCAGAAGCGGCTTAGTCATGCTGGCCACATGACCCGGAAGCTGTATGCCGGCTCCCTTGGCCAATAAAGCCAGATGAGCGCCGCAACCCCAGAGTCGGCCACGACTGGACCTAATGGTCAGGGGTCCCTTTAAATGGGTAGTTAGTAACATGGCTTACTTTACATACCAGATTCCCCACCCCCAGAAAGGGTAAATCCAGATTAAAGGGTGGTGGAGGTACAGATTGGCATTTTTATGCCAATGACATTTTGTGGATACTGCAAAAACCTTGCAAGCATAAGGAAGCGTGATCACACATGAGGCACCTGTCTGGAAGCACCCAGAGATGCAAATGAGAGACAGAGAGTGAGCTAGAGGGTGTCTGAGAGTAGATAAGCACATGCAGAACAGGAGGAGCAAGGAGAGGTGTCAGAGGAGACAGCAGAGAAAATCTAGATCGGGAGCACAGAGGTGGAGAGGTTTAAATCTGGCAGCATGAAGCTTAAACTTGAAGTGATGTATGACAAGGAGCCAGGATAAATATTTAAGAAGTGGGGAGGATGTGATGGTAGCAGAAAGTGAAGTCTTGTTCACAGCATAGCACCTGGATCTACATCAGTGCCAAGGCCACTTTTAAATAGTCCTGGAGTGGAGAATCTGAGGAGCTCCTTCAGTTCGTGGCAGCTGTGCCTGACCCACCCCAGGCAAAGAGAGCTTTCCTAGCACAGCTGGAAGATCAAGCATCGGATAAATGTAAGCGGCAGGGCTACTGGCAATTGGGGAGTAGAGATAAGGGGTGGGTTCAGGCAGAAGAGATGTGTTCTGAGATAAGATTAGAAGCTTTGCTCTTGTTAGAAATAAAGGCCATTTCCAAGAACAATTAAGAACCCTGTGGTTGTTTGTGTTATTATGAAATCGGAGCAGAGTTTTTCAAGCCACTTATATGAGCTGTCACTCCTCTGTTACAGCTTTATGAGTGTCAAGTCATCGGCACGGTTGGAAACTTTTCTGTACTCCGAAGAAGCAATTGTGACCAAAGTGGAAGAGGAGGAATGACCACCAGGAGGAGTGCAGAGAGAGAAACGCCATGCACAAAGGGATGCCAGCTTCTGTCCCAGCTGCAACAAAACATGTCTCTTCTGTATCAGTCTCTACAGCCACTGCAGGTGCTGTAATTCTCCAGTGGTCTGACTTCACCCCCAAAGGCACACTCTTCCATTGCCTCCCAAGATAGACAGATGCCAACCAACCTCCAAGTTCATAGGCCTTACGCCACTGAATGCCAGTTACTGATACTACTATCCTGTTTGTGGGTTTCCTTGAGCCATCTGGAAGGTCACTATGGGAAACGGGAAGGTGGGATGGATATACTTTTGTTCTGATCCAGCAGAGCACTTCTTGTTCTGTAATTCATAGGCCATGGGCCTATGGAACCGAAAGCAGCTAATTGGCTACTTAAGGGAAGAAGCAAATAAGGAAAGGTTCCATTGCAGGGAGCAGCCAGACTACTACCACTTCTGAACAAATATATTATCAGGATCTTGACCATGTGGACAGGAACTGCTGGATAATACAGACCTATATTTGCTTCTGCTTCCAGCTGATTGCAAAAATAAAAATGCAATGCTTCAACAGCCCTAATGTGGAAGCAACCATCTGTGAAGTGATTTGATATTATTCTTTACAGAGGTTTGAGGGGCTTTGTTATGGTGCATACCCTCCATGAACTTCTAAAACTAAAATATATTGATTATATGCTTAAGTGATAGGCACTTGACCACCTGAATTTGTTATTAGAAAAACTGATATGGTGAAAGCCACAAACCTTTCTTTAAAAGCGAGTGGGATTGACTTTCATTTTTCAAGTCCACTAAGGTTATGAGCTACAAAAAGATAAGCATATCAAGAATACAGTATGTTAGAGATTCTGTCTTTTTAAAACTTTAATCCTGAACATGTCCAAGACAGGGACCTCATTTTTTTCCTGTTTAGTCTTGTTCCCATATCCTTACCATTGAAATGTTCTGCATATGCAAACAAAAGCAGCCACACACATTTTGATGCTTGTGGCAAAGGGCAAGTTATAACCCACTCCCCTTACAGGTGCTGATTGGACATTTTAAACATTGGTGCTAGGTAAGTGTCCTCTCCTGGGCCTGAATGCAAAAAGAGAGATTAGCTTAAGGCGTACAGAATAGTCTGCACAGGACACACACCGTTGTCCAACACCTCTCCACTGCTCTGCAATAATCTGGCACTGGCTGCCTGAGGCAGTTGCCTCACTCTGCCTTTTGGTAGGGCCGGCCCTGAGATTCAAATCTGGAACTTGAACTGGAGCCATTGGCACTCCCCATGCAATATCACAAATTCCAAGCAGCGTTCTGTGGAGACTATCCAAAGCACAGAGCCACGATGCCAAGATAACATAAGCCCCAAGCTCAATTTGTCCTGGCTTCCCTGCATGTCCATGTTATAATCCCTCCTTGGAAGAAAGAAGAAACATATCTGGGAGTTTCTGAGTGGCTCGTTTACTGTCCTCTAATTCTTCTGATGTAGCAGTTGCAGGTTCAGTGGTTGCAAATCAATGAATTCATCAAGAGTGGTTCTCTGCTGTCTCACAGCTTTTGTAACTCAGCTAACTTTGCAGCACAGCCGTCAATCAGGCCACTCCACAATGTGATTCATATATTCTACAGTACTTGTCTCTTGTTTTTTGGTTTCAGCAGGAATAAACTGGCTTTTTGAGAAACAAATAGAGATCAAAACACTTGGATTCAGCCAGCCTGTCTGTGGTTGTAAGTCCGTTCATAAACTGCCATTCAAAGGGTTTCTTCCCATACACGCATTAGTCACCTCATAATTGGAGGTATTGGTTTCATGGTCTGGTTACAAAATGTAGCCCCTACAGCTCTGGAATATATGGTCAAGAATATGGTCATGAATCTATGAGTAGGGAAATCACTGGCTTATAAACCATTTTCAGCCACAAACTCATTCAGGGCCAGCTGAATAAATAAATAAGGGAACTTCAAGGATTTACTGAAAGCAAAAAAGGTGCCAACTTTTTCACCCAAAGAGGCTTTTCTTCTAAAACATTGGTGGCTGGTTTCCAGTGCACGCTGATTTATTCTTGTCATCACCTTCACCTTGTCCTCTTCAGCACCATCTCTGGTGCTTTCTTCTTTCCCTCTCTGACCATCCAGAGAGTCTTCAGGCCAGCAGCTGTCATAGGACAACAGCTTCCATCATCTGTGTCCACTGGTCATGCTGATTTGGGATGACAGGAGCTGTAGTCTAACAACCTTTCGAGGGCACCATTTTGGCTACCCTAGATGTAGACTGTTGCCCAATGGCCTAATTACACATGGTTGTCAAAGTGCAGAGAAATGAGAGAGCGGCAGAAAAAGAGAGAGGAGGTGGTACCTTGTCCACTTTGGCCTCTGGCCCCAAACCCTGCTGGCTTTGGCACTGCCCTTCATTGGCATGCAGCCTCTCATAGATCCATCATGAAGGAATGCAGTCCTCTCTCTGCTGTATCTGAAGTTCTAGTCCTCCATGATGCCCCATAAATGGCTCATGATGGTGAGCCGGCCCAGAATCGGCCAGGTTGCCTGAGGCAAACCACTGTCTTTCAGCCTCAGTCCTCCACCTACAATTTGGGGCCAAGCATGCTGGCTTGGAGGGATGCGGGTGGCGCTGTGGGTTAAACCACAGAGCCTAGGACTTGCTGATCAGAAGGTTGGCGGTTTGAATCCCCGCAACAGGGTGAGCTCCCGTTGCTCGGTGCCTGCTCCTGCCAACCTAGCAGTTCGAAAGCACATCAAAGTGCAAGTAGATAAATAGGTAGTGCAAGTAGATACATAGATACCGCTCCGGCGGGAAGGTAAACGGTGTTTTCATGCGCTGCTCTGGTTCGCCAGAAGCGGCTTAGTCATGCTGGCCACATGACCCGGAAGCTGTACGCCGGCTCCCTCGGCCAATAAAGCGAGATGAGCAAGGCAACCCCAGAGTCGGTCATGACTGGACCTAACGGTCAGGGGTCCTTTTATGCTGGCTTGGTAATGGCTTTGAAGTTTCTATTATTCTCATTGCAATATGGAAGAAGTCATCAAGAAGCTCCACAACAATAAAAAGTTATCCAAGCTAAAAGAGTGCATCAGGTTTCTCCAGGTGTCCAGGGTAGAAAGTTAGAGCAGCACACTGGTCAGTGTTAAGTGATTTCCGTCTCCTTGATCTAAGAGGTGAGCAAGGACTTCATAATAATAATAATAATAATAATAATAATAATAATAATAATAATTTATTTATACCCTGCCCATCTGGCTGAGTTTCCCCAGCTACTCTGGGTGGCTCCCAATCAAATGTTAAAAACAGTACAGCGTTAAATATTAAAAACTTCCCTAAACAGGGCTGCCTTCAGATGTCTTTTAAAGATAGGATAGCTGCTTATTTCCTTCACATCTGAAGGGAGGGTGTTCCACAGGGTGGGCGCCACTACCGAGAAGGCCCTCTGTCTGGTTCCCTGTAAACTCACTTCTCGCAATGAGGGAACTGTCAGAAGGCCCTCAGCGCTGGATCTCAGTGTCCAGGCAGAACGATGGGGGAGGAGACGCTCCTTCAGGTATACAGGACCAAGGTCGTTTAGGGCTTTAAAGGTCAGCACCAACACTTTGAATTGTGCTCGGAAACGTACTGGGAGCCATTGAAGATCTCTCAGGACCGGTGTTATGTGGTCCCGGCGGCCAGTCCCAGTCACCAGTCTAGCTGCCGCATTCTGATTAATTGCAGTTTCCGGGTCACCTTCAAAGGTAGCCCCACGTAGAGCGCATTGCAGTAGTCCAAGCGGGAGATTAACATCAAGTCTATTAAAGGTGCTTTATTTTGGCTAGATCATGTCAAAGGCCTGGTTCTCGTGGAGGTGAACAACCTGTGTTTGGGTTGTACCACTTCAGCTCGCACTTCATACCTCTGAATGTTTCTCCCTATGTAACAAAATGTCTTGTTCAGAGAATGGCTGCCTGTTGCAGGGGTTGGAGAGGCCAGAAGGCCTTTCTATGCACAGAAACATATTATACAGAGGTGCATTCCTTCATGTCACAAACGCACACGGTACAAAGTGGTACAGCCACCTACCTGGTTCCCCACCTTCCTGTGAATAGGCCCCAAGGGAACCTTTCTGGAGCTAAACGCGCTGCAGGTCAACTCAGGGTATATTTTCCTTTTATTCTCCCTCCTGTTTCTCCACCCCTCGAAGGTGTTGAGTGTTGGGAGCTAACGAACTTCGCCTTGTAAAACCCCCCCAGTTAATCATGTCAACTTCGCTGTAAGCAAGAGAGGAAGGGGTTTCAAAGGGGTCAGCGGAGTCCCCAGGGGACACGGGGCCCAGACGCCAGCGGAGAGATCCTAATCGGGCTTGCAGCGATTGAGGGCTATATTTGCCCAAGGACTTGGGGACAGGCCAAGAGCGTTCCAAGCGAAAAAAGAGAGAAGCTCGATTCAGACTCCATCTCCCTCAGAGAGTATTGGCTTTTGCCAGGCTCCAGGCACGGCTGCAACGCCGAGGGAAGCTCGCTCAGCCCCAAACCAGAGAGGGAGAGGGAGCGAATGAAGTACAGGAGTAATTTGAGATAATGGCTTTCTAACAGGCTTGGGCAGACCTTGGACACAAGCAAGTGATGTTATCACCCTACATCAGCATTCCTCTTCAGAAAACAGGGCTAGGTGGTGCTGCTGGGGGTGTTTTGGGTTTATCCCTCCCCTTCCACTGCATTCCCTCCCTCCCTCGCTCCTTCCGAGGGAAACATTAACATTCCACCCAGGATTGCTAAACAGAATCTTAATTAGCTGATACTCTTGCGCGAGGGTTTTTCTTAACTAATGGTTGCTGTCAGGGTATCTCTCTCTCTCTCTCTCTCTCTCTCTCTCTCTCTCTCTCTCTCCCTCCCTCCCTCCCTCTCTCTGTCTCTTCTTCGGGTTCTTTGGGGGATATCGTGTTCTGCTGCAAAGCATGACTGAAATGTAATGTGCAGGCGGGAGAAAAAGGGAAAGGGCAAGAGAGGGAAAGGGAAGATCTGCAAATCTAAGAGTCGCAGGCCCACTCCCGGCCTGTCTTCTCCGGGAGGCATTGTTGGGAGAGCTAATGAGAGGAGGAGGCGCCGCTACACTTCTCGCGCAAAAGCATGGCGAGGACTTTGTAAACAGGGTTGCTTGCAGGTGGGCTGGGCTGCGGGCACTTAGAATCATGAGTTGGAAGGGGTTCCAGGGGTCATCTAGTCCAACCCCCTGCAATGCAGGAATCCTGCCCACAGCCGTCCCTGGTTAGGGTGGACTCGAAGCAACCGGGCGCACTGACCCATTGTGCCTCTAGGGTTGCTCCCTTCCGCCCCAAAGCTCTCCTGCCGTCTAGACAGAGAGCCGGAGAAAATCCTGCCCAGCTTAAAGACAGCTGAGCCTTCCTTTTCTTTCGGAACTACTGTGGTACCTCGGGTTAAGTACTTAATTCGTTCTGGAGGTCTGTTCTTAACCTGAAACTGTTCTTAACCTGAAGCCTCCTGCTGCCGCTGCGCCACCGGAGCACGATTTCTGTAATCTGTTCTTATCCTGAAGCAAAGTTATTAACCTGAGGCACTATTTCTGGGTTAGCAGAGTCTGTAACCTGAAGCATCTGTAACCTGAAGCGTCTGTAACCCGAGGTACCACTGTATATATTCTTCTAACCTGATCATGCCCCCACCCCACCCACACCCCTCAGGCTCCTCTAGGGAGCTCCTTTTTCTTTAGGGCTATCCAGCACACTCCAACTAACGGTGCTTTTGCTAAGGAGGCCGCTACGAGAACTTGGCCCGCTTATTGCCATGGGGTGTGGAACAGGGTGTCGGTCCTGTAATAGCAACGTCCCCTAAGGCACACTTACCTGAGAGTTTCCCGCCGTATCAACCTGGTTAAGGCTGCGCTGTATCGTAGCACCCCCTTGCACCGAACCGGACACACTGGCAAGCGGCGCGCGCATTATTTAACCCAAGGAAACGGTCTTGTTTTGCAGCGGCGCCTGGTTGCAGTTCGCTTGCCCCACTAGTCTCCTCCACCTGAGTAAGCGGACAGCCCAGTTAGTATAGAATGAGACTCTTAATCTCAGGGAGGCAGGTTGGAGCCCCACGTTGGGCAAGAGGGTCGGACTAGATGACCCTCGTGATCCCTTCCAACCATGTGGTTCTGTGAAAACAGGTGGGTGAGAGTTGGGAGCCGGAGGGTCCTTTTCTCGTGCTGCTTCGGTGCTGAAGTCGCTGAGATAATCTGTGACGCCCCTTCCACGTTTCTTATATGGGGGAAAATAAGTGCTTGTATGACTGAGTTAGTATATATGACACTTTTCTTCTTTTTTAAAAACCTAAAATAGAAAGGCTCGAGGTAAGCACTATATGGGCACGATCCACTGGGAAGTTTTCTTGCGCGGGTCTCCATTGGAGTGGCATTGCCCTTCAATTTCGAAGCTCTTAAGGCTGAAGTCCTATATTATCTGAGGTTGGGAGTGAGCCCTGGAAGTCCGCGCGCCTTGCTTTTGACAAGGCATGATAGGGTTGCACTAAATAATAATAATAATAATAATAATAATAATAATAATAATAATAATAATAATAATAATTTATTTATAGCCCGCCCATCTGGCTGAGTTTCCCCAGCCACTCTGGGCGGCTCCCAATCAAATGTTAAAAACAGTACAGCATTAAATATTAAAAACTTCCCTGAACAGGGCTGCCTTCAGATGTCTTTTAAAGATAGGATAGTTGCTTATTTCCTTCACATCTGAAGTGAGGGTGTTCCACAGGGCAGGCGCCACTACCGAGAAGGCCCTCTGTCTGGTTCCCTGTAACCTCACTTCTCCCAATGAAGGAACCGCCAGAAGGCCCTCGGCGCTGGATCTCAGTGTCCGGGCTGAACGATGGGGGTGGAGACGCTCCTTCTGGTATACAGGACTAAGTTTCTCAGTTGAATTTAGAAGTGTTCGACGTTAGCTGGACCTTGCCTTGTACTTGCAAATGAAATGCTAAAACGGTGCCCACTCCGCCTCCCCATTCATTCCAACAAGAGTTACTCGCTCAAGAAACCCGCCTGCCTGCGTCCTGGGCCTTATTGTTTTATTAGTTTTAAGCTGGCAGCGCGAGGAGGGAAACAGAAGAGCCTTCACCTGGCTAGCGAACGGCGCACAAACCCCAAACCCACCACGAAGGGAGGCCTGGTACCTGACGTTAACCCTATAGAAGACGGATCCTGTTTCTCGGGAAAGGCCCAGGAATAAGCGCTTCTTTGTCTACCAACCTGCTCTTTGCCGCTACCCAGATTTTGGAATTAAGTCAATTAGGTTAATAACGATTAACATGGTTATCACTACATATCTAGAGAAAGTGACGAGGAGGTGCGAGGCAAACTTTTTTTTCTTCCAGATCAGCTGTTGGAGTGTATTTTGTTGCATTTTTAGTTTCAGGTTGCCAATATTTGTATGTGGATCCGTATTTTTGAGATACGGATCGTTGGACACGATGGATTTGTTTGGCTTCATTGTTCTTCTATAGGCCGCCTTGAACGCGGCCCAAGGCGGCGCATAGAATTGAAGGGCAGCTCAATCCAGCCCCAGTCTGCTCCAGAAGTGAGTTCAGTTGGGCTTCGTTTATTATTTAGAATGTGCTCCTAATACCCCGCTCACCTGTGTAAGCAAGTCCAAAGACAGCTTTTAAAATACTGTAAGCTGTTTTGTCCTGGGAGGCGGGTCGGGAGAAACTCTGCGGCGATCTACTGGGGCCCTTTTGGCTTAAGTGCAGACCTCCCTCTCCGCTTGCGTAAAAGACGTCGATTACTCAACAAAGACTTCGCCATAAAACTCGCAGGGCCGGAGGGAGCTGAGCGGAGTGAGACAATGGGGCGAAGTTGGTTGATGTGGCAATAATAATGCTTAGAGAAAGTGGGGTGGGGGTGGGGGAAGCAGACGCACGACTCTCGACCATTTAATTGCTCCTTTTAAACCTGTTATTACGATGTTAACTGGTTAAGTATATATTGCTGCCTTTTATTGCCTTGATGTGACAAATTAAAACATACCCTTCTGAAAAGAGGCTTTCATTGGTGGAGGGAGAGGCAGGGAGAGGCGGGGGGCGACAGAGCTGTCAGGCTGAATTAATGGGGGGGACTTGCATTTTTTCCCCCTTTGCGATTTTGCTGCTATTGCGTTTTTTGGAAGAGGGCGGGAAGAGTCCATCAGCCACAGTCGATTTCTGTTCTCTCTTTTCCTCGCGTCGCGAAGTAGCCTTCGACGCAGTTTATATATAGATCTGTGCAATCTGCATCGTCTCTTTATTTATTGACCCGTGCCTTTCCAAATGTAAAGGCACTGCGTCTATTCTCTCATTTCTCCTCGCGAGCTTGTGCGTTACTCAAGGGCGAAAGGCGAATGCCTTTTCGCTCCTGAAGTGAGCTGGAGGTGGACGCCCCCAAAGATGGCAAGTGTGAACGTGGCACAGACATCTTCGCTTTGTGATGTGCTAAGAGAGAGTAGTGACCTGTCCAGGACTCACGCTGTTTAAAAGGGGGTATTAAAAGTGGTGTATTCAGATCTGAACTGAAAAAGCTCCGCTTACAAAAGGTGTGTTTGTTCCCAGAAGAGATTTTCCCACCTCGCCGCCCCGCGTAGTGAAACTCTCATAGTGAGATCTGAAAAAAAAATGTCATCAGATCGTCAAAAGTCCGCGAACAGAGAGGAATGGCTCTTTAATGGTTTTATCTTTTTTTAAATAAACCAAGAAGGGCGAGTGCTTGTTTTGAACAATGAATTGCTGGATTATTTTCAAAGCAACGTTCAACACACGCACCTAAAAAAATAACGCCAAAAATCTCGACCTGGGGGTGCTCAGACCTGGGGCGTTTCCTTTTAACACCTCTCACCAATTTTTTGGAGGATGGAGGTCAAGCCTGAAAGCAGAACCGTTTATCTCTTCAGTTTCAAATAAAGTTCTTTAATTTTACACTCTGCCGTTTAAGTCACTCCTGTTGGAAGGCATGTCCTGCGCAGCTTACTCGAGAGCAAACGTGGTTGAATCCATTGAGCTCGGAGGGGGTTCGGCTTCCGAGTAAACAAGCACAGGATCGGTCTGCGCAGCTTAGACAAAGCGCGCGCCCCTCGATGCCCTCTGGCTTGTCGCTCCAAACAAGTAGGTCTCCGCGGCCCTGTTGCTTCGCGTCCAGTTTCAGAATCCAGCTTCGGAAGTTGAGAACTTTAAATAACAATAAGGATAATATTTTTTTTTTTAAAAAAAAAGCGACCTTCTTCTCCCTCGGGAGAAGGAAGAGGAAGACGGGAGGCGCTCTCCTCAGCTCCTTCGGGGGAGTTCTCTCCGCTCCGGCCGCGATCCGCTTTGAAGCCGTTTCTCTCTTCCCAGGACTAACTCGCTCTCTAGGAAGGGAGAAAGAAAACGACCCGATGAAGAAGACTGTCTTTGGCGGGGGCGCCGCCTTCAGCCACGCCGAGCAGCCAGAAGGACCTGCCCGGAGGAGGGAGGGGACGGAGGGCCGCGATGACATCCTAATGAAATCAGCTCGGAATCCATTACACGAGAGGATTAGCTAATTACCAGATCAGAGAGACGGAGAGGAAAAATAAATAAATATGCCTTTAAGTAACCGAAAGTAATTATAACCCCATTGTTGACGCTAACGATTAATAATTGATCGGATGTTCTACACAATGAAATGTCAGTTTATTCTCCTTTGGGTGCGCATATGGCTATTTCTTTTAAGGAAGCGGGGCGGAGGTGGGGGGGGGGATTCCCTGTCAATAGGATCACAAACATTTTCCTTGGCATGGGGAACTTGGTTTCGGGCGAGGATCTCTCTCGCTCTGGGGAACTGAAAAGCTGGGTGCCTCCCTAGGCCCGTGGCCATCCAGACGGGTCTGGATTGCAGCTCCCATCGCCTCTGACCATTGGTCATGCTGGCTCAGGCTGATGGGAGCTGGAGCCAAACGACAGCTGGAGGGTCACACTTTTGCCACCGGGCTGGGCAGTTATTCTGCCTTTTCCTATTAGATTTAGCGCTTTATTTAACGGGAAGTTAAGACGCAAGGCTCGCTTTTAGCCCTGGAGAGATAATTCGGTTACATTCGCTCCTGCACAAATACGCACAGACGCCTTTAAAAAGGAAGGGAGCTGTACTGCCACGTTTCATAGGAAACTGTTTTCCTATGTCCATGTCGTTTGTTCGGTTTCTGTTTAATATACAAGCCTTCCCCCGATTGGAGGCCTTACAGGGAGAGTGGGGCGCACTGGTTCTGCTGCCCCCCCCGCCCCCAAGCAGCTGCCTGCAAATGAAGGGTTGGTGAGGTGGGGGGGGGCAGAATTTGGGCCTGTTAGAAGAAGCAGGTAGCTCACGGCGCACAAAATATATAATAAAATATCTCCTATATAGCACACAACGCGGCTGAAATCCTCGTGGGATGGTTCTCTTCGCCCTCGTCTCAAGGGCAAAGTTCCCATAGATTTGAACGGCAGCCAAGGATAGGGTGAAATTGCGTCACTGAGAAGCGCATACCGTTGGAGAGCAACGATGGGGGGGGCGGTTTTGCTTGCTGTCGGGCACGTAGCCACCCACCCCCCACCCCCCCGCGCGCTCACTCCTGGCACATCTGCTTAAGCCTTCAGGGGGGAAAATGATGCAAAATAATGAATCGCGCGCATGGCGAGGCTTCAAAACAGAGAAAAGCTCCCAAGCTTCGAGAATGCCATTGCTTTGATTTATTTTATTATTTTTAACCGCGAGGTTGTGCGGGAGCGTCCTGACGTTATGTGTGGATTTTGCTCAGTCGGAGGAGTTCCGTCAGATGAGTAGCTCTAAAGGAGTTTCCAAATTCTCGCCTCGCTTTACTCTTTCCTATTTCAGAATCCGATTCTGATTCTTCTCCTGCTTCGCTCCAGTTCCCCGCTTCCTTCTCCCCGCCGCCAGCTCTTCGTGGGGACGGCGGACGCGTGCTTTCAACACGCCCCACCCACCCAAAATAAATTACGCGTTCATTCAGTGAGCATCCTTCGATAGGGTGGCGAAAGTGTGGGCAGATAGGTAGCCCCTTCCTTGGCATGTTTACGCGGAAATAAGTCCCACTTGGTGCAGCGGGACTTACTCCCGGGTAAGTGTACATAAGATTGCAGCCTTAATCCTTATTGTTAATAAGCAGCAAAGCCTTGAGCTGTTAATTGGATTTCGCCTTCCCTTTTCTGACGCCCGGCTATTAGCTGTGACGTTTCTCATGTATTTGTTAAGGACTTGTGTTCCGCTTTGTGCTTGGCTCAGCGCGGCCGAAGGGGAACGCCCCCACTCCAGTTTAGGGATCCCTCCCCATCCCCAGAGGCGAAAAGCCCTGGTGGCCTGCAGTCTCTCTCTGTGTGTGTGCGAGGTTGAGGCATGGCTGGGAAATAAAGAGGCGACACCGATTTAACCTCCTGCGACGGCTGGCCTTGCACGCTGCTAACAATGCATCTTTGAAAATCCCCAGCGGCGCGATCCACCAGCTTTCAAACCTGATATCGTTGGCGTTTGCAAACTTATCGGTTTGCACATTCGCTAGAAGCAACCCCATAGGACCTCGCGTTCGCGTAAACGCGCGCAAGGTCAAGTCTGCGAGTCCCATTGAACTGAATGGCAGCCTATCCTCCAGTAAACGAGCGAGCGATTTGCGGACAGGTTTCCGGGCGAGAAGCCCCAGATACCGCAAAGGCTCCCAGAGGCTTGATGGCTTCAGACCTCTTGCTGGTGCGCGGCTGCCTGCACACCAGACATTTACAGCGCATTTAAAGCACACGCGCCCCAAGAACCCGGGCAGCTGTAGTTTGCCCCTCGCAAAGTTGCAACGCCCAGCACCCTGAACAGACTACAGTTCCCAGAATTATTGGAGGGGTGTGCATGCGCTTTGAATGCACGCCGTGCGCGCAGCCCTGTGTACAGACGTTGAATTTAGCTCTGCCCCTGCAATCGTGAGCTTGCCCGCGGGAGCAAATCCCTCTCGGTCTCCTTTGAAATAAACAAGCAAGTCAACACAAAGCAAACAAAAACAAGCAAACGACGTCTGACCAAGGAAGTGAAAGGCGAGCGGAGGAAGACGCGTCCTGCCCTCGCCAGTTCTTTGCCCCCGCCCGCTTCACTGCAAGGCAAACGAGCTCTCGCTTCTTGCCAGCAACTGCTGACATTTGTAGGCAGGAAAGGAAGGAAGGAGTCAGTGGCGTAGCGTGGGGGGTGAAGGGGGGGCGGGCCGCACCGGGCGCAACATCTGGGGTTAGGGCAAATCCATGGGTTAGGGGGCGCAAATCCACAGGTTAGGGGGCGCAAATTACTTGCCTTGCCCCGGGTGCTGACAACCCACGCTACGCCACTGGAAGGAGTACAGGGATGGGGCGAGGGGGGTGTTATATCATATCTCCCCCTTACTGGACCGCAGCTAGCCCAGTCTGACCCTTTCTCCGAGTCCTGGTGATGTAAGGCGGGTGTGTGTGTGTGTGTGTGTGTGTGTGTGTGTGTGTGTAGGTGTAGACCTTTTACCTGCCAGGCAAGGTCGCATTTCGCGAAGCAAAGGCTACCTCGACTGCTACAGTTTCATGCAAGCACATTAAGAGGAGCCCGGTTGGATCAGGCCTACTTGCGCGCAAGTAGGGAGCGCAAACTGAAAACTGGGCGAGTTGGAAAAGTTGGGAAGGGTCGCAGCGAGAGAAACAGGAGGGGAAATGGTTGTTTGGGTTCTGAATCTGTTGCTGATATTAATAATAATAATAATAATAATAATAATAATAATAATAATAATAATAATAAGGAAGGGGACTCAATGGGTTTTCAATAGCATGTGCACTACCAAGAACAGCAGGCCAGTATCTGCGCGATTTCCTTTTGGATTTACATTACTCTGTTTCTGTTGTTTACTCTTCAGTAGGTATGGCAGTTGAGCTCTCCTTTCGTTTATCTTAGCGTAGAATTCAGCTGGAAGCTCTCCTGCACAAGCTTCCATTTCGTAACGTTCCAGCACGACCTTGCAGGGGAGCTTTAAACGGCGCCAAACTTCCGCTTAAATGAATGGGGCATGCGCAAGATTTTACTCGCGTTCAGCCAATGAGGGCTTCCCGTTCATTTATACCTTTTAATATCTAACGCGATATCGTTTCAGCTCATCACACTGGGGGGCTTGCGCAGGAGAACTTCCCGATGGATGCACCTTAATTGCTATTTAATAAATCGGTTTGATTTGGGCGAGGCGGTGGGGATTGAATCCATTGCAAAGAGATAGTAATTCACATCTCTCTCTCTGTCTCTCTCTCTCTCTCTCTCTCTCTCTCTCTCTCTCTCTCTCTCTCTGTGTGTGTGTGTGTGTGTGTGTGTGTGAATGCGAAGTAGATTATACCAAAACCGTTGGATCTGACAGGCAAAGAGGGAAATGTTTCAAAGCCAGCTGCCCAAAGTCTTTCGACTTTTCCTTCCAGAAAAAGAAATCCCAGGTCTAAGTTCTAGCAAGGGGTGAGTAAATTATGGAAATCTTAGATAATTCTTTGGGCGTATAAACATCAAAGGAGAGTCGTTAGCTTTCCTAATCTCTGCCACAGAATGGATTTTCAAAATAAAATAAAATATAAAACCAACTGAAATGTACATGTTATCCAACAGAGAACCCGGTGTATAATAAGGCGAGGAAGGGAAGAGAGAGAGAGAGAGAGAGAGAGAGAGAGAGAGAGAGAGAGAGAGAGAGAGAGAGAGAATATCCACACTATGGAGGAGGAAGCTCCCATTCAAAGGTCGCCGCGAAAGGGAGCGCGGGATAATTTTACACTTTTCTCCTTTGGAATAATAATCTGACAGATACGATGGAATTGTTGGCATCTATATCGCCCATCTGCCCGAAGGCACTATATTCCCTCAAAAGAGCTTTAGCCTGCAAAAATATATATCACATATAAAAATTACGCTGAGTAGTATTTAAATACAAAATTGTATTAAACCCACAAGTTACCGTTATAAAGCCAAAACACAACAAATTCCACAGCTTCGTTTGAAGCCTGCTGCGGCCAGGGATAGAAATATCAGCCAGTTGCTGAGAGCACCATTCGCCAGGGAAGTTCTCCTGCGCACGCCCCATCGAAATGAACGGGACGTGGGCAAGAGGACTCGCGGGGAAACCTAATGGAAAAGCGTGGTTCGTTTCAAGTGAGGCTTGCACAGGAGAACTGCCCCCCTCGGCTGACCCTCTTAACATTCTGCACTGAGAAATTTGAAATGTCCCATAGAAAGGATCTTATAATCCTAAATAAAGAAATAAAAAGTATAGATGGGAAGAAATAAAAATTTTAGATAAAGGAGGCAGGCAAACAGATTTGGTTTTTGTCAGAATTGCTGTAAAGAAGAAACACCTTAGGAAAGGGTTGGAAGTCTAGACCGAATTGGGAATAGCTCTGGGGATGGGAATGGGGGAGGCCCGAAACACTCAGATAAATAGACCCCATTATTGCTGGACCAGCATCCAAACCTGTGCTAAAATATTGTCCCAAAATATTTACTTTGAACTCAGTTCTGGTGACATCAGTGAAAACTTTAACAATGTGGGTGATTTTAGGATTGCAACGTAGATTATGAATATTTTAAAATTATTATTATTATTTTAAATGTTGCTTTCTACACACACACACACACACACACGGCAGCCAACTGCCCAAGAGAGCTGTCTTTTGGTGAGGCTACTTTGTTTACTTAGGGGGAAGGTGATGAGGATGAGGTTGTTGTTGATTATGATGATAAGCAAATACATTCTGGTAACAACATAAGCTGTAGGTAACCTTCTGTAATTACACCACAGACATGCACGCAGATTCCACTCTTTATCCAGTTAACATTCCCCAGGCTGAACCCTGAAGTATCTAAGATCACTTTCAAATGCCCTTTCTAACAAGCCCCTGAGCAGGAGGCCACTAATTTTCAGCGAACAAAAAGCCACTGGAGAGAGCCCCGTTTGTCAATATCAACTGGTCGAGCAATTTCCCATCTTCAGACACATCGGCCTATCTAAGCTGGCAGATGTTTAGACAAGATTTTATAAATTGTTCAATATCAGCCCGTAATGAACCCCAACTGACCATTCCAAAGCAGCTAAAAGCACCCAGGATCTCCCCTGCTGGGATCTAATAATGCTCTCACGCTGGAACATTATTAATCATGGAATAAAATAGATGAGCCTCTTGAAAAATAAGTGTATGATTGATTAAAGGGCAATCTAAGAAGCTATTATTCTTGTTTTATAACCGTAAGTTATATTCACTCAATTTATCTTTGAGGGAGAAAATAAATGGTTGTTTGTCTCCTTATTGAAATTATATTATAAGGGAATTCTCATTATTCGCTGGGGGGGGGATTGAAGTGATGGTTTAGCTATTTTTTTAACCTAATGGTGAATCTCTTAAGGGAATACCACATTATAGATATATTTTGTAAAGAGGTGAGATATTTTCCTTTTTTTTTTTTACTTTCAAGTGTTTTGTATCTCTTGATAAAAATGAAACACAAATCTTCACTTACAGTGCAAGTAAATATGGCATTTTGAATTAAGAAGGCTAGCACTAAATACAACAGGATGTACAATAGTAATCTTTTAAAAATGTAAATTGTATATAGTCCAATGCAACAGATTCACTCTGAAGGTTTTTATTGTCCTGCAATATATACGTTCAACAGGTTTAATTAGCCACAATGCTAAATATATTTTAAATATTTAAGAAGTTACCTTAGGCAACTGTAACAGTGATATTTTATAAATTATCATGAATTACAAAAAAAGATAAATACTAAAAATGAACAAAAAAAGGCCACCACCTTATTGTAGACTAATCTGTTTTTATTTACAATTAAAGATATAAATTAGTAAAGAATTCTCGTTAAACAACGAGGGATTGTATAACCATCAATGTCTCAAATAAAAACCAGGCATAATTTATTTACAAAAGAGTTGGGATTCCGTTGCAATACAACTTGCATAAATTACTAGAAGCTCTCATATCATTACAAAAATAAATATCAAATTTGTTTCCACTTTGTAAGTACTCAAGTTCTTCAGTCATGGTTTATTTAATTAATTGCTACTGTATGTATCTTTTACAAAGTGTTTGTACAATAAATCCTATCACACCTACAGAATATAGATATATATAGATATATATATATATATATACCGTGGCAATAAGCTGATCAATTCGAGATATCCTGAGAAAAAACAGATTTGCTTCTTTCTTTCTTTCTTTCTTTCTTTCTTTCTTTCTTTCTTTCTTTCTTTCATTCTTTCTTTTTAAGTCACATATACATTGGGGAGAACTAGACTATACCAGTAAACTCACATAATGTCCAGCAAAATTCTGGTTTAACAATTAGAGAGAGAGTCTGTAGATTTAATAGTGCTCTGTGGTCTTCTTTTATACAGTGGCACAAGATGTGATCCAGATTTAGAAATTTGTTAGAGATAGATAGATTAGCTTGGGGAGAGATGATGGCTTGTTGACTTTTCTCAAAGCAATTGTGACACCTACCTGTGGACCAAGGAAAACACCAGATCATCCACAATCTTTCAGTTACACGCGGCGTGTTAAAAATGGAAGGCTAACTAAAACGCTTTTTCTTTCCTTTTCAGCATAGGAGGATTAGGCTTGGGTTCTGTTCTGCTTTTTTTTTTCCCCTGTGGGGGTGGGAAATGGTTGGCCACAAGATATTCTTTAATCCTAACTGTAGCAGCGATTTGGAAATAAATGGGGAAACAGAGGCAATTCATGCAGACACTATGTTCTCCTTGGAAGGCAGCCAGGACTCCTCTCATTTTCCTTCTCTGCTGTTTGAAATGTATATAAGCATGCTAAATAAAATCACTCTTTATTTCGATTCACAACTATTAGAATTGCGTGTTTACAAAGATGCCTTAAGGTGCATTTGAGCAGGGAAATCTTCTGTACAGCACCCAAAGCATTGAATCAGTGCAATCATGATCTTTTATTTGGCGTGCCGATATACATTTCAAATAGTACAGAGGGACAATGAGATGAATTCTGGCTGGCTTCCAAGAGGAACACACAACTATCCGCCCATATATTTCGACGGGGCCTTATGTAGGAGGAGTTCCCAGTCGACTGCAGTTTCAATTTGCCAATAATAATTTGGGGAAATAAAAAAAACCCTGTGATTTAAATATTTATTGAAAATACACAACTTTCATTTTTTTAAAAAAAGCAAGAGGCTTGTGTGAAATAATTGAACTGATTTCTCCAAAAAAACAACAAAAAAGGAAAGGTGAAAATGCAATAGGCTTTTCTTTGTAATAATGCTCTTTTGGTAATGGAGCAAGAAATTAACATTAAGCAAATTTGCAGGCTGAGCAATATGTTTCTGGAGCTGATGCCAAATGATCCTCCTAAGCGGTGTAACAGAATAGAAGGAGAAAGAAGGAGAAAAGGAGCTGGTCTCACTTACTTGCCTGGCTGCTGTGTGATTGCACTTCTATAGGTATGGTTGTAGTCCTACTGTGCACACTTCAGTGGGGTCTGTCAAAATAGAAGCGTCAGTTAGTCACAGGACACAGCTGGCTAACTAGATTATACACTCTGGGCACAGCCTAGCTCCCTCTTGCACAAAACCCCAGCACAGCCCTTGGAAGGCCTTTTCTTGAGCTGGCATTTCTCAGCGGATCTGGGAGTTAACTCGTTCGAAGGGCCAGCATTCTTAATTACTTGTTTTAAATTTAGCATAACTTGTAGCAATGTCTCAGACCAATAATGGAACTTGGAAGGAGACAGACAACTGAAGCTGCAATCCTAAATGAATTGCCTTTAGATTCGGTCCCATTCTACTGGGGGGGGGGGTTACTTCCGAGTAAATATACTTAGGCATAAGCTATCAGACTTCTCTCTGCTTCACACTGTACTGTTTTTCCTGTTTTATTCCAAACCTGAAACTGTTCTCTTTTTTTGCTTGGGAATATTGCCAAAACAATATTCTCCCTTGCTGTTATTTCTCTCGTTTTAGCAACAAAAACAAGGAATAAACTTTCTGCAAATATTTTCAGATTATATACAATTCAAGGAGTTTTTAGTGATTTTTAGAGGGATCTTAATTACACGGAACAATTTATTTACAGTACATTATGTTCCTAATCACACTCATAACTGGAAGGCAAATCTCAGCGTTTTCTGTTAGATCCTCTTTTTCAGAGGCCTGACCACAGCTTCGGGCTGCAATCCCACACAAAAGGGCTGCTTTGACAACAACAACAACAACAACAACAACAACAACAACAACATTTAAATCTATGGAATTCCAAGCAGAAGAACTGTGACCTGGATTGCAGTTTCGAAAAAGAGTTTTGTACCTGGACTGTCAGAAACCACCATTGCCTTATTGCTTGTAGCACCCACCTTATTGTGATTTTTTTTGGGGGGGTAGGGTAAATTTGCACCCCACATTTTCTTAGTAGAAAAGAAAACCTAGCCAGGAAACACCTACCTTTTTTGGAGTCTGGATTGGAAGGCTTGTAATGTTGTTCTAGGTGGCTCGCGATGGTTTTCAAAGCGTTCTCCGAGCCCTGCTTGTGCACCGAGCTGCTGCCGCCTCCGCCGCCGCTGCTTAAGACCGTCTGACTTAGCCCCTCGCTGGAGGCCACCGTGGCGGAGTTGTACCTCAGGATGCCCTGACCCTGGAGGGCGTTGAAGTTCCCATAGTTTGTGTAGTTGCTATAAAAAGGCGAGGTGTAATAAATATGCCTCCCCAGGAGAGAGGAGGGCGAGTAGGCAGCGTTGTGCGGGGTGGAAGAGGGCGGCACCGACGGCTGGCAGCTCTGGCCCAGGTTGTGCGGGTGGTGAGGGTGGTGGTGGTGGTGCTGAGGGTGCTGAGGGTGCTTAAGGTCCGAGGTGGCGATTTCCGCCAGCGACCACAGCTTGGGCTTGCTGGCCGGCGTGGTTTGCGAAGCCGCCGTCGGGGCCATGCGGGCGTCCAAAGCGGCTTTGTTGGCGTTGCGCGCGGAGTCCTCGGCGTGCGGGTGACCCAGCAGAGGGGCTTCCACCCCGGTGAGAGGGGAGGAGGTGACGGGCTTGGAGGGAAGACCCCTGTCCGCCGCTGCCTCCTCGTCGTCCTCCTCCTCCTCGTCGTCGTCGTCCTCCTCCTCGACGTCGTCCTCGTCCTCGTCGATCTCCTCGTACTTGTCCTTGCACTCCGAGCCGGACTCGCAGAGCCGGTCCCCGGCGCCGCAAGGGGCCTTCTCGCCGTCCGATTCGGCCGAGCAGGAGTGGTCGGTGAGCGAGTCCACCTGCAAGCTGATCCCTGCGGCAGAGAACCAGGGGAACCGTCAAGGAAACCAGGCGGAGGCACCGGCGGCGGCAGCGGGAGGAGGAGAGCGCAGCACCCCGTCTCCTAAACCTCAGGCTCCCCGCCACCCCCAAAACAGGTGGCAAACAATCGGAGCACCCCCCCCGCTCCCCACCCCCTTCTACACTCCAGCCCCCCCCCCGAGATGATCTCCTGCGAAATCCCCTCGGATCCATAGGCCTCTTGAGGGCCTCTTAGCTTCCACAATAGGTGGATCGGACGGCCCGGCCGTGGGTTCAGGTGTCGGCATAAGGCACAAGCTTGAGATAGGAGCCAACTCCTAGGGGCCAAGGTCCCTTCGAAGCCCCCTCCCCAATAAAATATTTGAGTGGACTCGGCCCGCCCAAAGATGATGGGCATTGCCATTCAAAGGGTGTGCGTGCCCCGCTACTTGTGATCGCTTATGTGGGGCAGGGCTTACTTGCCCCCCCCAAAAAACCCCCACATTTTATTGAGAAGCGGCCTTCATCCTCCTCTGCGCCCCCGTCGTGTGCTTCTGCTACAAATAATCCTCGTCCTCATCTCCTTTCCAAAGCCGCTGCAAGCACTGCCCGAGACAATGTCCCTGAAGCGCTCCGAAGGCTTGAGATCCTTCAAGCCTGTTTACCTGGAAGCGGGATAACTACCGCGGTTTGCACGGCCTTTTCCCGGGGCAAGCGCCTACGGGGAAGCAAGCTTCACTCCGCTCCGTGGCGCTTACTTCGCAAGGAACGGCGTTCCCCGCTGTCTTGAAAAGAGAAAGTGCAGCGGAATCCCTGGGGATGAATGTGGAAGATGCGCGCAAGGCAATGCGTGGGTGCTGCCCCTCCAGCCTGGAATAATCCTCGCGCGCGCGCGCGCACACACACACTTACCTCCGAGTAAGCCCCACTGAACTCCGAGGTAGACCTGCACCGGGTCGGGCTGCAGGGCTCCACGCAGGCCCATGACCTGCCTCCCTGCCCCACGAAACCAGCCTGTTCCTCCCTCACCTTCATCCTCGGCCGACGTCTCGTTGCTGTCGCGGCCTTTGTCCGACGGCAGCGCCTCCTCTTCCTTGCCGCGGATCCCGCCGCCGCCGGCGTCGAGGTCCTCGTCCTCGTCCTCGCTCTTGTTGCGCGGCGCCCAGGTCATCTTGTTCTCCTTCTTGAGCCTCCGCCTGGCGTTGGCGAACCAGGTGGAGACCTGCGTGAGGGTCATCTTGGTGATGATGGCCAGCATGATCTTCTCGCCTTTGGTGGGGTAGGGGTTCTTGCGGTGCTCCTGCAGCCAGGCCTTCAGCGTGGCCGTGGCGTCCCGCGTGGCGTTCTTGCGGTAAGCGGGGTCGTTCAGCTGGTAGGGGTAGGCTGGGCTACCGTAAGGGTGGTAGCTGATGGCCCCGCTCATGCCCGTCGCGTGGGCATCGTAAGGGGAGCCCTGCCAAGCACAAAAGCAAGGGCGTTAGGCATTTCGGAAGAGCTGGCAGCCGCCAGCTAGCAGGCAACGCCACGGGAGCGACTATGACATTTTACACTAATGTAATGCAATCACTCCAGCGAACAATGTTATTATTTCTTAATTGTAGCGCCGAGCACTCCTGCATTATTATTACTGAAGAAGAAGAAAAATAAAGTATCCAGAGGGCATTCGAATCCCTTCTTCCCTCTGAAAACTGCTGATGTCTTCGTTGCAGTTTATTGCAATTCAACGCAGACATTTTTATTTTCTCCCTCCAAAGGCCCTACAGGTAGTTTCTTAAAATGATAGCTTTCTACTTTTCCTCTCCCCTCTCCTCCTCCTCCTCCGCCTCCACACATGGTTGCAACGATATTTCCTCTGTTGCCATACAGGGAAGAGAGAGAGAGAGAAAGAGAGAGAGAGGAGAGAGAGAGAGAGAGACAACAAAGCCCCCCACTTAGCAATTCACTTCGCTAATGCATTGCAAATCCAATTTGCAAACCAGAAGATATGCACCGTTTCGAATTGGTCAAATGCGATATAATTAGCATTTTAATTCGCCCTTTAAACGTTTAAATTGCGCTGATTTAAAGTCTGCATAATACGAGGGTGAGGAGAGAGAGAAGAGAAGGGGGGGGGGGGGGGAGAGAGGAATTAGTTGAGCCAACTTGATAACTTTCGGAGTCGGTCCAGGAAACCAAGCTAAACACAGCGCTCCGAATGTACCTAATGTTCCTAAATAGCCCGGGAACAATAAGGCTTGGCAACTTGCGACTGCTTTTCTTCTGCCACGAGAAAGTCAAACAGAGGAGCGTTTGAGATCGGCTCCCATTATCCTAAATAAAGATCGCCAGGCTGGGAGAAAAGGTTGGGGGGGGGGGAGAGGGAGAGATGACTCCAGCCAAAGGCGCTCGATCTGATATCTCTTGTGTAGTGAAACAAAACGAACCCTTTGCCCCACTTTCCCAGGACCAATTGGCTCCGCTAGCTTTAATCCTTCGTCGGTTTGCAAGAGCTGCAAAAACACGCGCGATCGCCAGCACAGACGTGCTCGGAAGGAAGCGCGAGGAGGAGGTGGAAATCCGTCCGAAGAGGAGCCCTCTCTCTTCTCTCCCCCAGCAGCAAATAAATAAAGATAAAAATAAATAAGCAACACCTTTAATCGAGTTTCAGCTTGGACTCCTGTCCATCGGTCGAAAGCCTCCCCCGCCGCCCCGGTAAATCACATAGATTTCTATATATATATATATGAGAGAAGCGCGAAAGAGATCGAAGGGGAAAGTGGGGGAGGAAACGGATGTCAGAAAATGAAAGTGAGCGGGGAGAAAAGAATAAAGGAAATAAATTGGCAAGAGGAAGAAGCGAGGGAGATGGAAAGAAGGAAAGAAAGGGGGAGGGAGGGAGGAATGAGAAGATGGATAAAGAAGCGAAGCAACGAAAGAGGGGGAAGCGAAGGAGGAAAGTCGAGAGGAGCGCTTCCGTGTGTGTGCCTAACGCGGGTTGCCCGGCGTGTCGGGCGGGCTGCATCCCCACGACCCCCCAGCCCAGCCCGGGCAGCCTCGGCGCTGCGAGCGGGGGAAGCGATGGAGGAGGATGAAGATGGAGTCGGCTGGGCTGTCCGGTCCGTTACCCACCATGTAGGAGGGGAATCCCGTGGCCGGGTCGGTGGAGTACTGGAGCGGGCTGCTGAAGCCGGTGGCTGCCGCTTGGGCGGTGAAGGCGGCGGATCCGGGGTAAGGGCTGAACGCCGAGCCCGAAGACGACCTGGCCAGCTCTTCGCTCCGGGGCGCCGCCAGCGCCGACGCCCCGTAAGCCGGGCACGAGTAGAGCGCCAGCGAGCCCGGGGGCTGGTAGAGGTAGCCCTGAGGGTAGGACATGGCTGGCCCACGGGCGGCGAGCGAGCGCGAGCGAGGAAGGGGCCTGGGCTGAGGCGAGCGGAGGACGACTGCGGGCGCTTCAGCTTACGGGCGCCGCCGCCGCCGCCGCTCGCTCGCTGCAGCCGCTGAGGAGCTCACAGCGTCCCCTCCATAGGCGGGAGGAGCGCCAGCCAAAAGGAGAGCTCGGCGCGAGGCTGAGGGAAAGCCTCTCGCACGTCCCGGGAGCGCGCGCGCGCCCGCCGCCGCCGCCTCGCGCGCTCGCCCGCGCTCCTGCTTTCCCACGCAGAAGTCACCCGCGGCTGGAGGAGGCGGCGGGCATCTGGGCAAGAGGAGCGCGCGGGAAAATGGAGGCGGAGGAGCAGGAGGAGGAGGAGGAGACGTCTTCCCCAGCCCGGGCGGGGAAGGGGCGGCCGAGCAGAGCGCGCGCGAGAGGCAAAAGCAGCCTCGACCGCCGCGACGGCCGGCCAGCCCCGGCGGCTGGTCTGGTCGGCGCGCTCGCGAGCCGCCCCCCGTGAGGCGAGCGAGGCGAGCTTTCCCCCCCGGCGCCCGGCGCGACCAGCTTTCGGCGCGGGCATAAGGGAGTCTGTGAGGCGAGGAGTTTTGTGAGGCGAGGAGTTTCGCCGGGGCATTGGCAAGGCGAGCTGTCCGTCACGGCGGCTCATTTGCATGCGGAGGAGGACACGCCCCTCCTCGCCCGGCTTCTTACCCACCGAAGGAAGGAAGGAAGAACTGGGGCGGGACTCCCGGCCAGCGAGAGAACATGGAATGAAGCCCCGCCCCCGGCGCCTGAAGGGAGGAGGAGAGAGAGAGCGCGCGCGAGGATGGGGCGCTGTGGCTGCGGCTGAAGAAGCTGGCCGAGCGACCAAAGGCGTCCTTGTCTCGTGCTCCCCACCTCCTCCCGCCCGCCCGCCGGCCGGGCCTGGAGGTTATATAGCGTCACGTGGTGGCAGAGCTGCGCCGAGGGAGGGAGGCCGGGAGGGCTCCGAGGTGTTCCTCGCAGGCACGAGGCGCGGGCCTGGCCAACGGGCATGCGCGCCTTCCGGCTTCGGACTAGCGCAGCCCCGGGCGGATCATGCCTCGCAGAGAGTTGCGATCCTATGCCCGCTGGCTTCCGAAGAGACGCGCCCAGGGGGAGGGCGGATGAAGCGCTTTGCAAGGCGCGATCTTAAAAATCTGGGCAGTCGGAAGAAAACACCGAATGGCTCCGTGGGGACGCAAGATCGCGGCCTGAAGTGGGGCCGAGTGCCAAGTAAACGCGCAGAAAAGGGCCGGACGTGTGGAATGCAAGGAGACCCGTTTAGGATCGGGCGGTGAACAGCAGAAGCCCCGCTTGGCACGAGAAAGCTGACTCGGGTTTGCTGGTTCGTGGGGTGGGAGAGGTCAGATTGGAGCAGGCCCATTTGCAGGTAGCAGCATCCCTGCCACCCCAGTGGAAAATAAAAACAAGGATTGTGCCATTATTCTGTCTACCGCTCGCCATTAAAGTGACACTTAATTGTATCTAAACCACTTGCTTAAAACACTCTCCCCAGTGTATTTTCACCAGCTCTTAAGACCTTCGCACTTCTGGGTGGAGGGCCAAACGCACCCAGGTCCTTTTTCTCAAAATGCCCACCAGGAAGCATTTTGGGCACCCACCCCCCAGTTAATTTCTGGAATACATTCACACCATGGTTAATATCCTGTGGATGAAGAGTTTGCTTTAGATCCACTGGGGGAGAGCTCCTTCATTACTTGTCCTCCTTTCTGTATGGTCCAAAATCCATCCGAAAGTGCTATAATCCACACGCCATTCTGTAAAGGCGAGGGTCCTGCGCCAGGAGCGCCCGTCTAAAGGCCTTGCTATAGATCCATTTTCTTACTGCAACCCTTCATCCCCTACCCAAACAATTAAGATTTAGGGGCCATGCTCTCGAGTCATTAACGAGAGCCGTGGTATGTAAAGCAAGAATGCTAATCGGATCCATAAATGATTCCGTGTAGACAAAACAGAAACATCTGAAATGTCTCTGCGCGTATAAGCCGCGTTGACGCGCTTCTGCCCAGTTTGCCAGGTGGCGGTCTGATTCGGAAGTCGAATCTGTCTCGAAGCAACAACTTGCTGTCAGCAGGCGGGTGGGGTTCAAATTCAGCAGAAGGACACTTGGAATTAGAAGTGATCGCGGACACTATAGCTTGGTGGGAGCTGAATCTACGCTCTTTGGAAGTGTAGAGTGACAACTGCGCTCTCTGGGCCAAGAGCCCGACTGAGGGTGCTAGAGACAGCCGCACGAATAGGTGGCTTCAGCAAACAGGTCTTCTCCGCACCACCCATACCCATCCCAGTTCCCGCCAGCCAGCCCTGTGCCAACGTGCGCAAAAGAGGGAAATCTGCCTGGCGGACCCTTTCCGCAAGGGTCAAATATTCATATATTTGGGCGGGTGGATGGGAATCCTGATCTCAGTGACCACTTTCTTCAAGCAGCCCCGAGTGGCTTAAAAGTCCGCCACAAGACGCGGGTATCTTTAGGGTAGAATTGCAAGTAGCGGGTGATTCTAGAAATGCCAATGCAATCGCCCACGATTGGCTGTTTCCTCCTCTAACTGGCAAGTGATTCGAAATCACCTCGAAATCCAGTTGGGGACTTACCTGCAGGGAAAGGGGTTTGGAGCAGAGGCGCCAACAGCCTCCTGTGTTGGGTACGGACTGCAGCCTAACGCACGCCTCTCTCTCCCCCATCCTTCTTACTCTCGAAGCAGCTGGCAATTTGGGAAGGCGAAATTAATTAGAACGTCAGCAAGCCCCCCGAGATGACTTTCCTCCCCGTCAAAATCGGAGAAGCGACGAAACGTGGCTTCCCTCGACCCCCCCCCCCTTTTTTTTGAAATGTTAGAAGGGCCGCTTCCTTTTGCGGCGCTGGAGACCCGAGGAAAGGCGCGTTGGAAGGCGCGCACGGATTTCTAGCTCTAACCAGGGACACGTTTCTAGTCGGAAAGAGGCTATGGGGGAGATATCTCCACCCCCGTTATTGTTGCTTGTTTGCTGGGGGGCTTGTGCGTTAAACTGCTGGGTTACAATTAGAAACAAGCGGGGGTGGGGGGATTGCGGGTACGCGCCAGTCAAAGTTGAGACTTCTCGCATTCATTCTTACTGGGTGGGCTGCAAAACGTCTGTTTTCCCCTCTTGCACGTAGGTGCCAAGGAGGCAGTGTGCCCTCTCGGGGCTCGGTCTCACCCTGACCCAAAGAGTCCATTACTTAGAATTAAGTCCCATTGATATCGGTGGGATTTACTTTCAGAATAATGCGCCTGCGATAAGAGTCTTGCGCACGCCGTTCAGGATCCGCGAAGGCGAATCCTCGGTTATGTGCAGTATTTCCTCCTGAGTAGCTGTGTTAAGAAATAAAATAAAACTACAATTGCGAGAAAAATGGCAAAGCTCAAAATATTATATCTATTATCTAATTTTTAAATATAGTATTTCCACCTCTTGCTTTTCCTCCGAATATACAATGTTGCTTTCCATACAAAACAATAATAAAAAGAGGGGCGGCTGAAGGGCGGGGGAAAGAGCGGCTCGTTTTCCAATAAGTGATTAATGAATAGCGCATTACCATTTCAAAAGGGGAGCCCTTGCTTTTGGGTCGATTTGCATAATTTTTGTATGGCTTCAAAAAAAGCAACACCACATTGCTGTCATGCATTTCCAAGAGCGAAACATAATACAGTCTGTGTGACAAAGAGATCCCTCCTAATTTGACACCGCCAAGGAACTATCCGGAGCGTTTAGCTAGAAATGGGACGTTTTGTACGTTTTTGAAGGCTCGCTCGCCTTTTCTCCTGGAGTTTGGTCTGCGTATGCCATGAAATGAGAACTCCTCGATCCCTGTCTCCAGCTCTCCGCGCTTTGGGGGGATCGCCTGCTCCTGAATGGCTGACTCCCCCCCCCCCCGGGACTCTCCGAGGTTTCCATTTCCCACTGCCCAACTACTAACCCCCCCCCCCCGCCTTTTCTCATTTCTTTTCAAAATCGCGCACCCCGCATTGTTACGCAGCAGGGCTGTCTTACGCGCGCTTATTACTGATAATAAATGAGCAATATGAAAACGCCTGCGTCGACGCTTCGCCGTTTCTAGGCGGATTTTTGTTGTCGTCGTCTGAATGCTTATTTATTAACGGAGTCTCCTTGGCCCTAAGTGCAAATCGCATCTGATTTCGCTGAATAACAACTTTTCTCTCAAGGTGCGGTTAACTAGCGGCGAAGAAAGAGCAATCCATTATTTCTCGATAAAGGTCTATAGTGGAAGTTGAGGGGTGTGTGTGTGTGTGTGTGCGCGCGCGCGCGTGCGCGCGTGAAGGGGTGTCATTTTCGGCTCTCCCACCCCCAGCCCATTCCCTGTGACTGAAACTTTATAGCCACGGAAGGTGCATGGACAGGATCCTACCCAGGATAAAGGCTTTTCAAATCCTCTTGATTTCGGGAAGGGGACTTATTTAAACTCTCTGCCACTGGGATCAATGGGATTTAACGATGCAAGCTCAGACGTGCTTAACGGGAAGACAGTCTCAGGGAAATCGATGCGACTTGCTTCTGAGCGGCTGCGGCTTAGAGTCCAGACTCCGAAAGTACTTGCGGTTGGGGGATCGGTCTGCCTGCTCTTTGAACTGGTGTTTCCACCCAGCCAAGGAACCCTCTGTCACATCCGATCCTCAACCCAGTTTGTGCGAAGTATAAGGGGGGTTCGCTCCCTGGCACCAGGGCGCGCTGGTATCAGGGCAGCGGTTGCCAACGCGGCGCCCTTCAGTTGCTATTGGACTCTAACTCCCAGTCATCCCAATGATCAGGCAGGTTGAGAGTTAATGGGAATGAATGAGAGTGAATCAGCATCTGGACTGCACCGCGTTAGCTGCCCCAGCAACAAACTACATTTCGAAGCGTCTTCAACGTGCAGTCCTGCCTTAAACGCACTTATTGACGAAAAGCGAATGTTACTTTTGAGCAAATCTTAGGCACACTTACCTGTGAGTAAAGTTCACTGAGCACAGTGCAGATTAACTCAGGGGAAGCACGTGCAGAGGTCAGTCTACAGGTATGGAATCCGCATTTACGCGCAGGTAAAGCCCCATCGAATTGAGAGGACCTGACATTACAAACGATGGTCAGAGGTGCGCTGCATAGTACATTTACCTGGAAGCCTTTTCCCTGAAAGGCAATTGCACTTACAAATGATTTAGGTTTGGCCTATCATATAATCAGTGTAGCGGCTGGGTGAAAAGAGGTGTTAGTGGGACAGAGGGCAAGATTCATTCGGGTAAAGGTTTAAAGGCCTGATCTTGGAGGTAGTCAAGATTGAAGAGCACACAAAAGGATCAAGTATATGTTCATAGCATTTAATCGAATTTATTTAAAATGCCTTACAATAAAGGAACAAGTGCTCCTGAGATCTGACATATAAGGGGAGGAGGGAAAATGCTTCTTTGCGGGGTCTGTGTGGAGTCCCTGGAGGCAACGCGAAGTGCATTCACTAAGCACTCAAAGCGTTTCCCACATCTGGTGTTCGGTAATCGTTCCAACAGCCTTGCAAGGTGGGCACTTGTATTGTGAAATCATTTGAAGTAGCTTCCAAAAGGATGCAGTCATGTCTAGCTTCGGGTTGTGGGTCTGTTGATGGGGAAATAACTGGAGTTTGGATGGATTGCAGGGGTCCTAGTAATGCTCACTTCGTGCACACTTTATTTTAATGGAAGCTCAGGTGTTTCCAGTAATTTAAGGCTTGCTCACACAAGCACATATGCACACGGCTTGGAAATGGTAGGCTTGGTGACCGGCAGCCAGTTGTGTCAACTTCAACAGGTAACACTAGTCCCTCGTGTGAATTCTGTGGTAGCTCTTCCATGCACCCTAGTGCCCATCGGTTGACGATTTGCACGTGTGAACAGGCCTCTATAGCTATATGGGGAGAGATAATTTTTAGGCACAACCTTTTCCAGTGCAGTTAGTTCACGCATGCAGCATGCCAGTCGTCAAGAGAACTCCAGTGATGCCCCAGGTTGTTGAGATGCACGTGTGAACGAGACAATCAGTTTAAGTAGGCGGCAGCAATTGCCTATAAACGTAGCGGAGCTTACCTTGGGTTTTGTGCCGTCGGGGTCGCCTATTTTCCCAGAAATTTGTGGGTGGCTGTGGCCACCCTCGGGCATCGGCTGAATTGGGACGAGGGTTTTTCTTTCAAAGGTTTGATCGGTCTGGAAAGCGACAGGTCAACGGAGCCTCCGGTTCCAAAAGGAAACCGGTGAAAGAATTCGGAGGAAGGAATTTTGGGGAGGGCTTTGGCTCTGGTGGTAACTTGACGCATGGGAGGCGAGGGACAGGCGACTCCAACGTTGTTTGGATAAAAAGAGATGCTCCGAGGACGAAGCCCAGGGGGAGCCTGGGAGGGTACGGGTTGGCCCGATTCTGACTTTCCAGGCCTCCGAGACCTAGCCAGGCTGGCAACCAGCCACAAAGCTTCCCAGTGCCCGCATTGGTCCTCCTGTCTAAGCTTAGAGCAGACCCTCAATTCTAGATCCCACCAACTAACTACGGATCCTGAACTTTGTTAAAACTCCAAGCTCAGATAGACTGCTCCTGCCCCAGCGTCGCAGCCGAGCAAAACAAACGGGGAAAATACCCTCCGGTTGCTGCTGTCCAGGGACATACTTCTGGATCCCCTCGCTCTTTCCCCGATCCAGCATCCCCTCTCCCCACACTCCCAGGGGTACTCGGTGACTGGATGCATTTGGCTGCGTTAGGCTTAAGAACTAGGAGACTAAGTTGCATTGTGCTGGGCGCGCTGCCCTTTCCAAGCCTCTGCGCGAGCGAAAGCCTGCCTTTTCATCTACCATCGTAAAAGCAGGCTTATTTATTCCAAGGCTTGGGGCGTGGGGATAATATGACTGAACATTACTGGACAAACTGCCAGGATATTCCAGGAATTCAATGGACCTTACCCCCGAGTATGGCTGCAATCCTATATCCATTTATCTGGAAGGTTAAGAACATTAAGAACTCAGCTAGGTGCAGTCCGATCCTATGTACGTTCCTTGGACGGGGAAAAAAACCTAATGGGTTTGATGGGTTTATTCACTCCCAAATTAAAAACCACTCTCATCCCTGTAAGCCCTATGGAACTCAATGGCATTTACTTCTGAGTATATAGGATTGCAGAGTTAAACGCGCCTAGAATTTCAGCCAGGCACCCGGAGCAAATGCGCACAGCATTGCGGCCAGAACCCGGCACTCCCAAGCAGCTCGGAAACAGCGCAAGAAGCCTTTCTCCTCAGCGGAGGGGGTGCGCCGTCTCTGAACGTGGGGGCTCGATTTAGTGATCATGGCCACAAGTTTTGGTTCATGCGTGGAAACCCTAGCCTCAGTGCTCACAGTAGATCTCGTGGGAGCGAATTCCACAGAGCTTCCTCCTTTTGCCTGTTCCTCTACGCCCTTAGTATCGATGATCGATCCGTTTCATCGGGTTGACTCTCAAGGAATTTCAGGGCGAGCAAAGATCGGATCGAGACTGTAAGTGGTTCCTCCTCGTTCTTTTCCTTCTACATTATTATAAAAGTCAGATATTGCTGTCACCCTCCACGACTTTCACGCCCCTTCTCAATCTTGATCAGCTAATTCGACCCTGTGTCAGAAATCTCACTCTCTCTCAGCTCCCCAATCCTAAATACTCATCCCCAAAAGTATAGTTCAAGCCGGGTAGGCTAAGATCGCCGGAGGAGTGAACTGAACAGCCGAAATTTAAACTAATAACCTAGAGGAAACGCGGAATCCCCATTGATTTGAATGAGGAGCATTCAGACACGTGTTTAGCTCTTGCACAGGAATCAACGAGGACATGAAACGTACTCAGAATGGGCTGGGTCGTGCCCAAAGCCTGTCTTCCCTTCCCTTCCTCCCGTTTAGAAAGTGGATGGGACATCGTTCTGGATCACCTCGAGAAACCAGTCCCATTTGCGGCTTAATATATAAACAATAGAAATCACAGCCTATCAATCAAAGACTGGAATCACCTATAAAGCAATGGAAAGCGGTATTGGAAGTAATGGAAGGAAACTGGAAGGCGAAAGAACTTCCAAACCTGCCTGCCTTAGCAAGTGTCCATAGGATCGCAGAACTAAGCACAGCCGTGGCCTTTGAAGCGCTTAAATGTAGCGGAATCGCGCTCACGGTTCTCTTTGCAGCAGGAGGAAGGAAACTGTATCAGAGCAGCGGTTCCAAACTGGCAAGGTCAGCGCGCAAACCCCAAGCAGTGGAAACATTCTTTCGCCAGGAGTGTTTGAAAAGTTGTTGCTGCTGTTGCTGTTGCTGTTGTTGTTATAACAGCAGCAGCAACAACAGTAACAACTGGGGCGGTGTGCATGTGCGGCACCTCGTAGGGATTTAATCTACCTTAATAAATTTGCAAAACAGCTCCTACTTAAAAAAAATAAATGTCTCAGAGACCGCACCTTGACTCCATCCTTTGCTTTTTATTTTATCTTTTTGTCACTTTGGAAAGAAAGGCACTAGAAAGACAATACAGTGGTACCTCGGGTTACATACGCTTCAGGTTACAGACTCTGCTAACCCAGAAATAGTGCTTCAGGTTAAGAACTTTGCTTCAGTATAAGAACCGAAATCGGGCTCCGGCGGCGCGGCGGCGGCAGCAGGCCCCATTAGCTAAAGTGGTGCTTCGGGTTAAGAACAGTTTCAGGTTAAGTACGGACCTCCGGAACGAATTAAGTACTTAACCTGAGGTACCACTGTATCTCGGAAACTTTCCGCAGTAACTAGCGGCGCTCCGTAGGCAAGGAATATGGAGGGCGCCTTCTCTCGTTCATGGGAGGAAGTTCAAGTCTTCCCACTTTCGTTGTGCTACATTCGAGCTTGCAATCGTTCATTTTTTCCTCTCTCTCTTTCTGGGCCGCACCTCCTCTTTTCTGCTGCGCGTAAAAGCCCGTTGGACGCCCCTCTCAGAAAAGAAAAGAAAGCCCGATTTCTGAACTGGGTACTCAGTTGAGTCGCGGCAAAGAGGAAGAGCGGGGACTTTTGCCTTCCTCGGGCGATCGAGCGTTCGCTGGAGGAGAGAATCGACGGGAACCAGGACGCTGAAAGTGGAGCTGCGGAAGCGCCGGGTTCTGCGGTCGGGATGAGAGACCCGGAATCGACAGGGGTGCCTCCTCCCCAGCAGATCAGTTTTATTACCGCTCTTAACACCAGAGAGCACCTGATCACCTGCTTTGTGCCTTTTCCGCAGCAGGCGCGCACGCGGGGGCGCAGAGCGCGCCTGTGCGCTCGCTTCGCCAAGCCAGGGAGCGACGGCCGCCGATTTGGCGATAGGCATGGGATGATGATGATGATTATTATTATTTTAAGCACCAAAAACACCGAGGGGGAGATGCCTCAAAAGGGTCATTGCACCCCATCAAAAGAGCCTCTGGATGGAACATAAAGTTCGTTCAAGGTGACTTCACCAAAAGCACCGTTAGCCCGGTGTTTCCCAAACTCCATGAGGCAAGGTGAGGTAACCACCTCAGGAGGCATGTTCCACAGGGGCAGCAGATCTGACCTCCAAGGAATGCTTCGCTTACTGCTTCTGCCACTGCTGCATGCTCCTTTGAGGCTGCCTTTGAGGCTCAGCAGCGCCCCCTAATGTCGGCTCCACAGCAGCCTCTCAGGCGAATAGGAGGCTCGGCTGATCTCCTCCCACCTTGTTCCTGATGTAGATCTTTGTTCCCAATGTTTCCCCTTCTTCCCTGACAGGGGTGGGGGGTGGGAGGGGACACCATTTTGTGGTTTGCCCCAGGTGTCAAAATTATTATTATTATTATTAATTTATTAAATTTATATACCACCCTTCATCATAAGATCTCAGAGCATTTCACAGAATAAGATGTCTTGGGCCCTGCCTCAGGTGTACTCCAGCCCTTCATGGATTTTTAAAATGCTCACTTCGTTTTCCAAAGCTTTACTTTAAAACCTTTAAAGTGCATGGCTTCTCACCAAAATCCCGGGAGCTATAGTTTCTTAAAGGTGCTAGGAATTGTAGCTCAGTGATGATTCTTGGGAGAAGCCATGTGTGTTACGAGTATGGTGTGTGTGTGTGCTGCCTTGGATAGAGCAGGTATAAGAATATAGTCACTCCTTGAGGTTTCTGCCCGAATCCCTGCTCTGACTGTGCTTCCGCCAAGGGCAGGTAATTCTGCGCTGTCTCTGCATCTGAGTAAATGACCCAACATTACTTTGATGCAGGGATGGGGCAGAAATACAAATCCTATGGCAGTGACAGATGCTGCTGTTGCAGGCTGGGTCTCTGTTCAGTACTCAGGGGTGCCAACTTGAATAAAATATTGTGGGGGCGCACGTAAGCCCCACCCCACACAATCAATTACATGATGCAGTGGACACACACCATTTGAATGGCAATGCCCATCAACTTTGTGGGGCCCCAGCCTCCTCAAATATTTTATTGTGGGGGCTGAAACCTCCATGGCCCCTAGGAGTTGGCTCCTATGTCAGGGTGATGAGGGCGGGGGCGGGGAATCTGTAGCTCTATGGGTGTTTTGGGATGCCAACTCCCATCAGTCCCAGCCAGCATGCTGAAGGGTCATGGGATTCAATGTTGGGATACTGCCAGGGAGACAAAGTCCATCATGGCCCCACGTCACCTCCGGACGTCCATCAATCTCCCGTAGACATGCAGTATCAGCAATTAGCGACATGAGCTCCAGAAATAGCTTGCCACATTCCAGGGCTGATGCACGCTCTTATCAGCAGATAATGCACAGCGAAAGATGCACGCAGGAGAGCATTTTTCATAAGTTTATTCTGCGTTAGTCAGAACAGAGAAAAACATGACTGCCTGCTTCAGTGTTTCAGGCACACACAGAGAGAAACGAAAGCAATAGAAAACATAAACATCCTGTTAACAGGAAATACGCAGACTCTGTGACTCACAAAGCCTGCTCCCTTTCTAGGTGGAACGGAAATATCCTAACATTCAGTACTCCAGCTTTGGTCTTCTCCCTTTCCACTTCTGTTAGATGATTCCAGGAATGCTCATAGACTAGTCATTTGGCACATTAAAAAAATAAAATTAAATTATTTATTTGGTTTTTTATATTACATTTTTACAGTCACATATCCAACATAGATCAAACCTCTCCATTCTGAAGGAAATCAGCCCTGAGTGCTCACTGGAAGGACAGATCCTGAAGCTGAGGCTCCAATACTTTGGCCACCTCATGAGAAGAGAAGACTCCCTGGAAAAGACCCTGATGTTGGGAAAGATGGAGGGCACAAGAAGAAAGGGACGACAGAGGACAAGATGGTTGGATAGTGTTCTCGAAGCTACCAGCATGAGTCTGACCAAACTGCGGGAGGCAGTGGAAGACAGAAGTGCCTGGCGTGCTCTGGTCCATGGGGTCACGAAGAGTCGGACACGACTAAACAACAAATCCAACATACAACATAGAAACAAGATTCCGAAGAATCTCCTGGACTTCCCTCCTTCCTTTGTGGGGCCTATTGTTAACCATTTCCTCCTGCATCTTTTATAATAATCCAAATCTTTTATCTCTCCATTGGCTCCAAAACTCACCATTTAACTACAAGCCTCCAACTTTTTCAGACATGGGGCCTACTCAGAATAACTGCCTACAGAGAGAAAATTGTTTTTCTCATTCTCTCTCTTTCCTGCTGTGTGGAGGCCCAAGACATTTTGACACCTGAGGCGAACGACAACATGGCGTCTCCTCTCCCACCGTGGAAAGAAGGGTTGAGTGAAGATTTACATCGGGGACAAGGGTGGTGGTGCCGTGAGGGGTGGAATAAAGAAGGGTTGGGGAGATCTATTTGCAAAGAGGCCTCTGCAGAGATGGCATTGGGGAGGGGGGGTGTTGCCAAGGAGGTGGCAGATCCAGCCTCCAAGGATCATGCCACAGCCAAATCTGTCATTGTGGTAGTAGTGCAGGCATGGCCAAACTTGGCCCTCCAGCTGTTTTGGGACTACAGTTCCTATCATCCCTGACCACTGGTCCTGTTAGCTAGGGTTGATGGGAGTTGTAGTTCCAAAACAGCTGGAGGGCCAAGTTTGGCCCTGCCTGTAGTAGTGGTTGGCAATACATACCTTGGAGGCCAGATCCGCTGTCCCTGTGGATCCTGCCTCCTGAGGTGGTCACCTTGCCTTGCCTCATAAGTGTGTCATCTCCCTCTCTCATAAAAGGCAACACACGCACACACACACACACACACACACACACACACACACACACTATACCCATGGCAAATGGTGGTGCTAATTGTGTGATGGAACTCATTGCCACAAGGAATGAGCACAGAGAGACCCCTCCACCACTGAAGAAAAAGACTGAACAAATGTATGCAGGATGGTTCTATGAATGTTAGCTGCCGCAGCTGAAAGGAACATCGGCTTATGCAAGCAACAGTGTATGTGGCTCTGAGTTCATCAGATGCTGGGCTCCAGGGGTGACCATTGTCTACATGTAATAATTGTGAGCCATAAAGAAGGCTGATCGGTGAAGAATTGATGCTTTTGAATTATGGTGCTGGAGGAGACTCTTGAGAGTCCCATGGACTGCAAGAAGATCAAACCTCTCCATCCTGAAGGAAATTAGCCCTGAGCGCTCACTGGAAGGACAGATCCTGAAGCTGAGGCTCCAATACTTTGTCCACCTCATGAGAAGAGAAGACTCCCTGGAAAAGACCCTGATGTTGGGAAAGATGGAGGGCACAAGGAGAAGGGGACGACAGAGGACGAGATGGTTGGACAGTGTTGTCGAAGCTACCAGCATGAGTTTGACCAAACTGCAGGAGGCAGTAGAAGACAGGAGTGCCTGGTGTGCTCTGGTCCATGGGGTCATGAAGAGTCGGACACGACTAAATGACTAAACAACAACAAATCATTGTGAGATTCCTAGAGGTGGCTGTTCTGCTTTTTGAAGCTCAATGCTAGACCAGGCTGACCATTTCTTTCCTCCACCAAGGCAGTTCCATGGTTGCTTGGTGGTCTCCGTTCCAGCAATAAGTGCATGATTTCAAAAGGGGGGAAATCTCAGTAAGTTAAGACAGCTAATTAGATAAGTCACTTGGACCAGGAAACAAATGCCTCTAAATTCCAGGAGTGCTGGAATGTCTTTAAGTCAACAAACACTGCACAGATTACCCCCAGTCTGCATGTCAAACAAGCTTTTAAGGGAGGCAGAGGATGACTTGCATGAAAATTCTCCAGACTGAAGAGTAGTAGCCAGACAGGAAGATGAAGGAAAGGAACATCTAAAAATAAGCCGAGAGAGAGAGAGAGAGAGAGAGAGAGAGAGAGAGAGAGAGATGGATGCTTAAAAGTCAAGTGAAATTTAATCTTAAATAAAATAGAAACACACAAAAAAAATATAGATAAAAAAAAAGACCAGATCTATAGATCCATTTAACTGCAGTCATCAGGACTCCCCAGATTTCTATGCAACAGATATCCTATGTGCTGTATGGGAGGCCCCCACAGGGCCAAACTAGTTGTTGTTGTTTAGTTGTTTAGTCGTGCCCGACTCTTTGTGACCCCATGGACCAGAGCACGCCAGGCACTCCTGTCTTCCACTGCCTCCTGCAGTTTGGTCAAACTCATGCTGGTAGCTTCGAGAACACTAACCAACCATCTCATCCTCTGTTGTCCCCTTCTCCTTGTGCCCTCCATCTTTCCCAACATCAGGGTCTTTCCCAGGGAGTCTTCTCTTCTCATGAGGTGGCCAAAGTATTGGGGCCTCAGCTTCAGGTTCTGTCCTTCCAGTGAGCATCTTCATGGATCACTGCCTTGCCGTGACAAAGGGGCTTGAATAATTCAGAGAAGCTATGAACTACGCCCAGCAGGGCACCCAAGATGAACGGGTCATAGTGGAGAGTTTTGACCAAATGTGATCCACCTGGAGGAGGAACCGGCAAGCCACTCCAGTATCCCTGCCAAGAAAACTCCATGGACAAAGACAACAGGCCAAACTAGACATGATGCTAAAGATACAACTTCGCTTGAAGTTGCATCTTTATTATATATATTTAAAAATAATGAAAAGAATCACTCCCACCTTCAAATTCTAATAAGAACTATGGTACAAAGGAAGAACATTCACCTCTTCCTTTCCCATCCCACCTTGACAATCTCCCTAAGCTAATGTTAGTCCTATGAGGAGAGCTCTCATTGGTACCATTTTACATAATCTACATCATACCTTTAAGGTACATTTAAAGCGTATGGATTCCCCCAGAGAACCCTGACTTAACTAGATTCTAGTTTGTGCTTCAAGCATCTGTGAAACACTTCATATTGACACAGGGCCAACGTGATGTTATGATTCCCATTCAGCTCCCCCTTCCTGCTTTGTGTTCTGCAGAAATACAATGCAGGGAACTGGCTACCCGCCCTGTGATGGTGAGGGGAAGCTAGCTTGAGACAGTTCAAAAGGCAAAGTTCCAGAAAAATATAATTGGGGATGGTACAGAATTCAATACAAAGATACAATAAAGAAGACAAATCAATGGAACAGTGCTGTGGACTGGCAGGATGTCAGGGTGAATGGCAGAAAGAGTTCAGTGGCATAGTAAACACAAGGCCTTGGCTCAAGATGAATAATGTTGTCAAGCTTGGGTTGGATTGAGACTTAGCTATGCTTAGAGCAGAGTAGACCCACAAGAATGGGCCTTTTCTGTGGGGGTTCCCCACTTGTGGAATGCTCTCCCCAAGGAGACTCGCCTGGTGCCTTCATTGCATATTTTTTAAAAAGCCAATTGGGCTTTTATTTCATGACTAGTTAAAGTTCCATAATAATAATAATAATAGTAATAATAGTAATAATAATAATAATAATAATAATAATAATAATAATAATAATAATTAATTTATTATTTATACCCTGCCCATCTGGCTGGGCCTCCCCAGCCACTCTGGGCGGCTTCCATAGAAACCAAAAATACACTAAAATATCACACGTTAAAAACTTCCCTGAACAGGGCTGCCTTAAGATGTCTTCTGAATGTCAGGTAGTTGTTTATCGCTTTGACATCTCGTGGGAGGGCGTTCCACAGGGCATTGATTTCAATAGGTTCCCTCAAAGCATCACTAAGCCTGGATCCAGCTCAATGAATGGCCTCCTAAGGCAATACAGGCAGCTCCCCCATTTATGCATGGGTTATGTTCTGAGGCACCGCGTACATCGGTGAAAACAAAGGTCCATATAGTTAAAGCTATGGTTTTCCCAGTAGTGATGTATGGAAGTGAGAGCTGGACCATAAAGAAGGCTGATCGCCAAAGAATTGATGCTTTTGAATTATGGTGCTGGAGGAGACTTGTGAGAATCCCATGGACTGCAAGAAGATCAGACCTATCCATTCTTACGGAAATCAGCCCTGAGTGCTCACTGGAAGGACAGATCGTGAAGCTGAGGCTCCAATACTTTGGCCACCTCATGAGAAGAGAAGACTCCCTGGAAAAGACCCTGATGTTGGGAAAGATGGAGGGCACAAGGAGAAGGGGACGACAGAGGATGAGATGGTTGGACAGTGTTCTTGAAGCTACCAACATGAGTCTGACCAAACTGTGGGAGGCAGTGGAAGACAGGAGTGCCTGGCGTGCTCTGGTCCATGGGGTCAGAAAGAGTCGGACACAACTAAACGACGACGACGACGACGACGACAACAACAACAACAACAACAACAACAACAACAACAACAACAACATATTCCTCATAGACTGATGGTTGATGCTTCTGCACAAAAACAAGTCGGTAACCCTGCAATAGGGTTTGGAGAAAATTTCAGTGCAGCTTGCATTTTCAACGTGAAGCTGCTTAATTTGCACAACCCAAAACAACCTGCAAACCAAAAGGCTGCTGTCCTTCAACACATGCACACCCCCAGATTCTGCAATCCCCAAATGAATACAGGCAACTCCCCATTTGCACAGGGCTTGCATTCCTGGCCTCTGTGTGCGTTGGCAGAGTGCATAAGCCTGCCCTGCCCCTGTTACACCCCCTTTTCTGGGCATTTCTGGGTCCACAGCGATGGGTGTGTGCTCAGTCAATTGGACACATGTAAAATGATTGCTGCCTGTACAAAAATACATGTAGGGAAATGAGTGACAAAATGTATATCCCAGGAACTTTGGGGACAAGCCCAATGGTTTGCACATCTTTCATATGGAGGAAACACATTAAAGTTCCACTTTTTATCATAGTTGCCCCATTGCATTGCCATAATGTATTTGACAATAATGTTATAGGTTTTTGACATAATGTTACAGGAGCGGCACAGGTCGTACAGCCTCCTTGTCTTTAGAAGGCATCACAGGGGTGGGGGTGGAATCGGGGAATGTGAAAAAAGGAGCCCCTCCTTCCATCCGCCATGTTATGCAAAGGAAGAAGCCTGATTATTTTTTTTAATGTCCCAACATTAATTATAAACTTTGATGAAAGGATTTTCTGAACCATCCAATTTGCACAAAAGTTAAAATATTTTAATGCACGTATTTAGAGCACATTTCAAACCCACAAAGAATTCCCAGATAACCCAATTTATTTATGTACCGCAATCTGCTTTTCCTCCATATTTTTCCTCCTGTTTTGTAGCAGTACTGAATATAACCACAAACACTTCTGCTATCTGAAAAAAATGCAAAATGCTTCCTGGAAAAAAAGTTTAGCATACACAAATTGTCCAGTGAAGTTCATTCTAAATTAGAATCATAGAATCATAGAATCATAGAATCATAGAGTTGGAAGAGACCACAAGGGCCATCGAGTCCAACCCCCTGCCAAGCAGGAAACACCATCAGAGCACTCCTGACATATGGTTGTCAAGCCTCTGCTTAAAGACCTCCAAAGAAGGAGACTCCACCACACTCCTTGGCAGCAAATTCCACTGTCGAACAGCTCTTACTGTCAGGAAGTTCTTCCTAATGTTTAGGTGGAATCTTCTTTCTTGTAGTTTGGATCCATTGCTCCGTGTCCGCTTCTCTGGAGCAGCAGAAAACAACCTTTCTCCCTCCTCTATGTGACATCCTTTTATATATTTGAACATGGCTATCATATCACCCCTTAACCTCCTCTTCTCCAGGCTAAACATGCCCAGCTCCCTTAGCCGTTCCTCATAAGGCATCATTTCCAGGCCTTTGACCATTTTGGTTGCCCTCCTCTGGACAGCTGTTGTCTCTGAATGCATTACCAAGTGAATCTGTAGCCCAAGACATTATTCTCTGCAAATTTTGAGGGGGCAGATTCTCTGAATATGTGCAAATATTTGCTACTCAGCAGGATTAGCATAAGCATTTGGCATCTGATTTTGCAGCCATGCTTAGTATTTGACAACATCTCTAAAATGACGCGCCGGAGCAGTCGAGATCTGACAGGGACTGACATATGACAGTCAACCTTTGGCAGTATCTGACAGCTGACATGCAAGAGCAATCAATGTTTGACATATCCGACAGATTACTTATTTATTTAAATTTATACCCTGCCTTTCTGTACTGGGCACCCAAGGTAGCTCTCAATAATAATATACAAAAGCAGCAATCATTAAATAAAACCAAAACAACAAACAAATAATAAGCAGTAAATAAAGCAACAGCAGGTTAAAAACTAAAATAATTATCATCATAAGCAGCACCCTGTTCTAAATAAAGAAACAAGGGGAGGAAGAAGAATCACCTTAGCAGGCTGAAGTCCTATTTAAACTAGAAAGGACTTAAATGGTCCTCCCTCAGTAGAATGTTACTAAGAATAGGCAAAGACACTGAGGTCATTTCTTGTGTCAAATGCACCTCAGTTGTTGATGAGACAGGCCCCTCTGCACTACCCATTTTAAGCAGTATTATACCACTTTAAAGTCACTGCTTCTCCCAAAGAATCCTGGGAACTGTAGTTTGTTCCTAGAGTTACTATTATTATTATTAATAATAAAATAATTTATATACTGCCCTGTGAACAGGAATTGGCTGTAAAACCACCATGAGAATCATAGCTCTGTAAGGGAAATAAAGGTAAAGGGACCCCTGACCATTAGGTCCAGTCGTGGACGACTCTGGGGTTGTGGCGCTCATCTCGCTTTATTGGCCGAGGGAGCCGGCGTACAGCTTCTGGGTCATGTGGCCAGCATGACTAAGCTGCTTCTGGCGAACCAGAGCAGTGCACGGAAACGCCGTTTACCTTCCCACTGGAGTGGTACCTATTTATCTACTTGCACTTTGTGCATTCGAATTGCTAGGTTGGCAGGAGCAGGGACCGAGCAATGGGAGCTCACCCCATCACGGGGATTCGAACTGCCGACCTTCTGAACAGCAAGCCCTACGGTCTGTGGTTTAACCCACAGCGCCACCTGCATCCCTGTAAGGGAAATAGGGGTCTCCTAATAACTCTCAGCACCCTGAACGAATGACACTTCGCAGGATTCTTTGTGGGCAGTTTTAAAAGGTATGACACTACTTTATAAGTATAGTGCAGATAGGTCCATAATAGAGAAGGGGCTCTCTTTCAGATCTTAATCTTGGGCAGTCCCACATCACTTCCCCCCTGCCCTCTTAATGCTGTGACTTGAATCCAAATTTGGGCAGGTTCATATAGGAGGATGCAGTCCTTCAAATGACCTGGTCCTTTCTGTGATTTCCCACTAATCATCTGATTGGCTTCTGTCCCTTGGATCTTTTCCACCAGGGTTGCTCAGCTGAAAGGAGGTAAACAACAGGAGAGGGGACTAGCAGGTTATGGGGCTTGTTGAGAGGATGGCCAGCTATTGGACGGAAATCACAAAACAGTGAACACGTTTCTGTGTTTCCCAGAACTTTTTTTCCAGGCTGGATATTAAGCAAACTGCAGTGGGGAGTGGGGACGAAGAGGAAAAGCTGGGTTTGGTGTTATTGCCCCAAAGAACACAGTTATTATTTATCAGCAAACGTTCTAAGAGCTTTATTAAGTTGGCAAATGTCAAATGTTGATGTCAATTTCATTTCTGGAACTCACATGGCAATTTGTGTGTTGCGGGTTGGTCAGATTTTGGCATATAAAGCAAAAAAATTAAAATTTGCTGAATTTTTCTGGATGTTCATTTCAGCTGTGGTTCAACCCTACAAGAGTCTAGGGAGATGCACTGGACTTTTTTGGGTGATTTGAGACTGCCCTTCTGCCCCTATTCACAATATAGAAAGACCCACCCATTCTTTCTCCAGGTTTAACTACTGATTCTCCTCATTTTGTGGGCAACATTATCCATTACATTATGCTCAGGTATTTCACTTAGTACAAATGAGGCCGTCTATTTTGACTAACATGCATTCTAATCAAATTATGCTAGTTCAAATAAGAAAGTTTTCCCCAAAATATATAGACATATAAAGTATCCTTGTCTTTTATATTAAATTAATGCATCAGATTAGTTACTTTCTGACTGTAGTATAAGTAGAATACTGTTTGATCACTAATAAAATGCGATAACTACCCCGCTCCTGAGATTAGCCCAAGAAACCACTGGCTGCTTGGGGGTGAGTTATTTTGTTGAAATGGTACTCGTGGGATTAACAGTGATTATATCCTCTGGGAAATCACAGTGCTTTCTAAATCCATTTTGAGTTTTCTTCAGAAGAACTTGTAAGGGAACAAGAAGTGCAGTATATAGAATGATTTCCCAGGGTCTTTGAGAAGCAATTCATCTAATTGTGTTACATTTACATAACTCCAGTGCCTTTTTTCTCAAATGGGTTCCTCCCCCCCATCCATCTGTCATATTTTATTCTTTAGAACAGAAATCACAACATGCCTCAGAAAGTTTAATGATTAAAACTATGAACTGCACGTTTGCATACAATAGGCGCAGCCATTGGTGCAAATATTATAAGGGCACATCAGGGACTCCGGGGTGTGAACCACAAACCTCAGGATCTGCAGCTTAGGCCTAGCCAAGTAAGCTATATATTGACTGGGTGTTGCAGAAAGATGTTAGAGATGTACCATGGCAGCACCATTGACAGGCAGATGGTATAAAGCCTCTGGATTGGCCAGGCCTGGAATAAATATGCACAGCCTCTCTTTCTGCCAATACCTGGTCAATAGCAGGGTCTTCTGCTGTAGTCTTCAGACTACAGATCAGGGCTGAGGAACCGGTGGCCCTCCAGTTGATGCAGGACTACTGCTTCCATTATTCCCTCATCGTTGGTCATGCTGGCTTGGGCTGGTGGGAGTCAGAGTTCAACAACATTTGGAGCAGCCACGGTTTCTCCATCTTTGCTTTAACAAAAGCCCACATCCTTCAGCTGATGCAATTTCAGAATGTTTCCTTGAACCCTGTGTTTCCTGCTTACATGGGCTGAATTGGCTCAAATTTGTGTGGTTCCCAACAGCAGGGGCAGGCCAAGTGTAGATTGGTGATTTACAATAGAAACCCAGGAAGGACTTCCAAGGACTTCCCATAAGCAACTATCTCACATAGAAAGGGCTTGCGGTAGGGCCACTCTTTCTCTCAGAAGTTAAACATCCCCACCACCAAGGTCAAGGTCTAGGAGCCATTGTGGTGTAGTGGTTAAGAGCAGTAGACTCGTAATCTGGTGAACCAGGTTCGCGTCCCCGCTCCTCCACATGCAGCTGCTGGGTGACCTTGGGCCAGTCACACTTCTCTGAAGTCTCTCAGCCTCACTCACCTCACAGAGTGTTTGTTGTGGGGGAGGAAGGGAAAGGAGAATGTTAGCCGCTTTGAGACTCCCTAGGGTAGTGATAAAGTGGGATATCAAATCCAAACTCCTCCTCCTCCACCTCCACCTCCTCCTCCTCCTCCTCCTCCTCCTCCTCCTCCTCCTCCTCCTCCTCTTCTTCTTCTTCTTCTTCTTCTTCTTCTTCTTCTTCTTCTTCTTCTTCTTCTTCTTCTTCTTCTAGCTTTCATTGTCACTCTCAATAACAACACAAAGCTTTCCCCCCCTTTCTGAATAAGGTTGCACCTGGCTCCAGTTGATAGTCCTCTAGTTTCTTGTTTTAAACCATCAAAGGTCTCTATCCAGTGCTGGTCCTACTCAGAGTTGTCGGATGTAACATTACTGAAATGGTCAAATACAACGTTTCCTGTTTGCCCAGAGTGGACATACAGGGGAATGTTGCTCCAGCCAGGAGGACTTCCTGTCACACCTGGTCTGCAGCATCCTCCCCCTGTGACCAGGTAGATGGGCATGACCACTTTTCCATTTTCGCCTTATTCCATCTTGCCTCTTGTTGTCTGCTGGCTCTCAGCTAGCAGCACATGGGCTCATCCCTCACATAGGATGAACCCACACTTTTCTCTGTAACTGTAACTACAAGCTAAAGGACCATACTGTGAACTGGATGTAAGTAAACCTTGTCATTACTTTTAAAAGAAGACTCATCATTGTTTTAAAGAGGGAACTAAAGGGGATTTACCAGGAACAATCCAATTTGGACAAGCCAGACTGGATTGCTTAACTCAAATGGTTCTAATGAATCTATCAACTACCTTCCAGCAATGTAAAAGTGAACGTGCTCTGCTACAAGCTCACTAGCGTGAGTGAGGCAGGATAATATTTAATCAATATATCCTCTCCTACTATCCTCAACATGCCCACAAGAGTAGACCCATGGACATGAATGAACATGGCAACTTTAGGTCCATTTATTTCAATGGGACTACCGTGAGTAGGACTAGCCTAGATGCTCACCCCTGCCCTATGGAAGAAAGCCATGCACATTGTTTTTGTATGTATGAGCCCTTTGTCAATAACTCAGAGACTTGAAGCAAAATCTGAGGTTGGGGTCTCGCTTAGGGCTCATCCAGTCTTCCTTCTGTGGTGCGATTTTAAGCACAGGCCTGGACGTTAAAGCTCTGTGTTCTCTTTTGCTTTGTTTATCCCGGTGCTTTCTCCGGGAAAACCTGAGAGCCAGTGTGGTGTAGTGGTTAAGAGCGGTAGTCTCGTAATCTGGGGAACCCGGTTCGCGTTTCCGCTCCTCCACATGCAGCTGCTGGGTGACCTTGGGCTAGTCACACTTCTCTGAAGGCTCTGAGCCCCACTCGCCTCACAGAGTGTTTGTTGTGGGGGAGGAAGGGAAAGGAGAATGTTAGCTGCTTTGAGACTCATGAAGGGGAGTGAAAGGCGGGATATCAAATCCAAACTCCTCCTCCTCCTCCTCCTCTTCTTCTTCTTCTTCTTCTTCTTCTTCTTCTTCTTCTTCTTCTTCTGCTTTACTGCTGCATCGAAGCGAATGGCAATTGGGTTTTCTGTGAGTTTCTGGTTGTTCCGATTTAGCACGAAAATGTGGGTTTCCCAGGGAAAGTGCTGGACAAAGCAAAAACCCTCTTACACGTAGTTTTAAAGTGTGGAGCCATGTCTGGGAAGCGTGGCACAAAAGGAAGTCTGGATGAGCCCCTAGAGAGGGTGTGCACATGCATCATGTCGATCGAAGCCTTTGTCAGGCAGAAGAAGAAGAAGAAGAAGAGTTTGGATTTGATATCCCGCCTTTCACTCCCCTTCAGGAGTCTCAAAGCGGCTAACATTCTCCTTCCCCCCCACCCACAACAAACACTCTGTGAGGTGAGTGGGGCTGAGAGACTTCAAAGAAGTGTGACTGGCCCAAGGTCACCCAGCAGCTGCATGTGGAGGAGCGGAGACGCGAACCCGGTTCCCCAGATTATGAGACTACCGCTCTTAACCACTACACCACACTGGAGAACATCGGCAGACAACATGAAGACTGTGGATTGGCCTAGCCTGGTATAAATGTCGGAAATCTGGTTTGGGTTTGTCTTTGCTAGTCAACAGAGTAGTACACCTGCTGACACTTGGAATTCGCGTTTGCCTGCTTCAAGTTTCCATCTCCAGGTATAATGGTACCTGGAGCTGTGCAATAACACAACCCACCTAACCTTACTGATTCTAAAGCTCCCTTCATGTCAGTGGGGTTTGCAAATAGTTCCCTTTCCACAGGCCCCAAGGCGATGAGTTGGAGCTTGCACAGAAGCAGTACTTGGTGGGCTAGAGACCCAACGTCTATCTTATCACAATCTACGGCAAGCTTAACTGCCTTTGATCTTATCTAATAATAGATAGATGGCTAAAATAATCACCATTTAAATATATTAGGTTGTTTGACATAGGTACTACACACAAGGAAAATCAATAATGATTATACAATCAGGAGATACAATGTAAACTGCATACCTCGAATGCCTTTGCGGGGTTAGATAACATCACAGATCGCCTAATGAAAGTCAATAGCTATTTGTTTTCAGGAGCAGCACTTGAACTTTGGGGGTTATTCCTTTTTACAATAACTAATCCAACTGTGGGCACAAGGTTTTAAAACAAATGAATATCAAAGAAAGAATGACAAGTAGACTCAACAAACAAGTGTGCGTGGGAAAGGACTTCAGTATCCTTTTGAAAAACAAAGAGGTACCTCGGGTTAAGAACTTAATTCGTTCCGGAGGTCCGTTCTTAACCTGAAACTGTTCTTAACCTAAAGCACCACTTTAGCTAATGGGGCTTCCCGCTGCTGCCAACCGCGGCGGCGCAATTTCTGTTCTCATCCTGAAGCAAAGTTCTTTTTTAAAATTAATTTTATTCATTTTTCTTTTTCATTCGTTACATACATCTCAAAATTCTTAACATTTACTATATATTCATTCCTCCCTCCCCTCCAGGGCTTCCCCCAACTTCCGCTTCTGGTTTGTTTCTCTTTTCACCCACTTTGCTATCTCCTAACAGAAAAAGTTATTAATAAGATAACATCAAGCCTAAAAACATAAAAATAAAAGTAAATACACCATAATATTTCACTATTTTCTAACCATTTTCTAATACTAATAATGTGAATGCTTATTTAAATCCTGAAGCAAAGTTCTTAACCTGAGGTACTATTTCTGGGTTAGTGGAGTCTGTAACCTGAAGCGTATGTAACCTGAAGCGTCTGTAACCAGAGGCACCACTGTATTTTAGTGTTTTGTTGGAAGCTGTCCAGAGTGGCGGGGGGGGGGGACCCAGCCAGATGGGCGGGGTATAAATAATATATTATTATTATTATTATTATTATTATTATTATTATTATTATTATTATTATTATTATTATTATATTGGTTTTCACAGGGGAAAGAAAAAGCTGGTATACCAGTTTGATTCTACCCCCTTTTTTCTCTTCTCTTCAAAAGATCACTGGACATAATTCAGCCAAACTTAAGCACTGGGAAATCTCATTGATTTCAAAGGGGTGGAGGTAAGTGCACATTTAATTATTGCATGAAAATAAATGTGGCTTAAATTTATCCAGACCCAGGGTTGGCTCAAGACACCTGAGGTCTGAAGGTGGCACAAACCGGGTGCAACTTTATTTTTCCTTTGGATATAGATGCTGCTATGTCAAGGAGAAGAAAGGTCAACAGCTCCCAGCCAGGCTATTGATTAGGCATATGGCTGGGAGCAAGGAAATCAGCCCTGAGTGCTCACTGGAAGGACAGGTCCTGAAGCTGAGGCTCCAGTACTTTGGCCACCTCATGAGAAGAGAAGACTCCCTGGAAAAGACCCTGATGTTAGGAAAGATGGAGGGCACAAGGAGAAGGGGACGACAGAGAACGAGATGGTTGGACAGTGTTCTCGAAGCTACCACCATGAGTTTGACCAAACTGTGGGAGGTGGTGGAGGACAGGGGTGCCTGGCGTGCTCTGGTTCATGGAGTCACGAAGAGTCGGACATGACTAAACGACTAAACAACAACATGGTTGGGTTTATCATGTGCCTCAATGTCCCTGCATGATACATTTTGTTGCATGTGCGCTGGAGGGAAGGGGCATGTGGCTGCTTCTTCATCTCTCTCTCTCTCTCTCTCTCTCTCTCTCTCTCTCTCTCTCTCTCTCTCTCACACACACACACACACACACACATACACAGGTCTAGTGAGCATCTCAGTCCCAATCGACCGCTTTTGATAGGGCTTCATCTTAGCTGGTTTGGCATGGTGCAAACACACTGTCAGAAATGCTGGACTTCCCTCCCAGGAAGTGATAGCAATGGGGATGTACCAGGAAAACACATAGTTCTGAAGGAGCCACAGCCTTTTCAGCCCCCTGATACCCTTCCCTCAATGGGGAGAAATTTATGCCAGCTCCTACCCTGTTAATTTTCTTCCCACTGTTGTCAATAGGAAGGGATCCCTGCCCCCCGGCCACATACTTTTGCTCCCCCTCCCTCAGCTTTAGGATTGCAGCTGGAGTCTCTGATGATGCTTGGTGTTTGCTCACATTTCACGTGGTGATGATTTTACGCACTTCATGTACTCAACAATTTTGCACCGGTTGTTGTTTCCTGCTGGAATGCCGGCTTTGGATTTTGCCGTCGATTTCTTGCTTGCATCGCGATAACATTTTAAATTCTGTTTTTATTCCATTTCAACTGCGTGCCGCCTAGAGAACCTGTTATGAAGCAACTAATCAATACAAACAATAAGCAAACAAATGATAAATAATTCCAGCAGCCTCCCCAAACTAAAATGGCCAAATTCTGAGTGTGTTTTTTTATTTATTTTAAAAAAACTTTTATATAATTTATCCTTTCATTTGAAAATTAAGAGCTTCTGAAGGTATGAAACGTACAATTTATTCCTTTTATCTGCTAGGCTCTCCAACATGGCTGTCAAATTTACTGTTTACATTTTTCTCTGTAATCACACTATTATGCACTTCATCATTCCCCCCACCCTCCATCCTTCGACCTAATGGTTTTAAAGGGGAAGGAAATTAGTTGTCTCTGCTGCCAACATGTGACACTTTTATGGGTCATTTGTAATGAAGCCATTCTTTGGTTTTAATGGAGACCTTGATTTGGATCGGTGTGAATAATCGTCAAAAGGTGATTAATTAAATAATCACTACCGCCACCACCCTGTAAAATGGATCAACATATTACATTACACTGATCCAAAAGTTAGTTTATTTCTGCACTAGATTTCAAATTCAATGCATTTAAACAAGCCTTAAGCCCAGCTGTATAATTTACTACACATTAATTATACATTGCGCATGGCTAAAGAAAGTGTTTTACACCTATTTTTGTAAAGCTCTGTAAAGTATGCTGTCGCTGTGTTTCATAACGGATAGGCAACTACTTGTGATATATATATACCTGACCATTAATCTGAGTAATTTGAAAATTAAACAAAAATTCCATTTGATTTAATTTCAGGAAATGTCAGCATGTTTTAGAAACATGATGCTTTAGCTACTGGGGGAATCTATTATTTGTTAAAAACAATTTCTAAATGTTTAGTTATATGGCTTAAGAGACTCAGAAGAAGAATAGTTAAGGAGTTAGTCAGACATGAGAGAAATTAATAAGCGCTACAGAATTATCAAGTGGTGTTCTTGAATTCAGAGAATGCTCCAGAGAAGTATAAAGTGATGCTTTGAATTCCAGCTCCCCCTGCCCCCCCACCTCAAATTAAGCACATAGCACAAAAACATGAAAGTATCATCACCAGGAGTGGTATTGACTTAAAGTTGCTACAAAAGGATGTAATCCTGAGTAAATAGTTGTTCTGCCTGCTTATAAAAAGCGGTGATTTTTCTGAGGTAAACGTTTAATGTCAGGCCGACTAGAAATACTGCTAATTTACAGGATACTGAGGGTGCTTTTGATCAGGGGTTGATTTTACGATACGATTGTGTTTATTGTCATTGTTCCATACAGAACAACAAAATTGAAAAAAAAAAATCTACATAAGACATTAAAAACCAACAAGCCTGCTATTCCAGCTGTCCCGACCTGGTTAGCCCCCTAAAAACTCTGATACCCCACTTTTAAAATGCAATATACTCCCATAGAGACTCCTTACACTGCGTTTAAAACTAAAATCGCATTTGGATAGAAACTGTTTCTCAGGCAGCTAGTTCTAGTCTTTATAACCCCGTATCTTCTTCCAGAAGGCAGAAGCTGAAAGAGATCATTTCTGGGGTGTGCACTATGCTGCGCTATCTCTGCAGCTTTCTTATAGCACCTGGAAGTATAGATTTTGGAGGAGCAGAGGGCTTGGCACACGGTCTTCAAACACCACACCAACTATGGCAAACCCAACCACAGTCAAAGCTGTTAGAAACCACCACCTGTGCTGTAGGGGGCACCATCAGCGCAGGAGGTAAGGAGGCGGACACTGGACGCTTGCAGTGGTCTGCCTCAATTTGGGAACATTGGAAGTTTGTTTTGAGTCAGGCCTTTTGCCCATCTACCTCAGTAATGTCTGCAGCACATTTGGGGGACATGTAGCCCTTAAGATGTTGCTGGACTAAGACTCCATCATCCTTGACCACTGGCTACACCGGCCAGGGCTGATGGAGCCCAACAGTGTCAGAATTACATTCCCTCTCCCTATACTATACCCACCAGCAGTGGTTCTCCAGGGTTTCAGACAGGAGTCTTTCTCATCCCTAGCTGGAGATGATGACAACAGAACATGGGACTATTTGCTTACAAAGCTTCTGCTCCGACAGTCCTTCCTTTGCTCTGTAACCTTCCTAGACTTTTGAGTTATTGCCTTCTAAGAGCCAAGCTCACCACAGATCCTTTGACATAGGATGTTAAGTCTGCATCCAGTCTGCTCTCTGTTAGGAGTCCAGGTCCCCAGCTTGATAACACAGTAAGTGTAGATAATTAAAAGGATTTATTGCAAAAACACACAGATAACTCCAGACGACTCGAACAAAGCCTCCAGCATCATTACTCAAGATGACCCTTCTAAAGAGTCCTTCTGGGATCTACAGAAGATATTGAACTTATGGCTCTTGTTTTGCTTGCTGTCCAACAACCCTCCCATTCGTCCACTCTTAGGACTTAGTGGGTCAGCTCCACCTTCTTCCTGGTCTGAGAGGCTGCCTCTGAGACTCTGTGTGCCTTTTTGTGCTTCCGGCGAGCTTTGGTTGTGTTCTAGCCTGCACTCCATTACTGCCTTATCAGCTTACTCGTCAAGGTCAGGAAGAGCCGAAGTCTGCAGCTGCTGGCTCTCACCCTGCCTGTCTCACATCTAAGTCTCCCTGTTCCTGGCTGCTTTCTGCAGTTGGCTGCATGCCTTCTCTGGGAGCTGGCTCATTCCTGACACTCTCACTGCTGGTTTGGGAAGTGACAGTGGAGGCCAGTCCATCTGAGCAAACAGGGCACTGGCCCACCAACTTCCATGTGCTCCACCTGCCTGCCTTTCTAATTGCAGCCAGTCCATGGGGTGGCATTCATTGTCAGTTTCCTCCTTTCCCCCTTTTTTCGATGAAAAAATTCTTTATTGAAATTCATTAATGTCATTACAGATTTAACTTGACACATACACATACATACAATATATATATATTCTTAAATTAGTTTAATTTAGAATGTTAATTTGTCCTAATTCCACTTAGATATCAGCTAAGCTAAAATCATATAATGGTACATAAAATAAATAAATAAAACAAAACAACAAACTGAAGTAAAATAAATATAGACTTCCCATCACTTCCCGATATAGTTGACATATGTGATTTTGAATGTATTTATAATTATTACCTTACATTTAATATACTTTCTAACACTTTCTTACAACCCAGTGTACCGATTTTCCTTTATTTCTTAATATTTTATGCACACAAGGGTCATTCAAACACTACCATAGATAATATGTCGCTGTTATTTTTTTTTGTAAGTATCTCTTAAACGTTTCCCATTTTTGAGAAAATAATTGTTTGGTGTTACCTCTTAACCTATTTGTTAGTTGAGCCATTTCCACATAGTCTCAGTGTTGCCTCTTGTAGCAGGGAGGAGGATGGGGACAAAATTAGAATTAGTTGACTCTGCCTGTCTTTGGCTCCTGTCCTACCTGCTGTCAGTTTCCCCGCCTTCTGCCGCACCAGGGAAGTTTTTAATGTGTGACATTTTAATGTATTTTTAATCTTTGTTGGAAGCTGCCCAGAGTGGCTGGGGAAACCCAGCCAGATGGGTGGGCTACAAATAATAAATTATTATTATTATTATTATTATTATTATTATTATTATTATTATACCAGCCCTAATGGATACTATAGTGGTGCCCCGCAAGACGAATGCCTCGCAAGACGAAAAACTTGCTAGACGAAAGGGTTTTCCGTTTTTTGAGTCGTTCCGCAAGACAAATTTCCCTATGGGCTTGCTTCGCAAGACGAAACGTCTTGCGAGTTCTTGCGAGTTTGTTTCCTTTTTCTTAAAGCCGCTAAGCCGCTAAGCTGTTAATAGCCGCTAAGCCGCTAAGCCATTAATAGCCGCTAAGCCACTAATAGCTGCTAAGCCGCTAAGCCGCTAATAGCCGCTAATAGCCGCTAAGCCGCTAAGCTGTTAATAGCCGCTAAGCCGCTAAGCCGCTAATAGCCGTGCTTCGCAAGATGAAAAAAACCGCAAGACGAATGGATTAATTTCGTCTTGCAAGGCACCACTGTATCTACCACTAGGAAGTGGTGTACTCTCAACATTTGTCACAGTCCATATATATCTTATAACCATCTCATTGTTTCTTACGACATTTTAATGTGCCCCCTGCCACCAGCTTTAATCCGATTTGAGAAAAAGAGTGACCTACCTGAGTTTTAAGGCAGTAATGGGCACACAGCCTTGGATGTATGAAATGTCAGGGAGACATTCAGATTTGCTTGCCCACCTAGTTTTCCTCAAGTGGGAAGCCACTTAGAATCCTATTGTGTCATTAAGTTGTATAGAAATTAATTAAATACTAATGCTAATAACAAGGGACGCGGGTGGCGCTGTGGGTTAAACCACAGAGCCTAGGACTTGCTGATCAGAAGGTTGGCAGTTTGAATCCCCACGACGGGGTGAGCTCCCGTCGCTCGGTCCCTGCTCCTGCCAACCTAGCAGTTCGAAAGCACGTCAAAGTGCAAGTAGATAAATAAGTACCACTCCGGCGGGAAGGTAAACGCCGTTTCCGTGTGTTGCTCTGGTTCGCCAGAAGCAGCATAGACATGCTGGCCACATGACCTGGAAGCTGTATGACCTCGGCCAATAAAGTGAGATGAGCGCCGCAACCCCAGAGTCGTCCACAACTGGACCTAATGTTCAGGGGTCCCTTTACCTTTAATGCTAATAACACTACCAATAAAAAAATACCAACCAAGGACTTAATAATAATAATAATAATAATAATAATAATAATAATAATAAGGTCAATAGGTCAAAACAGATCATGTGTTATTGTCGTAATTGTTTCAAGGTCAGGGCTGCTTGGAGGCACCGTCCCTCCTCTCAGCTTTGACATTTTCAAAGTACCAAGAAAGGGGCACAAAATTGCCTTGTCAGCAAAATATCAACACAGTTGACACCACCCATACAATTTTAAGTGCGTTTAAACCCACAACTCCTTTCTACTGGAGAGATTCCAGCAGCTCTCCAATGGGTCTTGGAAGAATGTCGACCAGGTCATGCTCAATACATGCCATGTAGTGTCTCACATTGATTTATTTTAAAGCAAAGGCCGAGGGCACTTTTAAAAAATGGTATTTCCCCGCCTAAAAAATTAAACGTAAAAGTATTTTAACTCTGAAATTGCAGAGATTTTTTTTATATACAGTGAAGACACACAAACAAAGGGGAAACTTAATGGTGAGGGTGGTTTTCTTTTTCTTTTTTTTGGCGTAACATTTCTGCACTTGTTCTGTCTACAAAATACTTCAGTAGATTGACATGAGGCCCCATTTCAGACAAACATTAAATAGCTCCAATGTGTTAAGTGATGATGACAGAAGAGGCAGTACTTCACAGGGAAAGGTAGGTGTCTGCTGTACTCCAAAGGCAAACAGCTGTTTTGAACTGTGAAAACTATTTAAAGGTTTAGTGTACACCTTGGATTCCTGCTGCCTACATAAGTACAGAGACCTAAATCCACTGCATACTGGGACTAACTGATCAAAGCAGTAGTTAAATCTATCCATGGAAAATCTAAGTAGTCTTTGGAGGCGACTCTTTGAATGCAGATTAGCGATTTCATTGAAGTAGTCAATCAACTGCGTTTCTTCTTCTTCTTCTTTCCCCCTTTCTCTCTCCCGGCTGTTAAAATGTCACTGAATGAGCAGAGTAGATTAAAAAAAGGAAAATGGAAAAGAAAAAAAAAGATGAGCCAAAAAAATAATAATATTTCAACTTGAACAAACTTGCTATTTGTAAGACTGGATCACATGAATCTGCTTGAGACTCAAGATCATTTCAGAGGTAGCTACAGGAATGAATCCCACAAAGGGACTAGGTTTAATCATCCAATCCCAGACTGTATTGATTTTGGAACTACTTGCAATGACTATATAAATAAGCCATTTCTTTGCAACTGTATCTGGAGTCGGTCATGAACCCAAAAACCTTCACAACCTGGTCCAAAGTGAATTATGCCCTGCAGAAATAAATTAATAAAACTAACACAGCTAGGCTTCTCGACCAACTTATTTTCACGTTTCAAGAGCTTAAAAATATAAAATCAATAATCATTTAGTCATAAGGGTAAATGAAGCGACAGAACATCAAAGTATACCCTTTAGCCATTCAAGTCATTCTTGGTAATTTATCTCATCAAAAGGCAGGGGTAATAATCCTTTCCACTCTGAGACAAGCCGCCACACAGCTGCTGTATTATCCCAGAGTAAACAAGTTTGGAGAAAATATTAAAAATCGATATCTGTTTCCTTCTATCAGGCCAGATGGCATCCATCATAAATCTGGTTTTTTAAAGAGTTCTTTAGCTTGAGCAGCCAGACTGTGAAAGACAACTGAATTAACGATAGACAACTCAGCTCCGTTTAATGGGAACTGACAGCTGGATTTCCTTACACTTGCAATTTGGAGGCAATGGGACAATTTTCTGAAAATTAAACAGACATGCAAAAAACCATACGTTACATTCACAGAGCACAACTGCAGGAGGTGCAGCAAGACTTGGGTGTGTGTGTGTGTGTGTGTGTGTGTGTGTGTGTGGCTCCAAATACCAGCAGCAGCTTTGGAGAATGCATGAAGAGAAAAAGCAGAAAACCCATGCTTATTTACGACAGATAGAACAGCACTTTGCATTTCACTGTGTTTTCTCTCAGAACAAGCCTGCTGGGTAGGCCACTTTATGTGTATTTCATTCTCCCGTGTGAACACCAAGGCCTGGCCTATGCAAACTGTGGCTGAGATGCTCAAACTGTTCCTGGATTGTAGCACATCTAACTACAGGTGGCAGTTTCATGACTGGACACTTCCTCACCCCAAAATAATAAAACAAAATAAAATACTACATGCTATACTACATGTAGTATAGCACAGTGGTATGTCATGCTTAACACTGAGCAAAACTCTTCGGTCCAACATGGTGATGGTGATGGCGATAACTGTGGGAAGATCTACAGCCCAATCACAAATGCATGATTGCTAAATGATCATGAATAGCAGACTCTGTGACGTCATATCCTCTAAACCTTTGTGTTGGGAAGGGGAACAATGGAATTTTAATTTCTACTTCTTCCTGTCACTACAAACTCTCTCCTCCAGAGATGAATCTCCATTTTGAATTGGACTATGGATATTTGTATCATTGAAGGAGTATTACCTGCCTGATTTTCATCAGTGTAACGGTTGAATCCTGGCAAGACTTTGATGTGAGTAAACCTTGTATTCTTATTGTTTACTAAACAGTCTGAGAGTGATTTCTTTGTTAAGAGGCAAACATTAAACAGGAGAAGATGATCCAAGTCTGCCTTAAACATCAGATATCATACTGAATATCATATTTGTTCTAGAAGGTTATGCAACCTTGTTCTAATAGCTTCTAGAGACAAGTTGTGCACAGATGGTGATTTCAAAACTCTGCTAAAATAGGTATTTGCATTCTCACACAGGTGAGCAAGAGGAAGGATAATTACTAAATAAAATACCCTCTCCTACTCTTCAAAATCTATCCAGCAATAACAACTATTATTTTAAAAGCACTAAGATTAAGTGGGAGCATTCCCATAATGCATGACGAAGGCTGAAGGACGGATTTATAATCTCATTTGCAGTTTCATAGGCCAGGGCTAGGTGACACATTTGTGTATATCTCTTGAGGAAGTAAACATTCAAAGGGCTGCTTAGGGCTGACCCAAGAGATTTGTGGTAGCTCCGTGGAATTTTTGACACTCCCCCATTCCCCCCATATCCCTTAGAGCACATCGTTTCAAAATCAGGAGACCACACTGAGTGGGATAGTGGCGCTGCTGTTTGGAAACTGCCCCCCCCCCGACCTGAAACACTCTAGGGCATATTTTACTACACACAGGTCCCACTTACTACAGACAACACATTCCATGCAAATCATTTTTAGATGAGTGTTTGCATAATGAGTCAACAATTTCCATTTATTCCTATGGGGAAATTTCTAATGCATTCCCAAATAAGGTAATTTGACCCCCCAAGCAAAAAACCCTGGGAAAAGCCATTACAAATACTCTCTGATTTGTTCAATTGGTCTTCTTCCCTTCTTCTGTTCCTCAGTCAAGCAGCAAAATGCAAACAGAAGTAAAAAAAAAATGCTATCTGGATATCTGAATCTGTGTTGTGTATGGCAAGGTTTGGGTACTAATTCGTTGTGAATTTTCACATAGCAAACATTTGTAAAGTGAGACCTTCGTAAATGGTGGAATCCTAAGGTCCCTTGAGGGCAACCCAGCATCCACAGGATAGATCTAACCCTTCGACATCAGAGAGGGAGATTCAATACCAGAGCTTCCTTCCCCACAGCTACTGGCTCTTCTGATGTCCTGGCCCAGCCACAGTCAGAACTCTGACACTGGTATATCTCCAAAGGTGGATATTCCTAGGGGTTTCCCTCAGGGTCCCTGCCAACTCTATCATGGTACGAGACTATGAATTAATGTTGCACCCGAAAGTGTGACTTGTCAATTCTTTGGGGGAAGCCATGGCTGGTTAAAGTAGTATGATACTGCTTTAAATGCACAGTGCAGATGGGCCCCAAACTAGGTCGAAAGTCAGGTTCCTGTATTCTTCTTGCAATATATCCATAATGATACACCCCCCCCAATGATTCTAGACAATAATATCCCTCCTTCTGACCACCATTTCCCTACAATATTCTACAAGCCAGTGCTTTCTAAATAGTTCACCTTATAGCGCACTGGAGCTGAGCTTAATAATTTAGTAGAAAAGTTTAAATTCAGCCCATGTGTGTAGTCTAAAGTGTGTGTACAGCAGAGTTGTACCTTTAAAATGGAAGATAAAAAATTCATATGAAAATCATCAAAGAACAAGGCTTGCTATTTTAATTTTTTTTAACAAACTAGGAACATAGCCTCTTTTGCTCCTTTGATAAGTGTCATAAAAATTTAACATGACTAATTTCTGCCTGCAGTGATTCTTTCATATTAGACATTTATTTACACAAATTACTGGTACTAAATTGAATTATATTCTTGCAATTCCATCCACAGAACACTTTCAATGTTTAATAGAAACACATCACTTTCTTGCTTACATTATGAAATCAAAGTTTATATATAACACGACTTTAAATGAATTTGCTTCAAGGAACTGGAGTATCAATTCTTTGTTTACCTACAGTAATGATAGGCAGTACATAAATCCATATATAATCTAGGCTTTCTACTTAGTACAGTGATGATGCACAATGGTGTAAACCTAGGCTGTTTTCATAAATGACACAAACTGTTATTTGCATTTCTCAGATCTGTAATTCAAATGAACAACCTACCTTGGCCAGAATGCTATAGCAAATTTAAACATGGCGCATGAGTCCCACTCTCCAGTGCATGCAGTTAACTGAGCCATGCACTAAGAAAGAAGAGTGAACTAAAACAGTGTGCGCACATCACTTTTCCCCAAGGATGGGGAACCTTCAGATCAACGGCCACATTCTCTTCTGGGGGCCACATGCTGGGTGGGGCCAGAGATGAAAGTGGGTGGGGCTATGAATGTAAATTTTACCTTTAATACACACCCACACACTCTTCTCAGTCATCCATACAGGGAAGCAAGAAGCATGGTCAGAGTTCAAGGATGCATTCCAGCCAAGCAGAAATACCCAAGGTGGTTGCAAAGTAGGGTTCTCTTTGACAGAGTGATGGGAGGAAGCACTGCCCTCACTCCAGTGGCCTAGCATGGGTTGCCAGTGCCCGGGGCAGGGAGGGAGAGAAAAATATGAAGTACACATGCACATTCAACTGCCTGGCGTTCTCCACATCACTCATGAGATTGCAGCCACAGAGATAAGAAAAGAAGAGTTGTTCCGTTATCTAGAGATCACTTCCATGTTTGCATGGAGAAGCCATTTTCAATGGAGCCCTGTGATAGAAGCATGCAGCTGTATTGAGGCAGCACCGGGTGTTGAAATTTTGCACCCCGAACAAATTTGTGCCCGGGGCAACCACCCCTGTGCCCCTCCATATCTCACTCTGAATTGGTTTTGTGACATCAACATCCTTTGGGTCTTTCTGCAAGTGGTTTTAAGGAGGTGACTATTAAATCCTGATTTAAACAAACGTGTAGTGGAAGTGAGATTATTCTAAGCATATCCTATAGTGTTGTCACATCTGAAAGCTCTGAGCTTAAAACATCTTACCTTTGGCTGGATCATGCCCTTAATAAATAGATCACCGTGTATTCTCTTTCTTGATTTCTAAATGTCTGATCATTCAAAGCTTTGCATGATAAAGTTCCTCTTTTAGTGTGCAGAGATACGGTTCCCCTAAACCTTTTGAAGGAGATGCTCGATAGAAACAAAGGAAGCTATTGGGTTTCACAGCAACATAACTTTGCCAATGATGTAAGGCTTAATGTTATTAAAGAATAATTAAGGAGCTGAAGTGTGGTCTTTTATGCTTGCTAATCTTGGTCACTGCTATACACACAATTGTTTGTTAAATGGCAAAGTTTATTGATTTGGCAAATTCCGCCCCACATTGTATATTTCCATCCAGCCAGTGTTTCCTTGTGCGGTTCAGCATTTTTAAATGTCAACAGCAAAGTATTATTGATCTGTAATTAAAAGTGCAGAGGAAAAATTAGCATAGTAGAAGTTTAAGGTCATTAGTACAAGTACTGTTAGACAATTATTTAGCTTGTTTTAACATTTATTTCCTTCCCAGGTATTGACACCCAGTACGCTTTCTGCTGAAACATTTTCATCTTGCTAAAAAGGCACATATAGCAATTGCTACTCGCTGGCAATGCAATAGGATTTTGGTATTTGACTTTCAAGCTGATGTGGCAGTTCTGAAAGGTAATCTCATCTGATGGATCATTTTCAAGTACGAGTCGGACTAGGTGTTTTGACATATACTACAGCTGCTTCAATAATCAAATTTGTATTAATTGCATTAAAGAAGCTACTATGTTCCCATTATGAATAAAAACAGCAACACCATATACAGTGGTACCTCAGGTTACATATGCTTCAGGTTACAGACTCCGCTAACCCAGAAATAGTGCTTCAGGTTAAGAACTTTGCTTCAGGATGAGAACAGAAATCGTGCTCTGGTGGCGTGGCGGCAGCAGGAGGCCCCATTAGCTAAAGTGGTGCTTCAGGTTAAGAACAGTTTCTGGTTAGGTACGGACCTCCGGAATGAATTTAGTACTTAACCTGAGGTATCACTGTACTGAACTTTCCCTGGTACCATACAGAGCCGAAACTAATTTACTCCCCCAAATCCTCTTTTTCAAATGTCGGTGTCAAATATTATTGAGATATTCTCTGAATGACAGGGTATTTGCCAAATATTTAAGTTTCTGCATTTGACACTGAATATTTGATTTTAATGTTTGATTTCACAGTTGTTGATAGCTGACATGCAATGGCATTAGTATTTGACAATATTGATAGCTGCTGCACAACGGTATGTCACTGTGGTTTCTACCCTTCAGGAAACACTTTTCACATTTGCTTTTCTGAAAAGGGACATGTCCTTGTGGAGATTTTCGAGGTTTAGTCTAGTGTGCGCACTCGGTTCTCATGGGGAATGTATGTGAATAAAAAATCTACCTTAGAACACACTCAACATTCTCCTGTGGATGTGGATCAAGTATTTTGACTTTCAGCAAGTTTGGGATGGGGGTGAATGAGTCAGAAGCTCAATCAATCCGGATTTAGTGAATTTTAAAGGATGGGATTTTCCAAAGAGCTCTTTAATGATCCGGTGTGCTGCCATTGCCTTTTTCTCTCAGCTGATCCTGCTCCCCCCATTTTGGTACCCGATGTAGTGGTGTCCAACGCTGTAGAAATGTGAATGATGAACTCTTTGGACATCCCTTTTATTGCTTACATGTCATGTACCATATTTTTCGCTCTATAGGGCGCACAGGACCATAGGGCGCACCTATTTGGTTTTTTTTTTGGGGGGGGGGAAATAAAGGGAAAAAAATCCCCCCCGAGCCCCAAAGAGCAAAGAAGCCATTGGCTTCATTTTTAGCCACAGGGCTAGGGGTCCGGGAGCGAAGGTGAGGTTGCACTCAACCTCGCCATCGCTCCGGGAGCTTGCTGCTATCCGAAGCCCGGGGAGCGCGGCGCTGTAGCCCGCTGCACACCCTGGACTTTGGGCTGCAAGCACCTATCCGCAAGCCTTCGGAGCTCGGCGGGAGTTCACGCTGGGCTCCGCAGGTTTGCGGATATCTTCCTGAAGCCTGGAGAGCGAGAGGGGTCAGTGTGCACCAACCCCTCTCGCTCTCCAGGCTTCAGCTAAAGCCTGCATTTGCTCCATAGGATGCACACACATTTCCCCTTCATTTTTGGAGCGAAAAATACGGTGCATCAATTCAGAGGACATGCTGCCTGAATTGGGTGCCCCAGCTGCACCCTCACCACTGAATTTCACTGAATTCTCCTCGTCACGGTAGAAGCATGATTTTTATGGGTAGGTTGGTGAGTAGGAATAACCCTCCCCGCTTGCCATCATACCCACATAAATCACATTCTCCTCAGCCTGCTAACCACAGAGCCTAGGACTTGCCGATCAGAAGGTCGGCGGTTCAAATCCCCGCGACGGGGTGAGCTCCCATTGCTCGGTCCCAGCTCCTGCCAACCTAGCAGTTCGAAAGCACGTCAAAGTGCAAGTAGATAAATAGGTATCGCTCTAGCGGGAAGGTAAACGGCGTTTCCGTGCGCTGCTCTGGTTCGCCAGCAGTGGCTTAGTCATGCTGGCCGCATGATCCAGAAGCTGTACGCCGGCTCCCTCGGCCAATAAAGCGAGATGAGCACCGCAGCCCCAGAGTCGGCCACGACTGGACCTAATGGTCAGGGGTCCCTTTACCTTTACCTTTACAGCCCGCTAAATAGCTGTGCTTGAGGACAGTCACCGTCCTACCCAAGTAAACAGCATGCCAGTCACAGTATGAATTCAGTAACACCTCTTCCAGCTATGTTTTAATGCAGCAGAAGTTTTTTATAGGTTGCAACTTATTTCTTCAGATCTTGCTTCCCTTTTTCCTAATTTCCTAATTTCCACTACTGAAGTTGAAGAAGTGGGTTGTAATCCAAGTCAGTACTCATCTTAAGACAAATCACAGTCTTCGGGGCATCAGCATTGTGCCCTGTTTCTCTCCTTCCTCTGCTCCCTTAAAAATTTGCTTGAAGAAGAGCTCTGGAGAACTCAAAAGCTTGCTATGTATTTTGTGACGTTTCAATGAAATGCCCTGTGTGTCTTTTACATTTCCCCCCAATAGACCAACAAGCTAAAACAACAACAACAACAACAACTACAATACCTGAAATATGCACATGGCTTATTGCAGATTTCCCCCTTTCTGCATTTTTTATTTGGGCTTTTATTTTCTTTAAACGTGCGCAGTTGTCAAGAGTGCATTTCTGGACTGACATTAAGCACACCGGTAACCCCTTTTGAACTGCAGCCTGTTGCTTTAGTTAAATTCATAAATACACAGGCACATACACATATACAAAAATGTCATCACAGGCCCTTCCACTGTAAGAGTAACCTTTACACAGACTTTCCAACTTGTCTGGTCTTCCTTGAAGGTCGATTGGGTTTTCAACTCTGTTATCTGCTAGGTGTTTGATGGAGTGGTCCAGATAACAGAGGAGAGAGCAAAGGAAAAAGGGTTTTTTGAAGATCAAAAGTAGCTGTTCATTTTGTTATCTGACCCTATCTGTAGTCATAGTAACAGGTTTCTTTTAACCTCTGCCATCAGATGATTTGTCTCTATCTGTTATGAATTCTACTTTGACTGAGTAGCTGGCGATAAAACACAAAGTGAGTACTGTGTGTCCCCCCCCTCCCTTCCCTACTGCAATATTAAATACTGAGAGATAGAAGATATAAGTCATATTTTGCTACTAGAGGATTTAAATATTACCTTCAGATCATTTAAACTGACCTGCTAATTTAACAAATTAGACAGGTCTTCCAAAGTGTAGATAAAGCAATTCAGATTGGATGGATAGTAAGAAATAGCATGAGATTCCCAGACTGAATACCAACGGAGTCCGCAATGGCTGCAAGAAAGAAGGGGTAGTTTAGCACAGGTAGGATTAGAAAAGCAAAGGACTGAAAGTTTGGCCACACATGCATGTTTAACACTTGGAGATTGCAAGGGCAAACAGTGACTTGCATGTGCGAACAGCCACTACGCCACAGAGAGAGAACGTCTATCTCACTTGAAGTGCAGGAGTGTTTTTCTGTTCACACATTCAGCTGAGAACCATAAAGTAATGATGGCATGATACCTATGCAGGGGAAGCGCTGCCATGCTGTGGGGGTGCAGAGATCTGCTTTGGGGCATCGTTGTTGGAGCTGTGTGGAAGTGGGCATTGTTTCTGAAAGGTGTAGCCAGACATCTTTGAAAGCTCCTTTATTGGCCCTAACTTGTGAGTGGGGAGTACCTTTTGGGCTCCACTTCATCAGGCAGCACAATGTATTGGGCTAGTATTGTACGTCTGCGTATGTGAAATCATCAACATCATCATCATCAGTGCTTTTTTCTGGGGGTGCACATATCCCTAAACAATTTTTTTAAAAAAATGTTTCTTCTCTAGTACAGTGAATCGTCAGTTCTGTTGCTACCCCCGATGGCGGCCTCATTTCCTGCCACAGTGTTTTCTGAGTCTCAGATGGAAGTGAGTGTTTAATGTGTGAAGCAGGAGTTGGAATCTAGCATGGTGATTGGTCAGTTTCGTTGTTACCACCTCCTATGGCAGCTTCCTTTCCTTTCCTGGTGTTTCCTGAGACTCAGACAGAAGCGAGCGTTTAATGTGTGAAGCAGTGTGGAATGTGGATATGTGGCGTTTTACTGATGAAAGTCGAGAAGATGTTAGTGCACACAACCTCATGCCAATGTGGAAGTTACTGTGAACTGTCAGCTGTGTAATATGTGGTAATGCATGTTCTTTGTACTTTTGTCCATTTACTGTATTTATTTCCCCCGATTTGAACTATAAAATGGTGATTTTCTTGAATCAAAATGAGAGTACCCCTAAACATTTTTTTAAAGAAAAAAAGCACTGATAATAATAATATGTATACCCCACCCATCTGGCTGGGCTGCCCCAGCCACTATACCTAGGAACTAGGGTGTGAATGGTTTCTACAAAAGAACACTCTGGCCCTTACCTAGGGCACACTTAAAAATATGAATTCTAAGGTCCTATCTGTACTGTACATTTAATAATGGAGGGCTAAAAACACTTTGCACCCCTGCTAGGGCTCTATTCAGAAGTCCAGGGCTTCATTCAGCAGAATGATCAGGAGGCCCCCAAATGATGCTGGCTAGGCTTACCGCATTCTGAAATAAGGAGACAGCTATAAAACCATTAAGCCTAGAATCTAAAATTACCTAACTGTACCACTGTTTGCAGTGCATGGGGACGATTGTCAAAACAGTCAGCAGCCACCATGCTGGCGAACGTACTTCAGTCCTCAGCTCTTCGTGGGGAGTGAATGGTCAAGTGGAATCACATTTTCTCATCAATGCTCTGCCAGAGTAGCTTCTGTTCTTTCTGCAGCACAGAAAGCAATTGGGAAATGCATGGGGGATTCATCAAACGGATGACTACGGCTGTTATCAGCAGTCATCCCCCCCCCTTTTTTTGCTAGCACACAACTGTGTGACTGTTGAATAGGCCCACAGGGTATAGGCAGGCCCCACTTTGGTCCACAGCTGAGCTAATGTTAGCTGCACATAATTGGCACTCCTCAAATTTGTGAACCTTTTAATTAGTGAACCTTCAGGGAGGAGAACGGAAGGGATCACAACTCAACGGTGCAGCGCGTGCTCTGCATATATATAAGGTTTGGGTCTCAGGTTCAATCCCTGATATGTTGAGCTGAAAGATATCAGGTGGCTGGGCTAGGAAAGACTTGAATCTGAGCCCTTATGGAGGCTGCCTGGTCAGGCAATGCTGGCTTAGCTGGGCCATTACTTTGACTTGGGATATGGTAGTTCTTTTTCCCCAGTAGTGATGTATGGAAGTGAGAGCTGGACCATAAAGAAGGCTGATTGCCGAAGAATTGATGCTTTTGAATTATGGTGCTGGAGGAGACTCTTGAGAGTCCCATGGACTGCAAGAAGATCAAACGCATCCATTCTTAAGGAAATCAGCCCTGAGTGGTCACTGGAAGGACAGATCGTGAAGCTGAGGCTCCAATACTTTGGCCACCTCATGAGAAGAGAAGGCTCCCTGGAAAAGACCCTGATGTTGGGAAAGATGGAGGGCACAAGGAGAAGGGGACGACAGAGGACAAGATGGTTGGACAGTGTTCTCGAAGCCACAAACATGAGTCTGACCAAACTGCGGGAGGCAGTGGAAGACAGGAGTGCCTGGCGTGCTCTGGTCCATGGGGTCACGAAGAGTCGGACACGACTAAACGACTAAACAACAACAACTACATGGTAGTTCTTTAGAAACCCAACTGGGGAGCAAGACTAATTTTCAATGGCTCTGAAGTCAAGGAAGGTTAAACAGAGTCATGGAAGTTGTGGGTAGACCTCAAGTTCCCCATTGATAGGCCTACTTAGTTTTTAAAGTTTTGTTTGTGTGCGCTCACACATGTGGTTCTGCAAACCTCAGGATTTCCCCAAGCATGCTTGTACCTTCCTCTTTTGTTTCTCAGGAGTTCTGTTTCGGATCCATCTGTGTTGGCACTCACCACCTGGGTTTGCTATTAGAAAGGTGAGTAAATCGACAATGTACAACAGTCTGAATTTCTACGTGAAGATTTTCTCTCAGTTGTTGAAATCTGAGTGCTTTGGGCTTATTGGAATCTCTTCACTGTTTTTATTCTGGCAAGATCCAAAGATGAAACACACAAGTTATTGACAGCTGCACATTAAATACTGTCAGATATGAACAGCATCAACATTCACAGGTGAGAATTGTGGGGAATCCATTTCTGTTCCAACAGACAGCAAATTGGTCCCCACCCCACCCCAGTGCAATAATTCTCTCTTCTCAGATTCTTCTACTAAACCATCAAAGAATAGGAACTTGACCCATGTGAGAGATGGGCTTTCTGTGAGGAAGCCCAAATGAAGGTAATTAACTGATTTTTCACTTTGATATGATTAACTCTTTTATACAGTGGTACCTCGGGTTACATACGCTTCAGGTTACATGCGCTTCAGGTTACAGACTCCACTAACCCAGAAAGAGTGCTTCAGGTTAAGAACTTTGCTTCAGGATGAGAACAGTAATTGTGCTCCGGCAGTGCAGCAGCAGCAGGAGGCCCCATTAGCTAAAGTGGTGCTTCAGGTTAAGAACAGTTTCAGGTTAAGTACGGACCTCTGGAACGAACTAAGTACTTAACCCGAGGTACCACTGTAAAAGGATTTGTGAAATCAACAATGAAAAAATAAGGCTGCATACTCTATATAGGTGATCTGGCAAATGAAGTCCCCAATTAATCTATCATTTTTGCATGCACTTCACATTAGGCATCCAAAGCAAGCAGACACAGGGAGCTGCTTCTATGTCATAAACCATGTACAAAATAATTGACGCCTGTGGATATTACCGGCCAAAAGAGAAACAGAAGCACCTTCTATAGAGGGCAGCAACTTCTCTCAAAAATGTCTACATACAGTATTCTCTTTATAGTTGCATCTAAGGAGAAGCTTTCTTAAAAACCTCCATCGATGGTGTGTGTTTGTGTGTGTGGCTTTTTCTTTATCCTCCCTTTTGAGTTTTTATGGATATATATTCTTTTCTTATTGGGGGCATCTTTCTAGAGAGAATTCTAAATGAGTTTTCAAAAGCGAGTCAGAGTCAGTTTCCTCTCTTTAGGGCAGGAGCGGGTGGGTCTGGTTCCTTCAGATCTGTAAACTGGGGAATCTACAGGCAGGTCAGATCTCCAGAGAGAAGTTTGTCATATGGAAATGCTTAACGGTCCGGCTTACATTCTGTATAGTCTCGCTTTTATCTCTTCAGGGTTTGAACATGATCCTTTCAAAGCCAGATAACCCTGGAAGAAGAAGGAAAAACCCATCGCTACTGCTTTGCTAGCTACCCGGTTCCTATAATCACACTCCACAAGGAATAGGTTACTATGACAATATTGTTGCAAATAGTTTGGCTGAGCATTCGTTCTCCTCCTCTCCCCAATCCTCTCTTCCCTCCCCAGCGCCACATACTTTTTCCAGACTTGGGGTGTGTAGGGAAAGGAAATCTACCTTCTCAAGTGTTGCATATGCAGTACTCATAGATGAGTACTCATTGGTTAAACATTTTGCTAGAGTCTAAAACCTGTCATTGACATGCATTTCAATTGATCATAAATCAAATAAAACCTTTATTGTGATGGCCAATGGCCAGCATTCAAAAAGCAAAAGCTCAGCTGTCCCTAAATGCAGATTCTAAATACAATGTTTGGAAATAAAGCCAGGAACAGGTAGAATGACAAGGATGCAATGGCTGTTAAAAAGTAGCAACCCTGTGACCACATTCAGTGCATGGTCCCACCCCTCCCCAAATCCTAGAACCTGTAGTTTACCCCTCAAAGTTACAGCTCCTAGCACTCTTAACAAGCTACCTTTCCCAGTATTCTTGGTGGATGCAATGTGCTTTAAATGCACAGAGTGTCATGCTTGCTTCTTCGTCCTCAATCCCGTCAGTTTTAATAGTTTCTGTGCTGTGATGCCATCACCTTGTGAATTTCCCCACCAGTCCTCCATTTTACTACCCAGTGTGGTGTAGTGGTTAAGAGCGGTAGACTTGTAATCTGGGGAACCGGGTTCACGTCTCCGCTCCTCCGCATGCAGCTGCCGGGTGACCTTGGGCTAGTCACACTTCTCTGAAGTCTCTCCGCCCCACTCACCTCACAGAGTGTTTGTTGTGGGGGAGGAAGGGAAAGGAGAATGTTAGCCGCTTTGAGACTCCTTAGGGTAGTGATAAAGCGGGATATCAAATCCAAACTTTTCTTCTTCTTCACTAGCTGCCACTGCCAGGGATGGGGAAGTTCACCAAGCAATGGCGTTACATTACACATGTTGAATACGTATCGTGGCAGAGGGAGGAAGAGATTTGGGGTTGCAACTTTCTACAAAGGCCACCCCTAACACCTAGTCCAGTGGTGGCCTGGCCCTCCAGATGTTTTGGGACTACAATTCCCATCATCCCTGACCACTGGTTCTGTTAGCTAGGGATGATAGGAGTTAGCCCCAAACAGGCAAAGCATTATGATGCCAACGATGTTACATGAAAAATGTGCATGCACAAAGATTTCCCATCCCATAATAAACACCCATCTGGCAGTACCATATATTTATGTGGCATCTAAGGGTGGTAAGTTGACTTTTACTATTTGCTTTTAACCAGGATGTGGGAGCATCATTCAGACCCCTTCCTGTGACAATGTGTCTTGGCCCATGCCTGACTGCAGTCAAAATAGGAGCACAATTTAGGGCTCATCCACACTGGAGATCAACTTGGATTTGAAGCTGTTTTTAATTTCATTTTTCGGCAAAATCCACACAACGCCCTCCTTATCCAAGTGGCAGCCTGCACTCCCCCACCCCTCTAAAACTGGATATTGATAACCCACAGATACTCCAGTAAAGGAAGGAAATCCAATATAAAGCCCCATGTTACTCAGCTGTGAGCCAGTGTGGTGTAGTGGTTAAGAGCGGTAGACTCGTAATCTGGGGAACCAGGTTCGCGTCTCCGCTCCTCCACATGCAGCTGCTGGGTGACCTTGGGCTAGTCACACTTCTTTGAAGTCTCTCAGCCCCACTCATCTCACAGAGTGTTTGTTGTGGGGGAGGAAGGGAAAGGAGAATGTTAGCCGCTTTGAGACTCCTGAAGGGGAGTGAAAGGCGGGATATCAAATCCAAACTCCTCCTCCTCCTCCTCCTCTTCTTCTTCTTCTTCTTCTTCTTCTTCTTCTTCTTCTTCTTCTTCTGGTGCACTGGCATGTATGGGAGGTGTTACATGAGTGGTAATGTTTTGCTGGGTGCTGTCTATCCCCCCATCACCTACTTTCATTTTCTTTCCATTAGCCTAAAGGAAAGGATGCATCGTGCCTTTTTCAAATGGTGGTAGACCGTGTCCTCCCTCAAAGAGGGCACGTGTTGCGGTGAGACCTGGAGACTGACCTCCTGGTTGTGGGTGGGTCTATTGGATAGCCACAACACCCAATTGGTAGGTCCCTCATTGCTGGGTTTAATCTGGGCAATGGGGTGCAGTCTAAACGGATCGGGGGACCTATATAAACCCAGTCACGTGTCCCAGAGCTTCCTCTTTCGGCCCGTGCATCAGAACACCTGCCCACCTCTCCCTAATTTTAGGGCATTTTGCGAATGACCTTGCTATGCCGTCGTGTGTCGTCTGTTGTCTGTCATTGGGACAGGGGCACAGCAAGAATTTCCCCCACTTGGCTGATTGGCTGTAGCCATTTGGGTTTTGCCTGCCACGTAGCAAATCATCACAATTTGTAAGCTTGCGGATAGGCACTGGTTCAGGTGATAGGGATGGGGGAATGGTCTCGCTATCCCTATGTGAAGTGTATTCCGTTAAAGGAATCCAGGGACTCAACTTGGTTTGGTCAACCCCTGAGAGGGGGTTGTGCCCATGCCTGAGTCCAGGGGAGCAACTGGGAAGTGAACAGATTCTGCTCCCAGGCTTTCCACCTGCCTCAGGTGTTCACCCTTGGCTGACCTATGACAGAGCTCTGGGTCAGCGCTGCCTGCAAGGGTGCAGGGAGCTAGTCAAACCAGAGCCTATGCAACCACTCTCTTTCTGTAATCAATAAAGTTGTGGCCTAAATTCTGCCAAAAACCAAAACTAAAATTTGAGTCACATGTGTCTTTATTTAGGGGGGACGTCTCTGGGTCTGAACACTCAACTGAAAGAACGTTTGAGGTTTTCCACAGGCCTTTTATTTATTTGGGTGACTGAGTAGTTTGTATGTACAGTGGTACCTCAGGTTAAGTACTTAATTCGTTCCGGAGGTCCGTTCTTAACCTGAAACTGTTCTTAACCTGAAGCACCACTTTAGCTAATGGGGCCTCCTCCTGCTGCTGTGCCGCTGGAGCCCTATTTCTGTTCTTATCCTGAAGCAAAGTTCTTAACCTGAAGCACTATTTCTGGGTTAGCGGAGTGTGTAACCTGAAGGTATGTAACCCGAGGTACCACTGTAGTTGCTGGGGTTTTTTTAACCATTATTATCTGCTGTTTTGTTTTACTATTTTATATATATATATGCCACTTTGAGTGTTTGCAAAAGCAGCCTATAAATGCTGTGTGGAGTCTCCATCTTTTATCTGAAGCCATCCACATTGGCCACGACTGTCACTGCCTTTCAAAACATAACAGACCCATCAGTCTGTCTGTGGCTGTGAACTGTACCTGAGTCTTTGTTTTGCCATCTGCCTTCTTGAAGATGGGGAAGGTGGGGCAGAGGATCTGACCTGAGAGATAACAGAGCATTGCTTGCACTCAAGGGAAAATACATTGCCATAGTAGCAGGTTTATAAAGGGAGGAAAAAAGTCTATTCAACTCTCCTTTAGTTAGAAAAAGTGATTTTGTTCTGTAGCAATCATCTCTTTATTATCTTCATGTCACAGCCCCAACACTCTGGTGGGTTAAGGCTTATAGAAAGGTTTCCCATCATCTAAAGTGGCAGCTTTTCTGTTTTCCTTCTGACATCTGTACCTGGGCCCCTAAAGGGGAAAAAGTGGAAATAAATAAAAGCAGAAATATGAGAGAGCAAAGGGAAACAGCAGACTTTAGAAACAACCCCCTCCATTTCAACTTTGGAGAAAAGGCCATTTTCAGAGCTGGGGATGTTTAATAGCAAAGCCTCTAGGTTTTCTTTCACAGCTAGCTTGGACGTTAGACATCATATGGTCAGCTGCCTGAAAATGTGATATGCACATTGACTGTCCCTGCACATTTGACTACCATCATGCATGCTCTCTGAAGTCTGTGCTGGGGTGTGGGTGTGTATTTAGGTGGAAGGATTGCAGGAATCAGCTATATACCGTATTTTTCGCTCTATAGGATGCACCCGACCATAGGACGCACCTTGTTTTAGAGGGGGAGAACTCTGGGAAACGGGGGGGGGGGGAGCGCCTGAGGGATCTTTGCACCACGGCGCCGGATATGCTTAAGACGACCCTGATTTTATCAGAATTTTTGTGCCTGGGGTCACCGCCCCTCTGGCCCTCCATGTTACGCCAGTGCCAACCACTGGCACACTTTTTAAGCCACCCCTCTGATTCCTGAAATTCCAGTAGTAATAGTCCCCATGATATCAACCTTAGCTTTCAAAGCATACGGTCTAGAAACTTAGGGTGCTGTTTGCATTTTTATTTTAATATTGTGTACCTCCCTGGAATCAAATATTGATATACAATTATATACTTCTTAAAATTAGATACATAAAACGTCCAATTAAGCTTTCCCCCCTCCCCCTTCTGCATTTACACTTAACACTCATTGCATTATATTTAAAGAGCTAATATTGCTCTCAGTGAACCTGGCCTTATTCATTGAATTAAGTATTATTGCTCTGAATTTAATTTCTGTGTGTTGCTGCTGGAAATGAAGCAATAGGCTTTCCACAAATCCTTTCAATTTCTAGCTTTTAACTTTTTTTTTTTAAAGGTGCTGCCTTTATTTACTGCTCATAAAGAATATTTTAAAACAACAAGAGTCTGTTCAGCAGAGCTATCAGTAGAGAGTTAATTTTAATGCTCATGGCATTCAAGAACATAAGAGAGAGCATCAGAATGTGAGCCAGCCCATCACTGCTGTGGCACATTCCTGTAGCTGAACGGACACTTTTCAGGGAGGAGAATAAATATTCCTGATTTTTCTGAAAGGTGTTTGAATTATTGATATTTTCCTCACACAAATCAGAGTGTGGAATTATGGGGAAATCCCTTTACTAGCCTTTTAAGACGACTAGCTTAATGCTGTTTATTTCTTCTTAATTGACAGATATAAAATATTTCTCAAGCGGCTTATGGTTTGCATTTTCACAACACTGTTCCAAGAGGATCTGCGTTTATTCCACAGATACCCCCCCTTTCTCCCATTCACTGGCATATTGAGATTTCTCACTTTTATGAATCATTTGTGCTGACAACTGTTAATACAGGGGAAATGGCATAAACTTGAACAAAATTGGTTTGGGATGTCAATGTTACGTCATGCTCAGAGTAGACCCAATGATGATGATGATGATATTATTATATTATAATTAATATTAATTATTATTTACATTTACTAGTCACTTTTTTCATGAGAAGTGACCTGAAGCTCCTTTAAAAAATCATTTGCATTTCAGAGGGTCTATTACACAAAGAATGACTCGTGTTGGATATCAGCCAATGTTTTTAATAAGCAATGCAAAAATTAAAGAAATCACACTTTGCATAATCTCATAAAAAGTAAGTACTTTGAAGTTTTCTTGTTTTTTAAAGGTGAGGTTCAAACTCCAGCTTTACTTTCTCATTGAAACAAACAGGGCTGGAGTGTGTCTTCAGTTTTTATATACAAAAAACAAACAAACAAACAAAATCCCTTGCCCTAGACCAGGGATTCCCAAACTTGAATCTCCAGGTGATTTTGGACCACAACTCCCACCATCCCTAGTTAGTAGGACCAGTGGTCAGGAATGATGGGAATTGTAGTCCCAAAACAGCTGGAGACCCAAGTTTGGGAAACAAATCCTAGGCTGGAGATGAAGGGCTGCATGGTGGGAATTAAAGGAAGTGTGCTGGCTTCCTGTTTGCTCAGAAGGCTGGCTGGGCATGAGTGTGATGGCTAAAATGGCCTCATGGGTCAAGTGGGCCTAATTCAGTCTGTGGGCCAGATGTTCCCCACTCCTACTTTAGACCAAGAATGAGAGACCTGTGGTCCTCCATATATTCTCGGACTACAACTCCCATCATCCCCAACTGTTGGTTGGGGCTGATGGGAGTTGGAGTCTAGCAACGTCTAGAGGGCTCCATTCCTGCCTTAGAGTGTAAGGTCCTCAAGGTAGATTTTGTTTTGGTGTGTGTGTGTGTGTGTGTGTGTGTATGAGATGGCTGGAGGAGGAGGAGGCAGTGCTGTTCTTTGTAGTAATTAAACTTTAGGCTGCTTAAAAGAAAATTAAATAAAATTGCTAGTAGGAAACAGTTCACCACTCTCTTGTACTCGAAAAAAAGTCTGGGCATGCTATTTGAAAGCATATTAATGCAACTCCAGGAAGTCTGATATTTCATTTAAAGGGAATATAATAAAGTGTTTTCTTTGTATTGATTGAAGAAATATAGTGCTTATTTTTTCCATACTTTTTTCCCCTGGTCATGATTCGGAAGGTTAAAGGGCAATACCATCTGTTTCCTAACAGGACAGTTGGTGTAAGATTTGCAAGTCCTACAGGTACCTTTAAGCATGGATAAATATGCACTCAAGGGTTTAGCCGGATAGTTTTTCACCACCAAAGGATGATTATGTTGTGTGCCTTGAGACATTGGCTATAATATATTTCCTGTCCTTTTATTGCATTTTGGAATCATAAACAATGACTGTTTGGCTCAAAGCCATTTATTCAGCCCAAAAAGACATTATTTGCACAACAAAAATCAATAAAAATGTTACTGGGTCTGGCTGGATACTTTGCTTAACTGTGATATTTGTCTGTCAGTGATGGCATGCCATCTCTCGCAGGAGACTGGGGCCAAAACATAGCTATTGATCCAGTCATCAGTGATGGATACTGGCATTTGGGAAAGGGCTGCTGCCAAGAATCTCGATTAAAAAAAATATTTCTACGTTTTGCCTGCAGCAGAGTCAAGATAACCTGAACAAGGAGATTTTCTCTTTTATATTGGGTTTCTCCCTCTTGTGGTTGTTAAATGCTGAAGACCAAAGTTCATTATTGAAAGAATTAAGTCAATCTATGTTTTGCCAAAGGCTTTGACATCATATCAGATTCTTCTGATTTAGACACGATCGAGTTGTCCTTTTCATCACCTTAAAAGCAGAGAGGAAGACTTTTATACACATCAGTGCCAGCAGTGTTGCGCCGTGAGGAGGCTTACTTAAACCTCCTCCACCTTTTTTTAAAAAAAACTAGATCTAACAGAAACAAGACAAAACTGATTCTCAAACAGAGTTGCATAACCACGAGCACTGTGGCAGTGCTTCTTAAAAAGTTTATTGTACTTTGCGGCAAGGGGCAACCCTACTCAGCTTTTTTTGCAAATATTCTTGGCAGTGCCAAAGACACACCTCTGTTCCCCAATGATTTTTTTTCATTTCATGCATGCATGCATGCATTGCAAAAAAAAAAAAAAAAAGTTTGCTTATTTGCATTGCCCTCACTGGCTTTTTCTCTCAGTTGCCTTCACTTCCCATGAGTGACATCAGTGTGATCCATGATCAAAGCCATAGCAAGGTGATCTTGCGCCCGTGGCAGAACTGTCCAGATTGCATCCTCTAGCCATGGAAAAATGAACTCTTCTTCCCGCCTCTCCTCCAACCCTAACCCTAACCATAACCCTTCTACCCATTCAATTCCCCCTCTATTTTAAACCATTTCTTATGGGGCAACAATTGATATTTATATTTATGGACATATTTTTAGCTGATTTTGTATCCCCCCCATTGCTTGCACCCCTGGCAGAGGCCCACCTTACCACCCCCTAGCTATGGCCCTGTCCATGATTACCTGAAATCTCCCCATTGATTAACTCAGGAAGGAGAGAGAAGCAGCAGCTGGGAGTGTGTGGCACAGAAGCAGAGACAAGCAGAAACCACACCTGGAAGAATTCCCCTTCATTACCACACTTAATGGCACTGCTAGATGTAGGTCAGAGTGGCTAACCCTTTTTCTGGCCAAGTTACACAGAAAGTAAAGTAAAGGTAAAGGGACCCCTGACCATTAGGTCCAGTCGTGACCGACTCTGGGGTTGTGGCGCTCATCTCGCTTTATTGGCCGAGGGAGCCAGTGTACAGCTTCCGGGTAATATGGCCAGCATGACTAAGCCACTTCTGGCGAACCAGAACAGCGCACGGAAATGCCGTTTACCTTCCCGCCAGAGTGGTACCTATTTATCTCCTTGCACTTTGAGGTGCTTTCAAACTGCTAGGTTGGCAGGAGCAGGGACCGAGCAACGGGAGCTCACCCCGTCATGGGGATTCAAACCGCCGACCTTCGGATCGGCAAGTCCTAGGCTATGTGGTTTAACCCACAGTGCCACCCACATCCCCTGCACAAAAAGTAGGGATGGGCAAATAGGTCACTTTCAGGTTTTCCATTTCTCATTTTTTCCAATATTAATTTCAGACTTGCACTTTTCCACATCAGTTTGCAATATTTTTTTTAAAAAAACCCCTCATGAATATCCACCAGCATTTTAATGCTAATTTCTCCTAATACATATGAACATGAAATTTATTACGGTCAGAGACCAGCTTGAGAAACACAAATGGAACTACAATCCCAATAGCAAAACAAACATTTAAAACAATATACAGTCCTAATACATATATTCACTTCTGCATGCAACTTTGCCAAATATGCATAGTTTTGCATAGCCATTTCCCCCAGATATAATGCATTCTTAAATTATTATTTTTTTACTGATATAGTCATTTATCCCAGTGTATGCATTTCTGTACAGATTTGGCTTGGAGAAGTGCATTTGAAAATTCAGAAAGTTGCGAATTGTGAAAATTGGCTGTGTTTTGGTCTTCATTTCATTTTGGAAAACGAGCATGAGGTAAATGCAAACTCTTCAGTCTTTAATTGGCAGTCAACCTCTAAAACTCAACAATGCCCATGATGAATGTGGTGCGTGCACACACACACACACACACACACACACACACACACAAAACCTCATCACTGGAGCTGGTGTTATTTAGCTGTGTGGTGGTGAGGTCAGGGCTGTGCAGGTGGAGTAAACCTGGTTATCATCATAATAATAAAATAATAAATAATAAAATTTTATTTATATCCTGCCCTCCCCAACCAAAGCCAGGCTTAGAGCGTATAACAACAATAAAAGTAAAGCAGTTTACATAAAATCACAATCAATTAAATTGAAATGCGTTCTAAAATCAATTCATTCTAAAATCAATTCAAAATCAAATTAATGGCAACCATTGGGCTAGAGTTCTATGAGGATTACCAAAGGAGGGTGTCAGACTGTGCCTTGGCCAAAGGCCTGGTGGAACAGCTCTGTCTTGCAGGCCCTGCGGAAAGATGTCAAGTCTCGCAGGGCCCTAGTCTCTTGTGACAGAGCATTCATGTCCACGTACCCACATTACTTTCACCCTGTGCCACCTCAGTCCCAACCAGCTAAGCTGCACCAATGCAGTGTCAGGAAGGGAGCTGTGTGTGGCTCCACCTCCTGCATCAATCACTATTGCAGTGATGTGATGGGAGGGAGGTCAGGTGGTACCCGGTGTGGAAAATTTCTTGTCACTCCCCTGACACAATGAAATTATTAAAAGAAGGAAAAATAAGATACAGTTGCAAGTGTTATTTTCTGGTTTATTTACTTAACATTGTGAGCATAAGCACTTAAAACCTTTTTTCGTGATGGGAATTTCTTATGAGTGAAATTTTTTAGTTAATTCCGCTATTTTGCAGCTTTGGCTTAACATATAAACACAAACAAAGAGCATGCATCATAACGTTTACGTTACTTCCCAAACTCAGTATCGTAGAGAAGAGGATGATCACAAGGAATCAATGAACTAAAAAATGTAACAAAAATACATTCAGTACGGCACTTATCAGCTTCAGTAATAATGCACAACAGAAAGGGACGTGGGTGGCGCTGTGGGTTAAACCACAGAGCCTAGGACTTGCCGATCAGAAGGTCGGCGATTCGAATCCCCGCAACGGGGTGAGCTCCCGTTGCTCGGTCCCTGCTCCTGCCAACCTAGCAGTTCGAAAGCACATCAAAGTGCAAGTAGATAAATAGGTACCGCTCTGGCAGGAAGGTAAACGGCATTTCCGTGCGCTGTTCTGGTTCGCCTGAAGCGGCTTAGTCATGGTGGCCACATGACCCGGAAGTTGTACGCCGGCTCCCTCGGCCAATAAAGCGAGATGAGCGTCGCAACCCCAGAGTCGGCCACGACTGGACCTAATGGTCAGGGGTCCCTTTACCTTTACCTTTAACTCAAGAGAATGACGTGGGTTGACCAACTGGCATGGCAGCGGATAGGATTGGTTGTGAGTTAAGTGATGATGTGTCACCAGTTGTTTACGTCTCACTCAAGTACAAACTGCAGAAACAGACTTTGGCGAATCGGCTGAAAGAAAACCAGCTCCCCTTCCTTATCCATACGCTCTCCACTACACAGCGTCGAGTTCAGCTGCGTTTCGTTGCGTTTGTTGACTGCACCAAGAAGTTTCAATACATATAATGTTGACTTGTTGAGGTTATTTACCATATTTTTCTGTGTATAACACCCCACCCCGTGTATAAGACAACCCCTATTTTGGGGTACTCCAAATTAAGGAAACGGGGGGAGATTGCCCAGAGTTGTTAAGCTTTTTTGGGTGGGGTTGCCCACAGTTGTTGCCGCAGCAGCAGCCAATCAAAAGCAGCCCTTGCCGCAGCCACCAATAACCCTCCCAATTGCCGCTGGCGATCTCTTGCTCATGGCTGCAACCAAATGCCCATCCCCCCTCTGCACTATCCGTGTATAAGACAACCCTCAATTTTTAACATTATTTTATAATTAAAAAATTGTCTTATACACGGAAAACTATGGTAATTGTCAGATAAAGTTATTAAACTCGTTTTAAATAATATTTTTTCAAAAAAAGTGTCGTGAGCCCAATTTTATTTTATTTTAAAAACACATTTTTTTTGCCATTTTATCACCCCCCTCAATGATGACACCCAGGGCAGCCCGCACCCCCCCTTCTTACGTCAGTCCTCAGACCCCTCTTGCCTATTAACTTCCAGGCATGTCTGTTCAGGGAAGTTTTTAATGTGTGACATTTTAGTGTATTTTTGTTCTTTGTTGGAAGCCGCCCAGAGTGGCTGGGGAAACCCAGCCAGATGGGTGGAGTACAAATAAATTATTATTATTATTATTATTATTATTATTATTATTATTATTATTATTCCAGCCTACTAGTAGTGCACTACCCCTCCTGACTCTAGGCTCTGGGTGAGCTTTGCGCTTGAACTACTTTCATTTTGACTCCTCCTTTCTTCAGTTCCATGTGATACACAGAAGCAAATCTCACTGTGTTCACCGTGACTCCTTCCCTCACTGACCTCTCTGCCCTGTATACATCCCAGGTCCTCTTCCCCGTTCTCCCAAAGCCAGTCCCGCTCCTAGGGCCTGTGTGAGGTTTTAAAATCAACCCAAACAGCAACTTTTGTATTCCTCACACAAGCTGGACTGAATGAAGTGTTTCTGACAATTTCGTTCTTTGCAGTTAGGCTATTTATGAACATTCCATGTCGACGCGCTTCATCTCAGCAAATCAGTGCCAGAGACTTCTCATCTATAAGCCTAGTACAAGATAGATGGGGACAAACAGCCTTTTTGTTACTAACAAATGTGACCCACGTTTGATTAAAACCATTAGTTACTTTAAATTTCAACTTTTATTTGAATATTGGTCACCTTGGAATAAGCAATAACATCCTATTTTCATCATAGACAAAGGTTCGGTGGCCAAAGTGATGAGAAGCAGATTATGTGTGTGTGTATATGTATTTAAGAACTTAGAAATGCTGGATTTAGTTTAATTTTTTTCAGTTCCTCCAGAAGCTTGAAGGCAGATTATCCTGACCGGTATCGATGGGATTTTTAATGTAATCACCAGATGGGAGTTGGTTTGAGATGTTTAGTTTGCAAGGAGTGTGTCACATTGGGTAGGCTGGCTTGTAATTTATTGTGCAGATATTTCAATCTCATGGCACACTCATACTTCCTCTTCACAACAACGGCGCTTGCGGGGGTGGGTGGGTGGGTGGGTGGACTTCACAAGGGAGGCAGAAAACCTGTTAATCAAAGGACAATGAACACTGGGCCTGCCTGCACAATTAGTGACCCATCACTGCAAACACAGCTTGTCCCACCTGAGGTTTGGTGCTTCCTGCATTTGTTCCTGTAAAACCAGGGGAGTTGGCAGACATTTGGCAGCTGTCATACATAGCGACGTGCTTGGCCTTCCAGGCAAGCATTGTGGCAACCTCTGCATTTCTGCAGCCCTTGACAGACACCAAAGGCAGGTTGGTCCATCGTTGTCGTTTAGTCGGTTAGTTGTGTCCGGCTCTTCGTGACCCCATGGACCAGAGCACGCCAGGCACTCCTGTCTTCCACTGCCTCCCGCAGTTTGGTCAAACTCATGCTGGTAGCTTCAAGAACACTGTCCAACCATCTTGTCCTCTGTCGTCCCCTTCTCCTTGTGCCCTCCATCTTTCCCAACATCAGGGTCTTTCCCAGGGAGTCTTCTCTTCTCATGAGGTAGCCAAAGTACTGGAGCCTCAGCTTCAGGACCTGTCCTTCCAGTGAGCACTCAGGGCTGATTTCCTTCAGAATGGATAGGTTGGATCTTCTTGCAGTCCATGGGACTCTCAAGAGTCTCCTCCAGCACCATAATTCACAAGCATCAATTCTTTGGCGATCAACCTTCTTTATGGTCCAGCTCTCACATACATCACTACTGGGAAAACCATAGCTTTAACTATACAGACCTTTGTCGGCAAGGTGATGTCTCTGCTTTTTAAGATGCTGTCTAGGTTTGTCATTGCTTTTCTCCCAAGTATCCCAGGTCAATCACACTGCACTGCTGGTGTCATGGCCTGGGCAGGGTAAGGTAAGGCAAAGGGATGGGGCAGGATAATGCATAGGTCTAGAGTTCAACAGGGTCCCATGAGGAAAAGTGAGAGGGAGAGATTGTCCTGGAAGCTCTGGGACTAGTAATGTGAGGGAGAGGGGTAATAGTACTACCTTATGTGGCACAATCTCTCTCCAAAACAAAGAAACAAAAACACGTTCACGGAGCTTTGTATACCTGCTGCCATTTCCTCTGTGTAGACAGAAGGAGTGGGTGGCGCTGTGGTCTAAACCACTGAGCCTCTTCGGCTTGCCGATCAGAAGGTTGGCGGTTTGAATCCCCGCAACGGGGTGAGCTTCCGTTGTTCGGTCCCAGCTCCTGCCAACCTAGCAGTTCGACAGCACGCCAAAATGCAAGTAGATAAATAGGTACCACTCCAGCGGGAAGGTAAACGGCATTTCTGTGCACAGCTCTGGTTCGCCAGAAGCAGCTTAGTCATGCTGGCCACATGACCCAGAAGCTGTAAGCCAACTCCCTCAGTCAATAAAGCAAGATGTGCGCCGCAACCCCAGAGTCAGTCACGACTGGACCTAATGGTCAGGGGTCCCTTTACCTTTACCTTATGTAACAAGCACTACAGGTACCTCTTGGATCTAAGACAGCAGCTATGTGCCCCACTACGCAGTGACAGAGAAAAACAGTGAGGGGCAGGCAGGGGAGTAATCAGTACCCCTTTTTTTCCTAACCGGCGATCCTATACGGTCCCGCAGTTAACCATGAACGACCACGATCACCCAGGGATCTACCTGTCAATCGTGGTTGACTGACTGTACATGTAATACACACACACACATGGTGCTTTTTCGGGGGGGGGGGATCAGGGGTATGCATACCCCTAAACCTTTTGTGAATCTGAGTTTCGCATCATTGAGGGGCAGTATTTCAATATGAGTAGGAAAATGAGAGTTACCCCTAAACATTTTTTTAAGAAAAAAAGTACTACACACACACACGCGCGCGCGCGCACACACACACACACACACACACACGCACACACACTTTAACTAGCAGTCTGCTGTTGTTTTGCTGTTTCTTTTGACTGCAATATAAGATAAACGTTAAAAAGTCACACATGTTATTCAGGCCCATATCTTCAAGCAAGTCTGTAATTCAGCAGTATAAAGTGGGCGAATTAGACTTATCTCAGCCAAATGGTTTAGCGGCTTGGGATTGTTCTTGTAAAATAATGAGACTACCCATGGCACCTGCTTTTTCTTAAAGAAGAATGATGTCTTCAGGGAGGAAAAGAGTATCTACCACTCGGGCAGTTTAATAATGCCACCATTTATAGCTTTGGGATTTTTTTTTTAAAAAACAACAACGACATTTCGTTGATGAGAAAAGTAACAAATGAGAAAGATTTGAAAGCGTTTTTTTAAAAAAACTATTTCATATTCCCGACCCTGCTATTTGCAGGCAATTAAAATACTTTAAGCAGGTGTAACATCCCGGCGATACTTCAGGAATCTAAATAGGGATTGTAGCACATGGTAAAGATTTAGTAAATACTTTTCTAGTCCAAAATCAATGCCATCGATTGCCATTAAAGTAGCAAGCTAAAACAATGAAGAGGCTTCTAATTTTCAGGCTCCTAGAGGAGCCGACTCTATCTCTGCCTCCACCTCCTCCTCCCAGTTAAGAGCATCATTAAACGGTAAGAGCAAACAGCATATTGAGAGGCCAAGTGTTTTATTAATTCATCATCAGAATTATCTCAGTGCATTAATATTAATAGCTTCAAATTGGATTTCATTTAGAAGGTGAAATAAATACGCTGATAGTAAAAGCTTGCAGACCCGGCGAATCTTAAGGAACGGGCACTTAACACAGAGCAGGACTCAAAAATAGATTTGATAAGTCGAGCTGACTTCCTTTAGCAGAGGGACACCTTATGGGTAGAGTTTCAGGCAGCTTTGAAGATCACAGGAAATTTTAACTTTTAAAAGAAGAGCCCCGTTCAAGTGAGGGAACTGGCAGAATGAAATAGCAGAAGTGTCACTTCACCCAACTTCAGTTTGTGTGTGTGTGTGTGTGTGTGTGTGTGTGTGTGGTTTTTGAGGTCTGGGTTGGATCTGGATGTTTCATAAACTGCCAAGCTTCTTATATTAACAAACTATTTGTCCTTATGATGAGTACAGTGGTACCTCGGGTTAAGAACTTAATTCGTTCTGGAGGTCCGTTCTTAACCTGAAACTGTTCTTAACCTGAAGCACCACTTTAGCTAATGGGGCCTCCCACTGTTGCCGCGCCACCGCGTGATTTCTGTTCTCATCCTGAGGTAAAGTTCTTAACCTGGGGTACTATTTCTGGGTTAGCGGAGTCTGTAACCCTGAAGCGTCTGTAACTTGAAGCATCTGTAACCCGAGGTACCACTGTATCATGCTATACGTTGCAGAGATTCAGGAGGGGAAGGCGTCCCTCTTGATGGATTCCCATGTCAAGGAAGGTGAGACAACTTCTGACCTCCATCCTGTTGCATTGACTTTGGGTGCAGCACCCATATGTGTGAACAGCGCCTGTTGTAGAGAAGGAAAAGGGAAGAAGCACAAATGGAGAGGGAAGCAAATTTTCTCCCAACGCCAATTTGTCAGATGAGCAGCCAGCTCTACTCAACTGTCTATCCACCTGTAGGCCAACTGCTTGGTTCTTCTGAAGTTAATGGAAGCCATTGTGCACTGAGCCAGTTTTATTTTCCTAGCATCGCTTCTTTTATCTGCATGGTCCAACCCAGGGGCCTTCATGGTAGACTGAAGGTTTGGACTTTTCCATTTCATGGATATGAATCATAGAATTGTAGAGTTGGAAGGAACCACAAGGGTCATCTAGTCCAACTACCTGCAGTGCAGGAATATTTTGCCCAATGTGAGGCTTGAACCCACAACCTTCAGATTAGGAGTCTCATGCTCTACTGAGGGGTTGTCAACCTGGTCCCTACCGCCCACGAGTGGGCGTTTCAGGATTCTAGGTGGGCGGTAGTGGGTTCTACGGCACAAGCAGAATCCTCCTTCCATCGAGCACTGGTGGGTGGTAAGGAAATTTTACCATCAAGAAAGATGATGGATAGTAGGTATAAAAAGGTTGGCTACGTAAAGGTAAAGGGACCCCTGACCATTAGGTCTAGTCGTGACCGACTCTGGGGTTGCGGCGCTCATCTCGCTTTATTGGCCGAGGGAGCCGGAGTATAGCTTCCGGATCATGTGGCCAGGATGACTAAGCCACTTCTGGCGAACCAGAGCAGTGCACGGAAACGCCATTTACCTTCCCGCTGGAGTGGTACCTATTTATCTACTTGCACTTTGACGTGCTTTCGAACTGCTAGGTTGGCAGGAGCAGGGACCAAGCAACGGGAGCTCACCCCGTGGCAGGGATTCGATCACTGATCTTCTGATCCACGAGTCCTAGGCTCTGTGGTTTACCTGCTCTACTGACTGAGCTACCCACATGGACAATGGTTTATTTATATACCACTTTTTAACCTAAGGCTCCCAGATCAGTAAAGGGTTTGGGGAGCTGACTGCTTTTAATGAAAGGGCTGGTGCCATACTGTTTTAATTGTAATTATTGCTACATTCTAAACAGATTTGTTATATGTATATAGTTTGAATTCTATCAATGTTTAACTATATTTTAATGCAGTTCTTGTTTTTATCGGTAAGCCACCTTGAGTCCCACCAGGGAAAAAGGTGGGATATGTATGTACATACATACTATTTAGGAAAAAATAGTTTTATATAACTGTTATTTTATTTTATTATTTATTACATTTTTATACTGCCCCATACCCTCAGGTCTCAGGGTGGTTCTCAACATAAAATCATAATACAAAGACACAAATTACATAATAAAAATAAAAATAAAACAAGAACAGCCCAATAATCCCCCAATAATTTCCATATCTTTTAATATACCATCTCAGTCCCTCCCCCCCATGTGATCTCACACATTTTAAATGATGATACACCAATATGGAATTGTTGAATTTTCCCAATGTCTAGCAAGTGGGTGTTTTATTTTGGACAAGTCGAGCTAGACTGAAAGGCTGAAATATTAAGATGCTTCCTAGCGGAGAGGTTCCACTGAAAGCAGTGGAACACAACTGCAACTTAATGCACCTAAAATTTCCCCAAATCCTGGTGCTCCTAACGATGTCAGAAATAATATGGCAAGCTCTTCCAACAAGTGTTTCCCAGTATAGTGGTAACTTTGGTTATGTACTTAATTCATTCCAGAGGTCCGTTCTTAACCTGAAACTGTTCTTAACCTGAAGCACCACTTTAGCTAATGGGGCCTCCCGCTGCCACCGCGCCGCCACTGTGCCATTTCTGTTCTCATCCTGAAGAAAAGTTCTGAACCTGAGGTACTATTTCCGCGTTAGCGGAGTCTGTAACCTGACCTGTATGTAACCTGAAGCGTCTGTAACCCGAGGTACCACTGTACAAAGATCCTCAGGAAACGTAGTTTGCCAGAGCTTCGTATCACAACTTAGTGTTGGCTGCACCCAGGAGGAGTTGATGTGGCTCAGGCTACAAGCGGGAGTGGAAGCCTGCTCAGATTTAGCAGGAATGTTGAGTGTGTTGCAGTGGAGCTGGTGCGAGGCTGTGATGGAAGGCGGATCACATGGCTACAAGAATGTTCCAAGGGCAGCCGCTTCTGCGTAGCTTGAGCTAAAAGAGTTGGACTCTGCCCACCGCCAATGAAAAGGAAAGGTGTGCCGTTTACAGATGGGAGAACTGTGAAGGCTAAAGATAGGAAGATGGTGGCAGAGAGGCCACGAAGGTAAATTTGTGCAGGGAAGGAAGGTTACGCTGCAGTTTGCTTTTAATGGAAAATTGCAAACAGTCCTTTGCAACAGGCTGAGAGTGAAAAGGAAGCTGGTTGAGGGTGGCGGCCATCTCTCAGTGTGAAAAGAAACTAAATAATAGGACTACCAAGGATACATTTAAGAAATGGTGTTATTTTTATTAATCTTCCAGAGAAGGGTGCCAGTTTCTGTGAGGACACAGGAGAGAGAGAGAGAGGGAGAGAGAGTTAGTTAGTTCCACAGGGGCCTGATGGAGCCAGGTGAACGGCCTGCTCCCTGCCAGATCATATTCATTGTTGACAAAAGCAAGGTAATGCCCATTTGAAAGAATCATTTGAACTAATCTCATGCATTGGTGGGTTCTAAATTAAGTGTAACAACTCTGGGAAAAAGCTCTAGGCATAATTGGATAACTCAATGAAAACAAGAGGCGGCCAAAGAAAACAGTCTAGGTAGTCTTTAGGAAGGTACAGACAGAGGCTTTTATGCATACAGAGTGGAAACAAAGAGTTTATGGAAAGGCTGTTGAAAGCATTACATGCCAGGAAAGGCGAACTCCAAACAATAAAACATGATTTCTCTCCCCCACTGTTTTTTTTTTACTTGAGTCAAATCAGGTTTTTATTCCAGGTGATATGAAAGTGATGTGATGGATACCCAGTGCAGAGGTGGCAAATTATTCACCGAGAGAGCTTTAGAATGAAGGTGCCATTGAAAAACCACGTGTAACAGACCAGATAAAGGTAACATAAAGCGGGGGGCAGGGAGTGATGTAGGCGTTGGTATATTTAAAAACCTTTTAGCTGAAGCACTTGGAATAGCTTACGCAAAGTGCTTGGTCACGATTCATCGGCAAGCCCCAACAAAACTCACCAAAAGCCCACCAAATGTGACACTCTATGGTGGAAGCCAGCCTCCGTTTTTAATTTCAGAAAACATAGCTGCATGAGAGTTGCAAACAAACCAAACATCGTTTGGCACAGAAAAGTGAGATACAGCTAGCTTTCTGTGGTGCATGGGTACCCCCCAGTAAGCTGATAACATCTGAAAATTGTGTAGAAGGTAATTGTATTAATTTATTTAAATAAAAATGCAGACTGTGTATGAGGATTACTGTCTAATAACCCAAGCAGCCTTGTTAAATAATTACGCCAAATTAAAATAATTTTACAGTCATACCTCGGGTTACATATGCTTCAGGTTGCGGTTTTTTGGGTTACGGACACGTCAAAATCTGGTAGTACCGGAACGGGTTACTTCTGGGTTTCGGTGGTTGTGCATGAGCGTCCACTGTATTTTAAAATGGACACGATCTCTGAGGGAGAAGATTTTTCATAGGCTATTACAGAATCTGGCATGGCCACTAAGAAAGGAGGTGAATGGTGTGCTATTATACTGGGCCCACAGCCTTCTCTGGTTTCTCTTCAGATTGTATAAATCTTTCAAAGGAATCTGGGAACCCAGAGTTTGAGTGTTCTATTTTATTTTATTTTTAAATATCTCTATCCCTTTTAGAAAGACAGTTGTGAAGCTCAATGTGCAGGCACCTTTCAAAGTATTCGCTTTGTGACAAATGAGCCTGTTTCCATCTTTCCATGTTTTTAGCCAATGAGTGAAGCCACAGCTGCGATTGATGAGTGCTATAGAGAAATTTAAAGTTGTAGAAGCCCAAAGGAAAGACCTCCCGCCCCAAAGTGGCTTTAAAATGACCCATGAGGAGTCCAGACAATGGAGAAGGGAATTCCTGGCTCATTCTGATGTTGTTTTGGAGACTTCCCTGCCATCTGTGTCACTAGATGGCAGGAAAGACACCAAAACAGCTTCAGAAGGAACTCTAGAATTTTTCTAGAGTGGGGTTTTCTAGTGGATAAAGACAGCCTGGTCCATTTTGAAGGAACCACCTTCTTCACGTTGAACCTCCCCCCTCCCCCAGTTAAATAAGTGTTTGTTACCCAGAGAAAATAATGCAGAAATCTAGGACATTAGTGTAGCTGTTGATTAGGCAACAGTCTGCCCACACCAAAGCAAAAGGTAAACAGCTAAGATACTAACTAGTTCATATTGCAACTCATGTTATTTTATTTGAGTATGCACACAGTTAAAAATGACTTTGCAGATACAACTACAGACCTGTATAGTGGGGTGGGGTGGAGAACAGGGAAGGGTTGAGACAACATCGGTTATGTCAACCCTACAAAGATATTACACTCATATTGCAGGGTAGGAGAAGGACTGAGTATGGCTACCCTGCTGCGTAGTTCAGTGTTGTCATCCAGACTCTTGGTCTGCTTGCTTTATTTATTGTTGTGGAAATGCATTGGGGGGTGGCATTTGCAGCAACCATTTGGGAAAGGGAGGGGAAGATTGATTACTTCCCCACTCGTGGGAGAAAATAGGGCAACTCTTGTGGGTGGATTGTTGCTGCTGGTGTAACACTTTAATTGGTATATTCCTGTTAAAGTGTGGTAGTTTGACCCGTTCTGGTAGCATTCTTGTAGTTTTTATGAGCTATAAATTAATAACCACAACAAATGCTCTTGGAACAGATTGCTTGCTTTTAAACAATTTAATCCAAATTTATCCAAGCACCTGAACCTTGGCTGCTGTGAAGTGTAAATTTTAAATCTCTTTGACTCTCCCCACCCCATCGAAAATATCCACCTCTTATTGCACTGAATGTATTATTACCTTCCTACAAGCAATTGATGAAAGACCTACATAACTGTTAAAGGCCTTCCTTGTGCCAACCCTACTCTAAAGTTTCAGGAGGGACTGTTGTTGTTGTTGTTGTTGTTGTTGTTGTTGTTGTTGTTGTTGTTAGCATAGATTAGGGTTGGCCCTTGAGGAGACGCCTGCTTCTTGGGAGAAAAGCAATGACAAACCTAGACAGCATCTTTAAAAACAGAGACATCGCCTTGCCGACAAAGATCTGTATAGTTCAAGCTATGGTTTTCCCAGTAGTGATGTATGGAAGTGAGAGCTGGACCATAAAGAAGGCTGATCACCGAAGAATTAATGCTTTTGAATTATGGTGCTGGAGGAGACTCTTGAGAGTCCCATGGACTGCAAGAAGAGCAAACCTATCGATTCTGAAGGAAATCAGCCCTGAGTGCTCACTGGAAGGACAGATGGTGAAGCTGAGGCTCCAATACTTTGGCCACCTCCTGAGAAGAGAAGACTCCCTGGAAAAGGCCCTGATGTTGGGAAAGATTGAGGGCACAAGGAGAAGGGGACGACAGAGGACGAGATGGTTGGACAGTGTTCTTGAAGCTACCAGCATGAGTTTGACCAAACTGCAGGAGGCAGTGGAAGACAGGAGTGCCTGGTGTGCTCTGGTCCATGGGGTCACGAAGAGTCGGACACGACTAAACGACTAAACAATAACAAAACAGGCAGAAATGCAGCAAGTTAAGCCTTTTCTAGTATGGAAATAGAACAATCAGCTTCACCTGTTGACATTCTGTCTGTAAGACATCTTTTTAGCTGCAGGCAGCACCAGGGTTTTAATTTTCTCAGTCCTCCATCCCACAGATTTGCATATGCCACAAAGTGCATACAGATGTCATGCGAATTTGTGCTCTCTTTTTGTGAAGGGGTGTGTGTGAAGCGGGTCCTTCCATATACAGTGTCGTTGGCTCAGAAAATCCTGCTGGCACCCCTGCCCATTGCCTTCTCTCATGTTGCCTCCCAGCTGAGAGTGCAATTCCTTTGCCTTAGAAGTCTGCATCAAGCTTCCTACGTGTTATCTTATTTATTTCATTTAGGAATTGTTTCCCATAAATTGCCAAAAAGGAATTTATCAATAAAAACATTTCAGGGTCAAAACATTAATAAAAAACAATTTCAAGACCAATATATAATTGGGATAAAAATACCCAATTAAAAGGCTTGTTGAAAAAGAAAAGGTGTTGGGGTTTTCTTGGCAAACACTGAAAAAAGGCACTTGTTTGGTTTGTTAACAGGAGGGCGTTTCCAAAGGTGCCACCACACTAAAGGCATCGTATGGAATGGGCCTCCTGAGGGAATGGAATATGCCTTATCCTGTGAAGCACAGTGATTTGTTGGGCTTATAAAAAGTAAGATTGTATTTCTGGTATCCTGAAGACAAGGACTTTGTATACCAGTGCCAGCACCTGGAACTTAGCCTGGTAGCTGTTTGACAGCCGGTGCAATTCTTTCAACAGTGACATAAAATTACAGTGATACAGTGGTACGGCAGGTTAAGTACTTAATTCATTCTGGAGGTCCATTCTTAACCTGAAACTGTTCTTAACCTGAAGCACCATTTTAGCTAATGGGGCCTCCTGCTGCTGGCCACGATTTCTGTTCTCATCCTGAAGCAAAGTTCTTAACCCAAGGTACTATTTCTGGGTTAGTGGAGTCTGTAACCTGAAGCGTATGTAACCCGAGGTACCACTGTATTCTGCCCCAGTGACTCTTGAGCAGCTGCATTTGGTGCACACCTTATTATGTATATCACACACAGACATTTTGCACACAGTTTTGCTTAACACCTGCTTTTTGCAAGCAATTCCCCCTAATATATATATTGCATTTATAATGATATTTTCACTAATATACACATCTTTGTGCACACTTCTGCCTAACATATGCATCTCTGTATGCATTTCTTTTGGTTTGAGAACTGTGTTGCAAAAGTCAGAGAAGTGCAAATTTCAAAGGATTTGAATTTGCATTCTAGTTCGGGAAATGTGAATTAGGTAGGCTTGCATTGAGAACTGAACAGATATCTCCCCCATCCTTAGCTGGGGCAAATCCCAAAGTTTGCAGAAGTATAGGAAATGAGAAGGGGCGTAAACAGAAAAGGAGGACTGGGGAATGGAATGGAGTTTCCTAGGAAAGGGCGTGGCTGGCTGGTTCCACAATGCAGTGCTTTGCTCCTGGTCCCAGTTGTTTATTTTCTAACTTTCAGATTTCAGCTATCTCCTGTGATAGCACTTTTAGATACCCCCCCCATACGTTACTCATTTTGCAAACCGAAGAAAGCTCAGCAAATTGGCTCTTGTTGGGTTCTTCCTTAGTCGTCTCACCCCATTCTCTCTCTCTCTCTCTCTCTCTCTCTCTCTCTCTCTCTCTCTCTCTCTCTCTGCACCCAAATGCCTTGTAGGCTTTAGCTGTGAATCCCATGCTCTGATCTGCTCCTGCAACTTCACAATATTTGAACTTTCTGTTTCCCTGGGCACTGCACAGAACCTTTTGCTCCTTTTACTCTTGAAATAAAAAGCAGTGTTCTTTATGAATTTTTAACACGACACACTACTTTTCCCTCCCCCTCCTGCCAACGCTCTCAGGCAAGTCACGTCAGTGTCTGGACTCTTGCATGTGAATCTCTGAGCCCGACTGCCTCCATTTGTAAACAAGTGTGAACAACATGACCACATTAGTGTCACTTCCCCGCAAATTCAGTGTTAAGAAATTACAAATGTATGTACCATGGAACAGTTTGACAAAGCTGTATCATGATACATTATTCATAGTAATCTTTCTCAAAACTTGACATTTTGGAAAGTTTCTCCACTTTGTGCATCATAAAAGTGTAATGCGGGTTGTGAATGTGGCGTTTGGAGTGTGTGTGTGGAGGGGGAAGCAAAAAGGAAAGCACGAAAAGAAAAATCTCAATGCCATCAGTGTTTTCCTTTCTAGGAACCTTTGTTTTTTTTTGAAAGCTTCTTCTTTCAAACATCAAGAGATTTTATTTTGTGTCACTGGTGCAAAATATCGACTTTAAGGCAACCTATTTTCTTCTTTTATTATGAAGTTCCAAGTTTATATTAGTGTGTGTGGTCAGAGGCAATAATAAGTGTCAAGCTTGGCTTATAAAATCGTTCCTAGGCCTTTTAACCTTCAGCAGAGCCCTGAATAAGTGAGCGAGTCTATGGATGCTGACATTTATGGCAAAGCAGAAAATAGATGTCTATTGATGGGGCTGTATCTCTGATCATAGTTCATATCCCCTTTCAGCAATGGAGTTAACATTATCTGGCTGATGTCAGGCGCCATGATGATCACTGCCAAGAGAAGGGCAGATGGTCCCAGGCCTCCTTTGCCGGCGACGACTGTTTTGTGGATATGATCAGCATAACTCAATCACTATCAGCGCCGAGATCCCAACTACACATCAAGAGTCATCGTGTGGCACGGCCCTGCTGGGATTGTTAAGGGGGGCACTGACTGCTGTCCCTTTCAGAAGAACTTCCTGCATTTAGAAAACTTGTTGTTGTTGTTTAGTCGTTTAGTCGTGTCCGACTCTTCGTGACCCCCTGGACCAGAGCACGCCAGGCACTCCTGTCTTCCACTGCCTCCTGCAGTTTGGTCAAACTCATGTTAGTAGCTTCAAAAACACTGTCCAACCATCTCATCCTCTGTCTTCCCCTTCTCCTAATCTTTCCCAACATCAGGGTCTTTTCCAGGGAGTCTTCTCTTCTCATGAGGTGGCCAAAATATTGGAGTCTCAGCTTCATGATCTGTCCTTCCAGTGAGCACTCAGGGCTGATTTCCTTCAGAATGGAGAGGTTTGATCTTCTTGCAGTTCATGGGACTCTCAAGAGTCTCTTCCAGCACCATAATTCAAAAGCATCAGTTCTTCGGCGATCAGCCTTCTTTATGGTCCAGCTCTCACTTCCATACATCACTACTGGGAAAACTTGTTGGCAAGGTGATGTCTCTGCTTTTTAAGATGCTGTCTAGGTTTGTCATTGCTTTTCTCCCAAGAAGCAGGCGTCTTTTAATTTCGTGGCTGCTGTCACCATCTGCAGTGATCATGGAGCCCAAGAAAGTAACTAGGACCTGATAAATGGAAGCATGGTCTTTCCCCTCATGTGCTTGTTTTCTACATGCAAAAAGGCCCTCCAGAGAATGTTTCAGGTATGCAATTTCCCACATGTAATCCAGAGGTCACGACAACAAAGCCGTGTCATGTGGTTATTCTGCATGTGTAAGTGAGTTCTGCTTTTCTATGCTACTTAGCATCTGGCTGTCAAAGCTTGGGAACATGTCATCCCAGCAGGCAAGACCTGGTCACCTCTAGTGTTTCCTTGGAGATACCACTCCTTGGTTTGCTGTCTTTCCCTGTCTTACCTTCAGACCTCAGAAATGCCTTAACTCATTTTCCTCTGCATCTTTCAGTGTTCCACCAACTGGCAGCAGAGATCTGGGCCTAACCATTGGCCTCTTCCACTCTGATGTTGAAGCTCCCACAGCAAGCTGTGCATGTGTCTGTTAGAATTCCTGCTCCATGATTGCAGTCATGTGATTTTTGTCTATCACATGACAGTATATGTTTTGACTCCAAAGAGTGGGAAGTGACGAAGACAGGATGTTTGTGTTACTGTGTTCCGTGAGGTGGGACTATTGTCCTTTGTCCTTTTTCTCTTTGCTGTCTGATTCTAGAGAGAGAGGGAGCCATGTTGCTGTGCTCCGTGTGTGTTTATATGTAAATAAAGTAGATTAGCCAAAATGCTGAGTTGCTGAGGTCTGTTATGCAACTGCGAAGATTCTGTGGATCCCTAAGTGTGCCGATGTCTGCTGGCATCGGTCGCTGTGATGTTCGGGCAGAAGAAAGCTTTTGAAGCTCCCGAACGATCAACCAGGAGGGAGGGAACATGCCAGTCGGGCATGTGTCTCTGCCAGGGTCCTACTCGAGTGTAGGCCGAGCTCTTGACAGTACCATGGGGTGTCACATCTTCCTGTGAGACACCCTGATCCACCCAGGAGAAGCAGTAGCCCATTTGTTTATCTTTTTAATCAATACAGACCCCCCCACCCTTCCATGTAAAAAATAATAATCGAGATAGCTTGCAAAATAAAGTCAAAGACTAACACCATCCCCACTGCGTTACAGCTGGCATTTCAGTAATCCTAGCAGTAGCTCTGGGACCAACTCTGTGTTACAAAGGTGTCTGCAAACATGACACGAAGGCTGGCAACACCAACTCTGCCATGTGGGAAACCCTTGCAAATGACCACAGTGCCTGGAAACAGACTGCGACCAGAGGAGAAGTGACCACTTGGAGGAGCGCAGAGGGAAGAAATGCCATGGTACATCTGCAGCACAACTGGATGCCTTCATCTGCCCCAGCTGCAACAAAACATGTCTATCCCATATCAGTTTCTACAGCCACAGTAGGTGCTGCAACCTTCCAACAGTTTGACTTCACCCCCAAAGTCACACTCCTCCATTGTCTTCCGAGACAGATGGATGCCAACCAAGCATGCCCCAGGGTTTTCCCTCTCTGTCCCGGAGGAAGTCAGGCAAAGTTTCAACATGTGTATGGAGGCTTGCCAGCCACTGGGATAAGTTTGTGACATGTTTTCAGAAGGAAAATGTCTCCTAAGCCTTGACATCACTTTCTCCTTTTAGTTGTGCCTGAAAAAAACAGAATTTTGACAAATAACTGCCATAGTTGCAAATGGAGTACTGGGATAAAGATATCAGTGAGTGCAGGAATGAAACAATGTTTGCAGAATGTGGCAGTATTAGCCAGATAAAGCAAGGTGCCACCTGAAAATTTGTATCTAATCGAAAACAGAAACCAGGCTGCCTGTGTTGTGTAGACTGTGACATAGATATACCAAATGACATGTTTGCCCTTAAGCCCTGCCTTTCACACCTGCCCTTTGGCTTACCCCCTTGATCTTTCAGGGTACGAGTTTGCACAGAAGTAAGATCCATTGGGGACGCGGGTGGCGCTGTGGGATAAACCACAGAGCCTAGGACTTGCCGATCAGAAGGTTGGCGGTTCGAATCCCCAGGGACCCGTTGCGCGGTCCCTGCTCCTGCCAACCTAGCAGTTCGAAAGCACATCAAAGTGCAAGTAGATAAATAGGTACCGCTCCAGCGGGAAGGTAAATGGCGTTTCTGTGTGCTGCTCTGGTTCGCCAGAAGCGGCTTAGTCATGCTGGTCACATGACCCGGAAGCTGTGCGCCGGCTCCCTCGGCCAATAAAGCAAGATGAGCGCCGCAACCCTAGAGTCAGTCATGACTGGACCTAATGGTCAGGGGTCCCTTTACCTTTACCTTTAAGATCCATTGAGTCCAATGGGGCTTTCTCCAGGGCAAGTGTGCATAGAATTGCAGCCTTAGTTACATGCAATTGTATTTGCTCACATTCTTTCCTTCCTTCTCCCTCTCTCTGTGGACTTCCTCCTTTTTCCATTTTAGATGTAGGTTCCTTGCAGGCAAGGACCTGTCTATTGTTTGCTTATGGAACTCTGTGAAGCGCCATGTAGAATTCATAGTCTAGTCTGCTGTGTCTAGCAGTGACCAACCAGATGCCCCAGAGACATTCACAAAGAGAGCAGAGTGGGGATAACAATCCATTGCTTGCCCTTGGCATCTGTGCTAATCAAAGATACGCTGCGTTGCATATCGGAGCTGATATGCTTTTTAGCTTTCAACATTTTGAAACGTGGTTAATGAGTGACATTGTTCCTTATATTCTGATTGCTTCCCCAGATATGATTCTTCCACCCCCCATTATAAATAGTTATTTGCCGTGGGTTTCTGTGTGATGCAGGATCAGGCAAGAAGGCTCTGGGCTGTGTTGCAAAAGCCAGCCCCCCTTCCTTTTCCCAAATGGCCGACAATAATGGGGTCAGGTCTCTGCCCTTTGACCCCCTTGCCCCTCACATTCAGACCCCCCCGGGGAATTTTAAACACATCCACAGAGGCTCTGCCCATGCTCACTTCTGCAAACATCAAATTTTTTGCTTACCAGTTGAGAAGAACGCCTCCCTTTGATTTTTAATGCCTGCATGGCTTGGGAGCAGGAGGGATGGGACCAAGACTGGAGAGATGGGGAGAGTCAAGAACCATGCCTTGAAAGCTAAAAACATGGAAGTGAGGAAATTCCAACTTTGTTTGGTTTGAGGCTTAGCCAGCTTGTCCACAAACAGCGTTCCCTTTTTAACACGCATGGGCTCATTGACTCTGTCTGTTACATCTCCAACTCTTGAGATGGCTACTTTATCTTCGGATATGACCTCAAACAGAGCTATTAATAGCACATTCCTGGAAGTATGTCCAAATGCCAAGCAATACTTTGCTGCACTGGTAATTGCTTTGAAAGCTTCTTCAGGTTTCAGAATTAGCTGGCTAGAGTGGGAGCTGCTGTTCAGAAACATGTCAGGGGTACTGAGTTCTCTGCATCACTGAGGAAAAGGCTCAGACTTATCACGGCCAAGCCACCCTAGAAAAACAGGTGTGTGGCATGTTGAGGGTGTGGAATTTGCTTCTTCCTGGTGGCATCCAAAATGGCCTCTCTGTAAGACAGCTGTGCCTAGAGTCTAGCCTTCAGTTCAGTGGGGACTGACCTCTTCAGAAATGAGTCTCTGTTCCTTCGAAAGCAGGTGAGTCAGTGAGCCCACCTAGGGCCAGAAGCTCTGAGGTATCAGCAGGCTCCCACAACTCATGGATCATCCATGGGGGAATACGGAGCAATATCTCAACAGCTGGTAGAGGTCAAGGCTTTGGCACTATGCATGAAAGGTAGTGAACACTCCCTTTAGGGCCAAGGAGAAATGTGTCCTAGGGATCTGAAGTTTCTGACAATTCCAGGGACACTGGGAAAGGGAGTAGAGTGGCCGCTACTGACCACTGAGAGCCTTTGCTCTCTTACTTTTCTTGCTCTTTCTCTGCTTCCCCATCCTACCTCTCAGGTCGTTCTTCAGGGACCACATCCTTGGGATATGAGTGGGTGATTCCTGTATCTGGGACTTAGGTCCATTGCCAATTCTAGATGGGGTGGTGCCCCTCTGAAGAAGCAGGTACTCAGTCTCCGGGTACTCCTTGTCCCATCTCTGTCCCTAGAGGCCCAAGTGACCTCTTTATCTAGGACAACTTTTTGCCACCTCTGGCTGGTGCACCAGCTGTGACCATCCCTGGAGTCCAATAGCTTGCCCACCGTGGTACATGCACTGGTAACTTCAAGGCTTGATTACTGTAATGCGATTTGTGTGGGGCTACCCTTGTAACTGGTCTGGAAACTTCAGCTAGTGAAGAATGCAGTGCCCAGGCTGCTCACAGCAGCAGATTACTGCAACATGTTATCCTGCTGCTGAGGGAGCGGCACTGGTTGCTGATTTGCTACTGGGCCAGGTTCAGAGTATCCGAATTAATTTACAAAGCCCTAAACAACTTGGGCATATAGTACTTTAGGGACCGTCTGATCTTTCAGGCACTGAAGAAGAAGAAGAAGAGTTTGGATTTGATATCCCGCCTTTCACTCCCCTTAAGGAGTCTCAAAGCGGATAACATTCTCCTTTCCCTTCCTCCCCCACAACAAACACTCTGTGAGGTGAGTGGGGCTGAGAGACTTCAAAGAAGTATGACTAGCCCAAGGTCACCCAGCAGCTGCATGTGGAGGAGCGGAGACACGAACCCGGTTCACCAGATTACGAGACTACCGCTCTTAACCACTACACCACACTGAAATCTTCTGATGGGGCAATTCAGGTGGTTCCCCATGTCCCTGAAGTTCAGCTGCCCTTCACAAGCAAGTGAGCCTTTAGTGCAACAGGCCCTGCTTTGTGCAGTTCCCTGCCGGCAAGAGTTTGGCGGGGAATCACCTTTCCCTCCATTTGAACGTCTTTTGAAGACTTTCCTTTTTGGACAAGCCTTTTCAGGGAAGCCTGTTTAGCGAAGCTTTTAATGTTTAATAGACTATTGTGTTTTAATATTCTGTTGAAAGCCGCCCAGAGTGGCTGGGGAAACCCAGCCAGATGGGCGGGGTATAAATAATATATTATTATTATTATTATTATTATTATTATTATTATTAATTTGCAACGTGAATTTTCATTTCAATCCAGTCAGTACTTAATGATGCTCTTATGTTCATTGATTTTGTTTTTAAATGCCGTACTCCACCTTGTTATATCTGCATATATATAACATATATATATGTGAAAGGAAATGCGCAAGTAAATAAAATACAACTTTCAACGCTCCAAGAGGGCAGTTACCAGCCCAGAACTTTATAACCAGTGTCTATTGAAATTGGAACCTGAATTAACTGTGGCCCACCTATAGAAAACATTCTTTAAAAAAAGCAAGATTTGGCTTCACATCAGAGACTACACAAATAGTTTTTACACACGCACACATTCAGAAACATCTATCTTCCATTCACCGGCAATGCAAATGCCACTAATAGAATGTAAATAAAGACAAGAAAGCTAGCTGTGGCCCAGTGACTCATTATGCATTTCCGATGTGACCATTGGGGCTGAACGTATTGCTCACGTATTGCTCACTAGATTAGTGAGAACTCTACATTCTCCCACTGAATGTGTTTCTTCAAAGGTCAAAGAGAGGAAAGCTAGAGAGACTAGGTTGAAACTACAAATGGTGTTCTGTTTGGTCGAAGGCCAAGTGGTTTGAATGAAGAAAGTGAGACAATAAATATGAAGAATTAAATGTCCAATCTGGAAGAGTAGTCTTGGTTCTGGAGAAGTCATGTCCATAAATTAAGTTATGGCAACTGCAAGTGGTGGTTTTACTTTCAGTGATTGATTTTGCCCTTTGTGAATAATCATAACTTCTCACAGGAGGAAGAAATGGCACGAGAACCATGCCTATACTTACAAAACCCTTTGTATTTGTCTACATCTATAAAATCAAGTTCTTGATCCCAACGTGACCAAGAAATTGAACTTGTAGCTATGAGCAGAGAAGGTGACTCAATTTTCAGTGAATTTAGTGGGACAAAGTAAATGGGCTATAATCTGGGATGTGGTTGAGAAAGCCCCAAATAACATATAGACCTAAACATAAGAACTGTTGATTTGACCATGCGCTTCTCCAGCTCACCATTCTTTTCTCACGAAGGCCAACCAGATGTCTGTAGGAACCCAACAAGCAGGATGTAAGTGCAGCAGCACTCTCCTGGACATGAAAACAGTACCACCACACCCCAGAGGGTACATTATGACTGACTGTGGTTCCCATTAATGGTAACCATTAATGCCAGATAGGCAGCGTATGTCAGAAACCTCACACCTGCATTCTGCATCTATTGAAACTTCTGATCCTGCCTGCCTGCGTGTGGCACGTGGATGCCACCTCTACCTCTCTTTCCCATGTAGTCATCCAAGGGAGGTTGTCAGAGTTCTGAACCAGCATGTGAAGGTGGCATTCTGGGATGGATGAGGATGAATGCAATTAGACACAGGCCTAACAGGGGAGACTCAGATAGTGGTGGTAGCCAGAACCTCTTTCTGCCAGCTTCTGCTGGTATGTCAGCTGTGGTCTTATCTGGAGAGAATGGACTTCACCTCACCTTTGCATGCACTAGTGATATCCAGACTATATTACTATTCAGAACCCATGACTTTGGTCTGCTTTTCTTGTGTCTTTCCTATTATGTGTGTGTGAATATGCTCTGCAGTGTAGATTACCGTAATGGCATCTATATGGGATTCCTTTAAAAAATGGTCCAGAAACTTCAGACAGCACAAAAAGTAGCCAACCAGCTACTGGCTTGAGACAGGTGCTAATAATTCACTACACACATATATATTGTACCGACTGCACTGAATGCTATTGTGTTTCAAGGCCCATTGTTAAGTTGTAGGATAATTAAAATGAAGTCAAGCCAGCAATTCATGTTTTGCTAGATAGGCACATGATAGGAGCTGAAGCTCAGAGAGTTTTCCTTTAAGTTTGCTAGAGAGGACTCTTGTGAGAGGCACTCCCACTGTGCCCTGACCATAGCTGTCAACTTACAGATTTGAAAATAAGGGATCAGCAGCCAAAATAAGGGATTTTAGTCAACCAGTAGCCAAACGAAGCCTCAAGCGGTGGTTCCCACAGTGCAACAACCCGGCAAAGGGGATGCAGCAAGGAAAACCACCGTCACCTCTCCGCTGGGAAGCGCAACGCGGCCGGTTTGATCAGCACAAGGCATGCAAGCTCCACCCCCCAGTCATTCTTCGACTCCTTATTGGGTGAGCAACGCAGCCAAACAACACAGTTGGAGCCTCCCTCCTCCCTGGCTGGCAGGGAGGGAGGGAGGGAGAGGAGCTGCTTCCTTTGAAACCTGGGAAATTTAAGGGACATCATCAATAAGGGACAGCAGTGGGACACGGCGCTGGGATAAGGGACTTTCCTGCCAAATAAGGGACAGTTGACAGCTATGGCCCTGACAGGGGGAGGGCCTAGGTATATAAAGTATATTCTCCTACCTGCCTAGGCACATTCACCTTCTGTCACCTTCATCATCAAGCCAGAAATGTGAAGAACATCTTAAATTAAACTAAAGCACGTCTTTGTAACTGAATTACCATTTTAAGCCTGCCTGAACAATGCTGCTGTAACTGTTAGGTAAAGGTAAAGGTACCCCTGCCCGTACGGGCCAGTCTCGACAGACTCTAGGGTTGTGCGCCCATCTCACTCAAGAGGCCGGGGGCCAGCGCTGTCCGGAGACACTTCCGGGTCATGTGGCCAGCGTGACATCGCTGCTCTGGTGAGCCAGCGCAGCACACGGAATGCCGTTTACCTTCCCGCTGGTAAGCGGTCCCTATTTATCTACTTGCACCCGGGGGTGCTTTCGAATTGCTAGGTTGGCAGGCGTGGGACCGAACGACGGGAGCGCACCCCGCCGCGGGGATTCGAACCGCCAACCATGCGATCGGCAAGTCCTAGGCGCTGAGGTTTTACCCACAGCGCCACCCGCGTCCCTGCAGCTGTAACTGTTACTCTTCAACAAGTATTCTGAGTGAGCAAATGTTATTATTTTCCACTTACAAGACTGTTTGTGTGATTATTGTTTTGAGGGGGAGAGAAGGGCCCCCCACAATTGTGAAATGTGGTGTTATGGGATAATAGACATCTCTTGAGGTGTTTAAATGGGCCTTGAAGCGCTACCTCTTTGCCACTGCCTTTAGCAACTAGGTAATTTGATATGAGTTCTAGAAACTCCCCAATTTTCATTGCATCTTTATAGTTTTATATTATGATGTTTGGGTGTTGGTCCTCTTGTTTTTAAGCTATGCTTTGAATTTTTCTTTTGGATATTTTTGTGGTGTTTTATGGATTTAAATGATATCTTAGTGTATGTTTGATATGGGGCTTATTAATTGCCTTGGCAAGGTTTTTTCTTGAAAAGCAGTATACAGATTTATCAAATAAATAAATAAAAACTATGAACAGGTCCAGGAAAATCAACTAGATTACACTTCCCACCTGTCCCACACTGGGAATCATCATCTACCAGGTTGACCAAGGCAGTTTCAGATCTATAAAACCACTGAAAATAAACTCTTTGTGTTACCAATTCCTGTTTCTGTATTTTCTGAGACTGTGTTCCAAATTCAGAGGGTGATGCATATGTAAGTACTTCTTAACATGAAGCCGAGCCTCTTCTCAGCTTGTTAGGATGCTGTATTGGCCTATTCTGTTGGTCCTTTCCATCTGAATTTGATTGCTGTCATCAACAAAGTGTTTCCTTGTTTTTAGGTGTTCCAAGAAAATAGTATAGTTAAAAATTGTATGAGGATTTGGAAGTTTTCAGTGTAATGCAGAATTAGCTGACGCGATCTCAGTCTCCTCCATTTGCAGCAGGAAAAATGTAAAAGGTCACTAAATCTGTGACATGGAAAAGATGTTGATAATTATTGCAACTCACTCTAAAGCAGTGAAGATGTATTATTACATGCAAATTCTTTGGTCTCGTGGAATTTTAACTTTTGAGTGTCATGCCTTTGCCAGACTTAATATAACAACCAGATTGTTGGCTAAATAATGATCAAGAGCAACCAAAAAGCACCCGCTATTTACCAAAGATAAGGGCCCTGGGTGATTGGTTTGTAGGCATTTGATCATGTGGGGCATTTCACCACCTGCTTGGTTAAGTAAATATTCGCCTGTATTTTTTAATCAAACTAGGTTATCCTATGAGGGCTTAGCAAACAGATTTCCTCCCCCCCTCCTTATGCTAACTTGGCCCAATAGTTCTTCTGCTTAGTTTTGAATGTGGTGGTACTAACTCATAAAATTAATTCCCATTTTGTGGAATTGTCAGAAATGAGGATTGTTCTGACCCCTGTTTGAACTCATCAGCCGAAATGAAGTTGTTCAGTGAGCTGGAGAAGACAAAGCGGAGTCCTTAGAAATTAATCAACACCATCAGCCTTTGCAATAGGCCTGAAAATGGCACACACACACCAGGCTGACCCTGAGCAGCTCTGGATTCCCTTCGTAAATGAAAGTCATCATTCTTGGCAAGGAAGATACTAAATTATAGGCTTTTAAATTTAATTTTCAGTTTACTTGTGTTTTCGATTAGGGTGCCATGTTTCATAAAGACAGTAGTACCTTTAAGTAGTAAAAGCCTTCATTTACCATCCCAGGACCGGTTGTAATAAAATGTAAATATGGACAAAAAACAGTTCGCAAATGAAAGCAGGCTGCTGTTTTCCACCCCCCCACCCCTTTCCTCAGTGACACCTTAAGCAACAATACCAAATTATTTTTCTTCATACCAAAATCAATAACAGGCTTGGAAATAAAAAGTAGCCCTGGAGCCTCAGGCCACAGATTTTCATGACAGGCTACTAAAACTATCTTTCAGTAGCCCGAAGGCCTGCCAGCTAATCATTCACTTTCCTTTCGCTATTTAGTTGTTGGATACCTCTCCGGGCTAGTAAAGCTTAAAAGCTATGTGACAAATTGTCTGCTAAAGCAACATTGTCCTTTTCTTTTTCTTTTCTTTTTATATCTTCGTGGAACCTTAATCTTTTGCTTGTATACAAAGTTCATGTTGCTTCTGCGAGCAACAAAAAATGATGATAATATGAATTGCTTGGAAACTTCCAGAAGAAATATAGGAGACATTATTGGTCTCCCTCTAAACTCATTAAAGTCAACACTGAAGCTTTCATGGATGTTCATGAACTTAGGACGGAGGCCTTAATAAACAGAAACCAACTTAAAGTGCTCTCTTCTCTCTCTCTCTCTCTCTCTCTCTCTCTCTCTCTCTCTCTCACACACACACACACACACACACACACACACACAGAGCTTTTAATAGCAAAATCTTACTTTCTTTTTTAAAGTTTAAGCAATTGGTGAAAAGTTATCCTGTTTGCTTGCCTGTCTATCTAGCCGGCTCTACCATTGGGCAGAGTGAGATGGTTGCTTCATGCAACAAATGCAGAGGCAGATGGTTATGGAGTGGTGCTGAGGTATTGGAGGACAGAGCTGCATGTAGCACACATACTGTCCTTGCCCCTATGCTAGCCTGCTGTCCAGCTGAAATAAGATTCAACTTCCAGTCCATTTGATTTTTGTTGTTGCTGTTCTTTAGTCGTTTAGTCGTGTCCGACTCTTCGTGACCACATGGACCAGAGCACGCCAGGCACTCCTGTCTTCCACCGCCTCCCACAGTTTGGTCAAACTCATGCTGGTAGCTTTGAGAACACTATCCAACCATCTCGTCCTCTGTTGTCCCCTTCTCCTTGTGCCCTCCATCTTTTCCAACATCAGGGTCTTTTCCAGGGAGTCTTCTCTTCTCGTGAGGTGGCCAAAGTATTGGAGCCTCAGCTTCAGGATCTGTCCTTCCAGTGAGCACTCAGGGCTGATTTCCTTCAGAATGGATAGGTTGGATCTTCTTGCAGTCCACGGGACTCTCAAGAGTCTCCTCCAGCATCATAATTCAAAAGCATCAATTCTTCGGTGATCAGTCCTTGCCCCTAAGCTAGCCTGCTGTCCAGTCTTCACAGCTGAAATAAGATTCAACTTCCAGTCCATTTGATTACCATATGTGAAATGGAAACCTTCTTGCCCTTTGCCCCGGCAGCAAAATGTCTTTGGGTGGCCCTGTTTATCATGTCTAGGTACCTAAAACAAGAATGGAGATGTTTAGCTTTTTAAAGATACCTCTTCCCTTTCCCCTACAATCAAAGCTACCTGAAGTAGTAATTCTCCTACTGCAGTTATGACCTAGCTTTGTGAATGTGAACAATTGAACTATGTTGTCAGGTAGTCAATACTGAGGTCTGGTAAGACAGTAAATGCCAGGTTCGGCCCATATTTGCACTGACCTGCTACCTTAAGCCTATTGGATTCTTCTCTGGCTCTGGATGAGGTGGTAGAATAGACCAAACCACTTCAAACTAAAGGTGGAAGATACCATTTCTGAATATTTTCCCTTTTCCCACATTAAAAATGTATTTACAAGTAGAATAGCATCTGTGTGCTGGTGTTCTAATTCCAGATATTTTACATTGGGAAACTGCAATCTGAACTGGTAAGAACATATGAAAATAGGAAGAGCTTGCTGGATCAAGCCAATGGTTTATCAAGTCCCAATATTGCTCCTTGGTGACTACTTTTTACATCAACTGTCCATTTATTATCAGTCTCTGTTTCCTGTTACACGACCAATCCCTTATCCACAAGACAACCTCTCTTCTTATTCCATGATTGCTAAGCTTACTTGGGAGTCTTTAGTGGGATACACTATGGGCAGCTTTTGGAAATCCCAAATACACTATGTCAACTGAAATACTATATGCTTGTTGACATTCTCAAAAACCTTTAATTGGTGAGTGAAACAGGACTCATCCTTACAGAAGCCATACTTGTTCTTCTTCAGCAAGGCTTGTTCCTCTGTATGCTTGCTTATTTTATCTTTAACAATACTTTTCATGAGTTTCCTCCGGACGTATGTTAAGCTAACCAGCCTGTGATTTCCAGGATCTGCCCCTCCCTCTGGAATTACATTGTCCACTTTTCAGTCCTCAGGGGGACAAGTTAGGCACAGTCCTTAGGGACAAGTTATATATTTCTATTTGAAGATCAGCAATTTCACATTTGATTTGTTTGAGAACTCCCAAGTGGAAGTCTTCTGGACCTGGTGATTTTGTAAGCTTCTGTTTTGATTATTAGGTTGTCTCTTGTCACTACTATTTGCCTCAGTTCCCTCAGACTATATATTCCTGTAAAAGTCCTCCACCTCCCTGCAAATTAATAGCTGAAGGGGTTTTTTAAAAAAAATCACAGGTCTCACCCATGTCTACATCCAACACCTTCTCCACTGGGCCACCTATTTTACTGGTTTTATTTTCACTTACACAGAACCTCCCTATCCACAATTCAGAAAGTCTGCATTCTACTAGTCCTCTTTCTTTGAATAATTATATCAGTATCTTTCCCTTCTATCTCCATGTACCCCTTCCTTCCTTCCTTCCTTCCTTCCTTCCTTCCTTCCCTGGTCCCACACAAAGCTATATAGAAGAAAAGCGGGGGTGGGGAGAAGGGAAAGAAACATCTTAGCTTAGACCTGTCTCTGGCTGTACATCAGTTGTATCATTATTGGCAGTTGATCGAGTGCCTTGCATTTGTTTAATGACGCATGGTTGACTTAACCTTCTAGACTGTACTTCCCTGAGGAGAATCTGCTTTCTCCTAGAAATTGAGTCATGTCAGAGCAACATGTTAATTATTATTGTAGTCATAATTCTCCACTCCATCGTAGGCACAGTTTGATACTTCTCACTTGCTGTAAATAAGGTACCTACATTACAAAGCCTCGTCTTGCTGCTGCTACTGCTGAACAAAATCACAAAGCCTCAGTCATCTGTGTAATTACAATACTAAAGTTCCAGAAATGAAACCACGCTCTCTTAAATGTAGCAGCGTTTATAGCTGCTGGTTTAATATGTATCCCTGTGATACTGGGTTGAATTCTCAATAGTTCAGGTGAAGGAACGAACCAGATGAGTACTCTCTCTCTCTCTCTCTCTCTCTCTCTCTCTCTCTCTCTCTCGTCAGAGCTTCTTTCAACTGTAACCTCTGTGACCTTGAACTAGGATGGCTCTATGAGAGGACACTTGCAGAATGTCCCAGGCTAATCTCCACCAAAAAGGTTCTAGGGTAAAGACCTGTGCCCGAGACATTGGGGAAATGACTCCTGTAAAATAGGCAGTACTTGGATTGATGGTCCAATTTGGTAAAAGTCACCTTCATATTATCTGCCCAAGGAGTCATGCAGACCTTGACATGGGGTCGGATCCAAAGCAAATTGCACTTAGATCTCATTGAAATCGATGCAAAGATTAGTCTTGACTTTTCTGAAGTCCCATTGATTTCACCAGGAACTAAGCACAACCAGCGCAGGGTTGTATCTGACTGAGTCAAGTGGGTGTACAGTGGTATCTCGGGTTACAGACGCTTCAGGTTACAGACACTTCAGGTTACAGACTCTGCTAACCCAGAAATAGTACCTCAGGTTAAGAACTTTGCTTCAGGATGAGAACAGAAATTATGCTCCAGTGGCACGGTGGCAGCAGGAGGCCCCATTAGCTAAGGTGGTGCTTCAGGTTAAGAACAGTTTCAGGTTAAGAACGGACCTCCAGAACGAATTAAGTTCTTAACCCGAGGTACCACTGTACTCTGAGTAAGATGTAGGAACAATTCTTAGTTTGTTTGGATCCAACTCTATAGTCTAACAGGGAACCCTAAACAGATATCTCTGAGGAGGTCAACATACCAGACTGTCCTCATGATTACCAGCATAGACTTTGGTGGTAAGGAACCTGAATTAACCCACCAAGAGTCACTACCCAGGATGTTTTTCCCCTATAAGGCCTGCACTGGAGAAGGCAAGGAGTTCAGCCTGAGGCCATTAAGATACACAGTTCTAAGCTAAAGCACCACACTTTTAAATCCATAGCTTCCTTGGCAATCACGGGTGTCTGCCAAAGTGAGCAGGCTAGAAGGAAGACTGGGGGAATCACATAATGTGTATGCTTGTGGTGAGCTTCAGCTGCTTTGCAACGAGTTCTAGACATATCTGCCCTCTTTATCAGGTACAGGGGGAGAGAGTCTGTGCTATAGCAGTTAAAGTGCATCTGTAGTACTGGGCTGCCAAATGGCAACCTTGAAACATTGTATTTGGAAATAGGTATGGCATGATCTCTTCATGTTGTGAGTTCCCTCAGTTTCTTATTTTTCCAGTCTTAAATTTAGTCCTCTGCACTTCTGCAGCAATTAGTAAATCCTTTTTTTTAAAGATCCTCAAAATAGCATTTTAGTGTTATTTTCTCCTATTAAACACATTTTTGTATGCCGTTTTGACCGGTATTGTACACATTTTTGCAAATATTTTCTCCCAATATAATGCATTTTGATATGTTAGCTCACTAGTTTACTCGGTTTCATGCACACATTACTCTAAAGTATATGTTTTTGTTGGTTGGTTGGAAAAATGCATTGCAAAGTTCGGTTGTGCAAATTTCGAAGGATGGCTATTGTTTCAGTTCTCATATTGCTTTGGAAAGCGTGGATGTGATAGATTTGGCTACAAATGCAAGCAGAGTCGGATTTTCACCTCATCCTTCCTCGGAAACGAAGGCAAACAAATAACCCAACACTGAATCATTGCATGGGTCTAGCATCCTAGTTAATTTGCATTCTTGTTCCTTTGAGCATTATAAAGGAAACTGACTTATACTAAGTCAGACCGTTGGTCTGTCTAACTCAGTTTTATCTACACCAGGGTTAGCGAATGTGGTGCTCACCATACGTTGTTGTACTCCAGTTAGTTCCTACCATGGTTAGTGGCAAGGGAAAACGGGATTTGCAGTAGAGCAACAACTGGAGATTCTGCATCCATTGAGCTATGTCCCTGTTAGAGCCAGGTTAGGGATGCTCAACCTGAGTGAACACTTTGTTCAGGGGTCAGCAAACTTTTTAATAATAATAATAATAATAATAATAATAATAATAATGATAATGATAATAAAAATTATTTTATTCATACCCCGCCCTCCCCGGCCAAAGCTGGGCTCAGGGCGGCTAACACCAATAAAATCACAGTAAAAACATAATAGGAGAAAAAGAGAATGGGGAAAAAAACACCTCAATTTAAAATACAGGTTAAAATGCAGTTTAAAATGCAGCCTCATTTTAAAAGTAGCCCATAGATCAAGACCATAAGGGGAGGGAAACATAAGGGTCAGACCGAGTCCAAACCAAAGGCCAGGCGGAACAGCTCTGTCTTGCAGGCCCTGCAGAAAGATGTCAAGTCCCGCAGGGCCCTAGTCTCTTATGACTGAGCGTTCTACCATGTCGGGGCCAGTGCTGAAAAGGCCCTGGCCTTAGTTGAAACCAATCATCAGGGGGCCGGTCCACTGTCCCTCAGACCTTGTGGGGGGTCGGACTATATTTTGAAAAACATAAATGCCCTGCAAGCTGGTCCCGCAGCTGCCTCCAGACCTGGAGGAGGAACCACTCTGCATGCGCTCAGGAGCACGTCTCGGCGCCACCTGCTCACCAGCTTTCTGCAGCCAATCCGAAGCTGTGCCAGTGTTGAGGAAGTCAGTCCCCGCGCGGCAAGGCATCCGCGGCTTCTATTCAATGAATCAGCACGCCACGCAGGTTTAGCTCAGTGTGGGGACTTACCAAGTGGGCAGCAGGTTCTGCAGGATGGATTTACGAGCCTGATGGGCCACATCTGGCCCCTGGGACATAGTCTGCCAGCTCCTGACGTAGTTGATGTACCAGCATTGTTCTTGTAGAGCCTGAGATTCTGGGTGCACGCAACACTACGCAACCCAGTATCACACTGAAATTGGGCCCAGTTCCTTCAAAATCAATAGGGCTTGCTTTTGAGTAAATAGGTTTAGCACGGGGGGAGCCAGCCCCCTGCCTGAAACCGTTTTCTTATTTAAAACAGAAAAATCTTTGGCACTGACCTTCCACAGACTTGTTTGTAGTTGGCTATTCCAGCATACCATACCTGCGAGTGTATTGACTGGAGTATTTTGCCTGTCAGGATTAACTTAATGTTGTTATCTTTGGCTGTAATGGGTTTTGAGCCTGCTGTTGCCTGCCTGCGAACGCAGCCGTAAATTACTTTACAGTAAGACATGATGATTTGCTAAGTCTCTTGATAGGTTCTTTAGTCAGATTTAGAGTAAAATGTGAGGTAGAAAAAAGTTTTAAGGCACTAGATTTATATTTGGAAGGTAACGTTTCTGGAGCCTTCTCGGGCTAATCTCTCCTGACAAAATTTGGTTTATACAGCTGAAAATACAGCAGCATTCCAAGCATCTGAAAATACTTCTCTCTGAATGAAGTAGTAAATATTATTTCCTACCCCCCTTTCTCTATAGGCATTCATGGCTTCGCAAATACTACACCTCCCATTTCCAGTGTATTCCACAGTTGCAGGAAACATGGCTTTTACCCGATTAAAGATATCTTAAGCTGCAATCCTATACCTGCTTATCTGCTAGTAAACCTCACTGAGCTCAGTGAGACTTACTTCTGAGTAGAAACATAATGGATTTCGCTGTTAATTGATTAATCATAGAAGTTTTTATTAGATTAAATTAATTCAGTAAATCTGCATATGTTTGCACAAGAGTAAAAACCAAACTTATATGAAAGACTCCCCCCCCCCCCCGGAATTTCCTTCTTATAAAGGACATTCAGCACACATGCTCCCCACTCAAAGAATTCTGGGCACTGTAGTTTCTTGAGGCTTACTGAAAATTAAAACTCTTGTGAGGGGTTAACTCCAGTGCCCAGAATTTACTGAGGGAAAGAATGTGTTTTAAAGGTATAGTGCGTATATAGCTATAGGAGATGCTGTTACAAGAAAGCATTATGACTTGTATGATAAGGGCAGAATGACTCTTCTAAGACTGTGCTTGCTATCTTCAGCTTTTGTGTTGTCATAATCGTCACTTCTAACATTCTGCTGCCTGATTAACTCAGGCCACTTTTTTTTTACTCAAATATATATATTTTTAAAAGTAATTAACTGATTTTAGGTATTTTTCCAAAGCATTCCAAGAGTCACTTACCATAATATAAAAATACAACAACACAGGGAAAATAAAAAGAAAGAAAGAAAGAAGCTTATTTGAATGCAATAAAACAACACCAATAACATCTTAAACAGATAAAAGAGAAACATAAAATCCAAACGTTCATAGCTAAAAATGCCTGGCCAAATAAGGCCTTTTTTTTGCAGTCTAAATAACATCAAAGAAAGAACCAGGTGGGTATTTCTTGGGAGAATATTCCATAATCAGGGTACCACCACTGATAAAGCCATCTCCCCAGTTGCAGAATTCACTGAATCAGTAATACTGGGGGAACCTGAACATGACTATGGTGCTGGAGGAGACTCTTGAGAGTCCCATGGACTGCAAGAAGATCAAACACATCCATTCTGAAGGAAATCAGCCCTGAGTGCTCACTGGAAGGACAGATCGTGAAGCTGAGACTCCAGTACTTTGGCCACCTCATGAGAAGAGAAGACTCCCTGGAAAAGACCCTGATGTTGGGAAAGATGGAGGGCACAAGGAGAAGGGGACGACAGAGGACGAGATGGTTGGATAGTGTTTTTGAGGTTACCAGCATGAGTTTGACCAAACTGCGGGAAGTAGTGGAGGACAGAGGTGCCTGGCGTGCTCTGGTCCATGGGGTCATGAAGAGTTGGACACGACTAAACGACTAAACGACAACAACAAGCTTCCTTATGGAGATAGGTGGTCCATCAGGCACCCTAGGCTGAAGTTCTAAAGGTATGCATCAGCACTTCGAATTGAGGCTTGAAACAATCTGAGAGCCAGTGTACAAATTGCAGCATTGGTAAGATGTCTTCCCAACATATAGTCCCAGGTAGCGGTTTCACAGCTGTATTTTGTACTAACTGAAGTTTCTGAGCTGTCTTCAAAGTCAGGCAGGGCCAGTCCACTTAGGTGGCAGGATCCACCAGGGCAGCAGATCTAGATGTAGATGTTTATTCAAGGCTGGTCCACCCATGAGGCAAGGTGAGGTAATCACTACAGGCAACAGAGTCTACCTGAGCAGCAGTACCTGCTGTCAATCTTTCCTTCTTCCTCTTTCCTGATGCAGATATTCCCTGACCCCTTCTTCCCTGGCATGGAAGCAGGACCTATTTGGAGATCTGCCTCGGGTGCCCAAATGTCTTGGGTTGGCCCTGACAGCTGCCCAAGCTGCAAATTACCAGGGCATGGATAACTGAGGTCTAGGAAGGCACAAAAACTGGAGCTGGTGAATCGTACCCTTTGCCATGAAGATCATCTGCCTTTCCAGTGACAGAGTTAGATTTAGGACTACAGCCCAAACCTATTCCTTTGGGAGGGTGCCACTTCATCCAGAATAGGTTGAAACTGATTAACTGATTAGACAATTAATCAATTAGATTAAATCTGTCAATCATAAATAATAATTGGCTGAGCACAGCAAGGCCTTTGGCTTAACTCCCCTCTTTGGCATTCTGTTCATCTGTAGGTTTATTTAATTTGATATCTCAATGGATTGTTGAAATATTTGAATGCACATGCTCAGGTACAATTCTCCATTTCGTGTCCAAACAAGATCCTGGCCTACTCACCTTCTTACAAGGGGCCTAGAAATTATGTTTAAAAAAACCACTGCAACGCAGATACCACATTGAATATTGGTCTGCATATTCATTCTTCATTTAACGTTCAAGCAGTAGCTTGACCACTGCGTCAGTTTCCAAGGTGGGGAGGAAATATACAAAATATGTTGCAATATGATACCTCCCTCAAAGACTGACATATCAGCTTGAAAGCTGTTATTCACCCGTAGTTGTGCATTTCAAGACTGAACATCACCTTGACATCCCTGACAACAACTAAATATGTTCAGTACTGGTGTACCAGGACCCACTTAGTTAAAATCCCCAGGCTTCAAATATTATCTGGGTTGCAGACTGGGCTATTAGTTTTAAAGAGAGTGACAGTATGGAGAAACATACTGTATGGGCCCTGGTGATGCATATATTCTACTCTGCAACAGTTTAGAAAAAGCACGCCAGATTTCTAGCTTATTAACAATTTTGTACTAATATAAGGCAGATGCTGCTGTTATTTGGATTGCAGTCGGCCCGGTTTCAGATCCTACTGAGATGTGAAAGAACAAATTTCCAGACTCCACCTACAGAGGGCTCCTGAAGTCTATCTCACTTTGCACTTCTTAAAGTAAATACATTTCCATCAAAACATTTGGTTTAGGGTAAGATGTCACTGTCAGCGAATGCACTGAAATCTTTGTTTCAAACGACAAGTAGTTTTCGGAGAAAAGAAGTTAACTCCTAGCCACTTATTCCTGGAAAGACACAAAAATACCAGCACACACATCTGTCAGACTATTTACCCTCCGTCAGGGACTTCAAGGCCTGAGCCAGGAATATCTGTCTGAAGCTGGGATGTGGCTTAGTAAGGCTCTGTGCGCTAAACCCTTAAAGGCCTCTCAGTCATATGCAGCATCACCCCATCAAATTAGCAAGTAGTATGAAGATTCAAGGTTTGATTGTCCTGGTATAAATGCTCGAAATAGGGCCTTCTGGTTGGGCCTGGTCAACAGACTCCAGACTAGAGAACACACCCTCCAGGTTTGATTTGGGTACACCCTCCGATGGCCTCAGTCTGTTCCTGTCCACTTCTCGTAATTGGTCAGTGTAAATGTAGGTCTCATTTTTGCAAAGTATTCCCTAAGGAATAATGAGGGAAAATAATTTCACAGCACACTGACCTTTCAAACCGTGAACTTGTGGCCACTGGAACACTTGTTTCATACACAGAAGTCCTCCCTGCCTCTTCACCATACAGTATGCTCCATCCATGCAGGAAAGGGTGACGGGTGAGTGTAAATATTATTTAAAATGTATAAATTATTACTGGAATGGCATTTGAAAGACGAAGAAGTTAAATCAGTTATGATACACTGGGCTTAAGACATTGGTCATAATACAGTGGTGCCTCGCAAGACGAAATTAATCCGTTCCACGAGTCTCTTCGTCTTGCGGTTTTTTCGTCTTGCAAAGCACGGCTATTAGCCGCTTAGCGGCTATTAGCGGCTTAGCGGCTATTAACGGCTTAGTGGCTTAGCGGCTATTAACGGCTTAGTGGCTTAGCGGCTATTAACGGCTTAGCGGCTTAGCGGCTATTAACGGCTTAGCGGCTTTAAGAAAAAGGAAACAAACTCACAAGAACTCGCAAGACATTTCGGCTTGCGAAGCAAGCCCATAGGGAAATTCGTCTTGCGGAACGACTCAAAAAACGGAAAACCCTTTCGTCTGGCGAGTTTTTCGTCTTGCGAGGCATTCGTCTTGCAGGGCACCACTGTATACAATTAGAAGATTGGGGGAAATTATGGAAAGAGGAAATAAATTTCACTGCCTGCAGTGCTTTAAAGGAAAATATAATGAAAATGATGTGCAGATGGTGTATAACACCAGTGAAATTAGCTAAAATGTACAAAACAAATAAGAAATCCTGGAAATGTAAGGAAAAATAAGGTACTTTTTACCATATGTGGTGGGAATGTAAGAAAGTAAAGGACTTATGGGAAATGATTTATAATGAGATTTTTAAAATGTTGAAATATACATTTGCAAAAAACCCAGAAGCCCTTTAACTTGGTATAGTAGGTACAGAGGTATACAAGCATGATAAAAAATTGTTTTTATATGTGACAACTGCAGCAAGAATACTATTAGCCCAGCGATGGAAGCCAGAAGAACTACCTACAAAAGAAAAGTGGCAGATGAAACTGATGGACTATGCCGAGTTGACAAAATTAACTGGGAAAATTCGGAACCAGCAAGACCAGACTTTCTTGAAAGATTGGAAGAAATTTATGATATATTTGAAAGACAATTGTAATCAATTGACATCGCTTGTAGGGTTGCAAGAAGTTTTGTAAGGAGAACTATATGAATTATTGCAAAAACAACTAAGAAGGAGTTTATTTAGGATTTGGATTTTATAGCAATAACTGTCAAAATAAAATGCAAAATCAGAAAGAAAGTTAGAAAACCATTAGTCGAGGTTGACGGAAGTCCTGTGATAGCCAAAGGTTTGTTATACTGTATAAGATGGGATGTGTAAAAACCAATAAAAATTATATATATATATATATATATATATATATATATATATATATATATATATATATATATATGGCTGATCGTTGAAGAATTGATGCTTTTGAATTATGGTGCTGTAGGAGACCCTTGAGAGTCCCATGGACTGCAAGAAGATCAAACCTCTCCATTCTGAAGGAAATCAGCCCTGAGTGCTCACTGGAAGGACAGATCCTGAAGCTGAGGCTCCAAGACTTTGGCCACCTCATGAGAAGAGAAGACTCCCTGGAAAAGACCCTGATGTTGGGAAAGATGGAGGGCACAAGGAGAAGGGGGTGACAGAGGACAAGATGGTTGGACAGTGTTCTTGAAGCTACCAGCATGAATTTGACCAAACTGTGGGAGGCAGTGGAAGACAGGAGTGCCTGGCGTGCTCTGGTCCATGGGGTCACGAAGAGTCAGACATGACTAAACAACATATATATGGTAAAGTGTGAAACTGCTATTGCTCTCTCTTAGGTACTTTCACCCCAGTTTAGTATAACAACATTCTGTCTATTTCTTCAAGCAAGGAAATTCCCATTCTGATACTCATGTAACCTTTATTAACAGCATTTCTACAGACTGGTGGTTATCCATTGTGGAGGACCATTTGCAGGGAATCACGAATGAGTAGAATTTGCAGGGAATCACAAATAAGTTGAATGCTGTTGCGTTCAGGTCCTGCAACTGCGCCTTTTCATAAGCATCTGGTTGGCAACTGTGCGAACAGCTTGCAGGACCTGACAGGCCATTTGTCTGATCCAGAATGCTTTTCTAACATTCTAATGTAGTAGTTTTAAAAACAGTACAAAACAGTAACCGCCTTCAAGTTACCTGTGGGTATAGAGCAGTGTACAAATTTAATAAATACTGCTGCTACTACTACTACTACTACTACTATGAAATATAGGTTTAAAAACAGAAAATGAGCACTTAAGGCAGAAACGTTTTCATCTGGAAAAGGTTATTGGGTGAAAACGTCTTCAGTTGTTTCTGGAAAGTAGAGATAGTGATCACCTGTCATACTCAGGCCCGTCTTACCCATAGAGGCTAGTGGCACGGGGCGGCAGGCCGGCAAGTTCTGGAGGGTGCCAGGCGAGAGTCCGGGGAACACCGAACAAGTGCGCTGAGTGAGTGAGGGTGTGTGTGCCGCTCTCACAGAGCGTTGGCTTGGTTTTTTCCCATTTAGCCTGCAGACACTGAATTCTGTGCGGCACCAGAAGGCTAAAAGGGGAAAAACCGAGCCAATTTCTCAGCAGGAGAGGTGCACGCGCCCTCGCTCGCTTGGTGCAGGCCCACTCACTCGGTGTGCTGCCTGCCGTGGCCACCGTGGCACGAAGAAGAGAAGAGTTTGGATTTGATATCCCGCTTTATCACTAGCCAAAGGAGTCTCAAAGCGGCCAACATTCTCCTTTCCCTTCCTCCCCCACAACAAACACTCTGTGAGGTGAGTGGGGCTGAGAGACTTCAGAGAAGTGTGACTGGCCCAAGGTCACCCAGCAGCTGCATGTGGAGGAGCAGAGACGCGAACCCGGTTCCCCAGATTACGAATCTACTGCTCTTAACCACTACACCATACTGGCACACTGGACGAAGCATCCAGCTGAGCTGGAAGGTGCCACGTTCAGCCCCCACCTCTTCCCCGCCAGAGGAGCCACACTCCAGCCGCTGCCCGCCTCCTCCAGCCCTAAAAAAATGGTTAACAACTCTGGGAAAGGGGAGGCACCGGAGGGATCTTTGCACCAAGGCGCCGGATATGATTAAGAAGACCCTGGTCATACCTGAATACGGATGCTGTTTAGTAATAATAATAATAATAATAATAATAATAATAATAATAATAATAATAATAGATTTATTATTTATATCCCACCCATCTGGCTGGGCTTCCCCAGCCACTCTGGGCAGCTTCCAACAGAATATTAAAATACAATAACCTATTAAACATTAAAAGCTTCCCTAAACAGGGCTGCCTTCAGATGTCTTCTAAAAGTCTGGTAATTCTTTTTCTCTTTGACATCTGGTGGGAGGGCGTTCCACAGGGCGGGTGCCACTACTGAGAAGGCCCTCTCCCTGGTTCCCTGTAACTTGGCTTCTCGCAGCGAGGGAACCGCCAGAAGGCTCTCAGCGCTGGACCTCAGTGTCCGGGCAGAACGATGGGGGTGGAGACGCTCCTTCAGGTATACTGGACCGAGGCCATTTAGGGCTTTAAAGGTCAGCACCAAAAGAGAGAAGCCACATAGAAAGCCCTGCTTCAAGCTACTGCGGAGCATACTTCAAATATTTTAGGGACTCAGTAAAACTCCCCTGCCTAACCCAATGGGTATATAAGGTATAATAAAATTGTGCATGGTTGGGATGTCCATGTGGTACATATTGATGGTGACTGCATTGTGTGCCACCATGTTGCACTTGTGGTTTGTGAGTTGCCTCTTGGTCTGTGGGTGACTCTTTTGCATGGGAATGCACTTGTGGACCACAACACATCCTGCTGCTCTTACGGTGCCACCACCGGAAGCTGTGCTCTAGATTGGTATTTGCGTAACAGCTAGCAGTTAGGTCTCCATACCCACTGATGAATATAGACCCATCCAGGTGTTTCCTCCATTCGTATGATAAATGGATGGTGCGGAGAGAAGGACAGTGCCTTCTTGCTCTTCCTCAAGGCTTCTGCATTTTCACCGGAAGGTCTGAAAGGTATGCCAGTGCTAATAATGCTAATTTTAATAATAATTAAAATTAAAAGGGAAGCTTTTAATGTTTAATAGACTATTGTATTTTAATATTCTGTTGGAAGCCAGAATAGGTACAGGGAAACAGATGGGTATGTATGTATGTATAAATAAATAAATACATGGAATGTTTCTCAGCTTTTTCCACTTTTAGTGAACTTTAATCTCAATGATAACGAGGGTTTTGTGTTCAAATGCTTCTACAATATTTATTCTCTTGAGCATAAAACATAAGAAAATTATACAGGAAGTTAGAAAAATGCCTTTTTGGCCATTCATCTATTAGCTTGGTATGGTCAACACTGATGGGCAGTGGTTTCAAGGAAGAGTCTTTTCTATCCCTCCCTGGGCTCACCTGGGATATATTGTATGCAAAGCTATAACCTTTCACCTTAGACACACACACACATACACACACACACACACAGAGAGAGAGAGAGAGAGAGAGAGAGAGAGAGAGAGAGCTGAGCAAAATAAGCAACATAATAAAGTTTAAAACCAAAGGAAAAAATAAAGCTCATTTATTATTACAGCAATTATTATTATTATTATTATTATTATTATTATTATTATTATTATTATTATTATTATTATTATTAATGTTTGTGTTTCACCCTTCCTACAGGATTTGGGGCAATGAACACATCCCATTTTATCAAGTTCTGTGAGGTAGGTTCGGCTGAGAGAGAGCAGTCAGGTGAGAGTCGTGAAAGTGAGAAATTGAATCCAATTCTCCCCAGTGAGTTCAACATTCTGTACGCTATTCTATCCCTGGTGCCTATTGTTAGAAATGTTTTGTGGGGAACATGTGTAGCTATAGTTTATTCCTGCTACCTGTGGAGCCACCTCTTAGTCTCCATCTACTGCTTAAACTTCCTCACTGTTACAAACCATTACAGAAGTGCATGCAAAAAAGAAAAAGAAAAATTCAGATTATTTCTGTACCCTGCACATTACATTGTTTTACCACAGTTAATGTTTTATTTATGAGGAAAATAAATTGTCAGAGTTAAAAAACAGTGCATTTTGTTCTAGGCAACACATTGCTTTTATCACACAAATAATTTATTGGTTCTGCTTCCAGATGAGTTCTCTGCTGACCTTTGCAGGTATACTGAATATTGCTGCATAATTCGTCTTGTTTGGAAAGTGTATTTAGCATGGCCATTAATACATACTGTCATAACCTTTGTGTTCAGCAGAGAGTTTATTGCATTGAAACCTGGAGTTCCTATTTAAAGATGTGCCAAAATCAGAACCTTCCACTCAACTCATAAATTTGGGGGAAGGTCTAATACATTTGTATGCTCAGAACTTAACTGCTATAATTTAAATGATCGGCTAGATAAACGGCATCATCCCAGCAATACCAAAGACTATGTGAGAAATAAGGGACTAAAATTCAGTGGTAGAGAAAGTGCTTTGTTGTGTTTTCTTAGTGCCAAACATCCCATTGTACTCCAGTCCAGATGTTGTGATTCAAGGAACCGCTACCCGCTTGGGGATAAGAAAGACACATAGACACAGTATATTAGGTTAATGGGCTAAAAAAGGCCACAACTTTATTGATTACAGCATTGATTGGGAAAGATGGAGGGCACAAGGAGAAGGGGACGACAGAGGACGAGATGGTTGGACAGTGTTCTTGAAGATACCAGCATGAGTTTGACCAAACTGTGGGAGGCAGTGGAAGACAGGAGTGCCTGGCGTGCTCTGGTCCATGGGGTCACGAAGAGTCGGACACGACTAAACGACTAAACAACAACAGCATGGTCAATGGTCAGGGATGATGGGAGTTGTAGAGTCCAAGAAACAGAACTGAAGTGAGTTCTACACAGATAGAATATGCTTGCTTCTCAATGGTTCAGCACACCAGAGGCAGATCATGTTTAGCCACCATCCTTATATGGTGTCCCAAAATGCAGTAGCCCCTCATATTCTTCCGTAAATGGTTGCCACTCACTCCAGTGGCTAAAGGAATGTTGTGTTTGGGGACAATGCCATGGTAGAAAAGGAGATGTGTTCAAAAGCCACTGAATGTCAACTCCTGGCTTCTTTTGCCTTCATCACACTGTAGTGTGATCAGAAGACAAAACCAGGCTGATGTTATTTAGATGAATAACCTTTATTAAAAAACCTACATCAGCATTCATTTTAGAGAAAGGGTGGACAATATGGCGTCTTCCAGATATTGTGGGCTACAACTCCCATCAGCTTCAGGAAGTGTCGTCAATAGCTAGGGTTGGTGTGAGCTGTAATCCAAAATAGGACACCATTACATGTTGGCAACCCCTGCTTTAGAGAAACCACTTAACAAGCAAGCAAATCTCTGAAAAGCAAAACACGAGTTTAGGCATTTCCTGAAGGCACTCAATTGTCCAGGAGTTAACAGTAAATAATAGAAATTTGGTGACGCTTTGCAGACTTCCTGATATTTCCAATTTAACAATTTTAAGAATTCCCAGCAAACAACACTCACTACATATTTATTTTTTACTTGTAATAAACCAATAATCAAACGGATTCTTTATTGCAGTGGCATTATTCAGTTGCTTATGTAAGAACAAGTTTTTAACCTAGGATATTTTCCCCCAGTTGAGCATGTCTGGAGGGCAAGCAGTACAGACCTCACCATTTGACATCATTGTGAGCTGAGACCCAGGACAAAAAGGAGTTCCAGTGTGAATGGCAACAGAGATTCTGGCACTTCCTCCTTCAATGCTTCTTGCTCTCATCATTATAGCAGGAATCTATAACTGAGATGCGTAAGGGAGGGTAGTTACTGGTTGTGAGGTGGGGAGAGGATTAAGACACCCTTTGCATCAGAAAAAATGTGATGATATAATATGGCGTGACCTCTAAATCTGGGGCTATGATATGGGTCAGATAGGAAGCTGTTCTTGGCTAGAGTTAGCTGCTGAGCCCACCAGTTGCCTATCTCTGTTATCGGGTTGAGAATGAGGGAACCAAATGTGGGCCAAATGTGGATTCCAAAACAATTTTATCTGGTCCCCAGTGGACCTACTGAAGATGTTTTCAAAAGCAGTAAGAAACAGGAATTCATAGAATCATAGAATTGCAGAGTTGGAAGGGACCCCAAGGGAATCTCAACTAGATCCAGGGCTTTTTTCAGCCAGAACTCTCTGGAACTAAGTTCCAGCACCTCTCAGTTGGGTGCTATCACCATTCAAAGAGAACAAGGGAGGTGTTCATGGTGAGTTCTGGCACCTCTTTACCTTGAAAAATAGCACTGACTAGATCATACATGATAGCTGGCCATCCAACCTCTGCTTTAAAACCTCTGGGGAAGGAGAGTCTACCACCTCTCATAGGAGTTTGTTCCACTATTGAAGAGCTTAGTATCAGAAAATTCTTCCTGATGCTTAGTCAGAATCTCCTTTCTTGTAACTTGAATCCATTGGCTCTGGTCCTAGCCTAGGGAGCATGTGTTACTGTTACATCTCTTATCTTGGACTGTGTGTGTCATATATAAATACACATATTGGCGTGTAGTCCTGTGCCTGAGAACACAGGTGATTTATACCCGTGAAGCCTTTAGTGGTAGATTGTGCTAACTTTCTTATAAAGGTGGCTACTCCAGTCGCTGGACCACTACAATAGAGTAGACGATTCACTTTCATGAATGGTCCTTCCCTATCACAGAAGAGAAAATATTAAGGATCCCCATTCATAACTGTCCCTCCCCCTTTTTTAAAGTGTGGTTTGAAAACAACAATGAAGAGTGTTGGCTCATCATACAAAGGGATGGGTCGCTGCCCTCTAAAGTAAGGTTACCAGATTTTTTAAAATGAATCTGTGGACACTTTAATTAATTGATTAATTAAATAGTACATGTTCAGGGCGTTGATGCTGCAGCGATGGCGGTGGTAGAGGGGTGGACCTCAACTGCCACATTTCCCCTTCCTCTGAGGCTTCTATCTCCTTTCTCCATGAGCCTAGGCAGCCCCTGGGTTGTTGGTTCTTCGGTGGTGGTGGTGGGGAAGCAGTGTGCGGTGGGTCAGGCACGGAAGGTGGAGAAGGAGGGCTGCTCCGAAAGGCTGCAAGACACCTCCCTTCGCAGCTTAGTTGCTTGGGTCAGGGAAGGCGGAGGCAGCCTGGAAGCTGAATCTTAGAGCCCCTGCACCACCATCATATGGGGACTTCCGAGCAGCTCCTGAAGCCAGCCAGAGCCAACTGCTCCGGGCTGCTGAGACTGCCACTCCTGCGTTTCCCGGGGACATTAGATGAAATCCGGGGACATTCCAGGGATGGAATTTGTCCGGGGACTTATTCGCAAATCCGGGGACTGTCCCCGGGAAACGGGGACGTCTGGTAACCCTACTCTAAAGACTCCCAAGACCTCCACAAACAAAGCGGCGTCAATATCAGTTGAGGACATTGCTCTCATCACCCTCCTCCACCCCCCAACTAAGCATTCAGAGCTGTCCCTATCAGTTTGATCTTGCCTGTAAAATAAGCTGACAATCCCTCACAGTGAGGAACACTCTGCCCTGTTTGTTGCCAAGCAAAGACAGTTCTGCTTAATCAGGCTACTGCCAGTCACTCAGCACTGTTCTGAGCACTCACGCTAATTTCGGCCTCTGCTTTCCTCTTCTCCGCCTAATTTTGAAAATGTTCGATTAATTTGAAATGAAAGGGACGGTGCATTTGATAGAGCCGTTTGTGACCTGGGGCTTCCGGGCATGTTGTTGCTGTTACAACTGGGTGTTACTGTCGAATCCATAGACAAAGCAAATAAACCAAGCCGAGGCAAAGAGAATGGCCACTTTCTTAGTGCTCCTTTAAAAAACATTTGTCCATTTCACTGAGATACCCCCTTTTCCCAGTGTATAAAAGTGAGTATCAAAGCCCATCTGCAGCAATAAAGGACGTTCTTTTCACCTCCATATTATTGTTCAACGGTCTCTTAATCACTCTGCTCTGATATTTGATATGTGGCAGTAAAATGTTTATATTACAAAAACGTACAGTAAATCTTCCAGTTCAGGAGCAAATTAATAGTCTGGAACTGTGAGAATCTGACTATATCTGAATATTGATGATCTCACTTTCCAAGTCTCCCTGGGATTGGGAGGGTGAGGTGTTGATCATTGCTTCTCGCTGATAAGCAAAATATTTCCAGAGCGTGAAGGAGTCTGTGGTGTGTGAGAAGGATAACCCATAATCTGCATCAACACACTAACTTCTCCTCTGCCATTTGCATTGAAAATCAGGTAGAAGTTATGCTAAGCTCTCTATTATAGCCTCGTGTATGTGAAAGGTCTCCCCCTTCATTTGAATAAGGCCTCTTCTGCATGCAGAAAAAAGGAGCACATTTAAAAGGGAATGTTCCTTTAATTAGGATGGCATTTAAAAGCCGGAGCCTTAAATGTTCATTTTTTGTGTGAGAGTGATGCTAAGTTGCAGAGCATTTTCCAAGTGTATTGTAGCTTCTCCTTTTTCTTTTTCTTCTTCTTCTTCCTTTCATTAAGCATTTTTTATTTTTATTTATTTATCTCTCTTCGCCTCCCCCGGTAGAAAGGGAATGACATGCATTACAACATGGAGTAGATTAATATGACGAGCTAGATTAAGGAAAATTTAAATCAAAGTGTTTGATGAAATGTAGGGGAAAATGTTTAAGTATAGGATTAGGCTTACAATATAGAAAGCAGTCAAGGAGATCAAAAGAACCCTGTTCAGAAAGCCCAATTTAAAAGGAGAGAGCGAGAGAGAGAGAGAGAGAGAGAGAGAAATTCTATTGAGCGAATTCTTACAGCGAAATGATTAAAGGTTTGGGTTATTTTTTTAAAAAAATATATTACGTTCAAAGCAACTTTATAATAAAAATAAACACTACAGACAGTGTGTGAATTAGAGAGAATGGATTCATATTTCATGAAAGCAAAATGACTGTGTCTATGTTGGTCTTGCATAAAATATATATATGCGAAATGATGGCATTTAACTTTAAAGTATTACCCGGGAGAATAATGTTGAGTTTAGCATGCAGCTTGATAGATGTTAACTGATTGACAACTGCATGAATATGGATTTCTTTAAATCTGTATTTGATTCTTTCTTCTTTTTTTATATATAAAAAAAATCAAATGGAACTTACTAACTACATTTTAAGCAAATCTTTTGGAAAATGTTTAATCTTCTGGTGTTCAGTAAAAAAAAAAAAAAAAGGATCTGCAGCGTCTGTGCTGGGGAAGCTGAACCAGATTATGAAAGCTGAACCAGCAGGAACGCTTGTGCATTTCACATCTCCTTTGCAAAGCTTCTCTCCTTTTTAATTGTTGATTTCAGTTGTTGGAATGTGCTGACGTCACAGGACTCATAATTGTAGGACACTGTGCCTCGTCTTTGTAATGAAAACAGCCTCCTCTAGAGTGGATTTCAGCAATACAGAAAAGCAGAGCAATACGGATGGTAATCCACTGAAACAACTTAAAAGATTATGTTTCACAATATGCAGGTCCCTAATTTGTACGAGCTTTAAAAAAAGCTAAATTATGTATGTAGGGATTGTTAACTACACAATGGACATTTGTTGACATCTGAATCACCTAGGTAAGCCACATTAATTATTATTATTGATTTTTGTGTGTGTGAAATGTGCATCGACACTGACATTTATTCCAAGAACTGGTGCAATCTAGGGCAAAGTTCCTCAAAATACTATAAAGGAAGTTGTAGAGTTCATCTGTAATTCAGGTAGATAGGCATAGAACAATTTATCATATACCAGCAGGGGACAGAATAACA